>NC_081557.1:206207770-206439237 GCF_022355385.1 Mustela nigripes | reverse complement strand
AGAGAGAGAGAGGGAAGCAGGCTCCCCGCTGAGCAGAGAGCCCGATGCGGGACTCGATCCCAGGACCCTGAGATCATGACCTGAGCCGAAGGCAGCGGCTTAACCCACTGAGCCACCCAGGCGCCCCTGAGTAGGACACTTAAAGGGGGTAAGAATGGAGAGCAAGAACGGGAGCGCTGTGAAGGAATTCTGCTGTGGAGCAGAGCAGAGGAATGAGGTGACTGGGGAGTGGCTCACGAAAGGTCTCTTTTCTTTGATGATGGGTGACATGAAGAGAGGCACCTGCTGCGGGGACCCCCAGGGCACACCATGGCCCTTACCCCTCTGGCTCTCATAGGCAGGTCCGTGCTTCTCTCCTGTTCTCCAGCCTCTGGTTGAGTTAATGTAAGCTTCCCTGCGGTTCTTTCTCAGGCCAGCAGCAAGAAGTGCATCAGCACTGACATTCCATTTCTGGAACATTTCCTTGGGGAACACCCCAACCACAGTCCACATGCCCCTTCCCCAGCAGCCTCCCTGCTTCTCCCTGAGAGTCCTGAACTCCATGTGCTTGGGACCACCGACCCCTCCATGGCCTTGTACCCCAGGTCACTGTGCCCTATCCCCCTGACCCCTCCTGGAGCAATATACGTGATTCTGAAATTCTGTGTTGGGTGAGAATGGGTTTATGAACGATGATCCAGAGGCCCTTTCTCCCTACAGCTTTCCTGGGAAGGTGACCTGAAAAGCCACCACAAGATGGCAGGGTTGTGGCTTTCTGGTGGAACAGCCACTCACCTGGTTCCTGGTGGTGGTGCTGAGCTCACCACCACTCCACTACCCCCAGCCCCTGGGCAGCCCTCTGCCGACAGTCCAGAGGCTTTATCATTCAGCATTCAGCAGGCTCAGGCTGTGACCTGCCCTGAATGCTACCCAGCAGGTGCCTTGTGCTGGTGAGATGTGCAGGCAGGTCAGCCCTGGACCGACCCAGAGGTGCCACGGTCAGTCTGGAGTTCACTGCAGAGTGTGTCAGTGTAGAGCACATCAGCAGATCCGTACCGTCCCTTCTGCCCACGGGAGGGCAGCCCTTGGTGACGGCTGTGCTCAGTAGACCATGGGGCCTCCCAGGTGCTCAGCCTCAGTCCAGGAATGCGGTTCACCCGTTGGCAGGTTAACAGAGGGGAAAGGCACAATGAGACACAGAACAGGCATTCATGTGATCCCCTGCAGTGCCCATGCACGGAACACTAGTGCTTGCTGGAGGACAGAGGGGTGTGCTGGGAACCCCCAGCAACGTTCTCCCTGAGACTTAAACCCAGCCCGGTCTGACCCAGGCCTCAGCTCCCCCACCCCACACCAGAGGACTTGGCCCAGAACTGGACACTCAGCTCTGTGGGGCTAGGAAGTGCTGGGTGGGGGACAGACAGCCTGGAAATGCAGGGCTTACGGATTCAAGTGCCCTGGCACATCAGTGAGATCACAGCCTCCTCCGACTCTCAGCTCCTTTTTCCTGGTGTGCTCAAACCAGCACTCCCCTGTGGTCACTCAGGACCCAGCTAGAGGAGGGGACTGGAGCCCAGCTCACACGGGTCAGGGGGCGCGACCCCACAGCTGGCTGGCGGGGCTACTAGGACAGGCTGAATGGGCCCCAGGGTTGGAAACCACAGGTGTTCACCACAAGGCTCCTGCTTTAGTTTGAACATTTCTGTGAGTTTCTCCATCCCAAGAGAAACACTTTGTAAATCCTGGTGGTCTGAGTACCCTCAGCACACACTGTACCCCAAGGGTAACAGGCACCTTGGCTGAGAACATGAGATTCGGGAGCTCAGAGTCCTGGAGCGGGTCTAATCTGCACCCCTCATTTTACAGGTGAGAAAAGTAGTCCTGAAAGGAGAAGGGACTCACCAGAGTCACTGAGCAGGTCAGCGGCCCGGCAAGGTCAAGGCCAGGTAGGCCCCAGGTGCCCTGCCCCAGGCAGCCCCTCGCCATGGGCGGGAGCCAGGTTCCTGCCGCCCCTCACACATGTCCCAGAACCCCCAGTGCTTCTGCTTAAGACAGATCACGGGGCAAAATTCACACTAGCATCAGGGGGTCCTGGGAGAGCCATCTGAAGGACATGAACACATTAATTTGAGTCAGCCAGGCCTGGGTTTGAAGACATGGAAACGTGACCCTAGTCCCCTCTGCCACCGCCAGCCTAGACTTTGATTCTGAGCAGACTGTCACGGGTTTTCCCATACCTATCACCTGCAAGTCTTGACTCGCAGAAGAAAACAGCCAAGTTTCCTAAGGCGTGGCTCTGGAGGAGACCAGAGGGGAGCCCTCTATGCCCCGATCTGGAGGCTGTGGGTCTCCAGGCACTCGGAGATGGCCAGGAGGGTGGGATTTTTTCTCTCCATCAAGACCCTTTGGCAGCATTTAACACAGGCAGGAGCAGGGTTCGGTGGCTGCACACCCAGGAAAGCCAAGGATTTCAAGCCGTCGCCAAAAGCCAGGCAAGAGGCAGGCAATGGTCTCCCTCAGAGGCCCCAAGAAGGAGCAGCCCTGCTCACACCTTGATTTTGGGCTCGCAGATCTGTGAGAGTGGCAGTTTCTATTGTCTGTGGTTGTGGGTCACAGCAGCTCCACAAAACAAGCACCAAGAACCCGTTCTAACCTCATCCACGTGGTGGCAGCATGGCTGCCGCTGCTCCAGGCATCACTTCCAGGCTTCAGAAGAAGGCAAGCAGGGATAGCAGATGGAGTTTGGCTTTCTGGACTGGAGAAGGGGGTTTATAGGCAGCTGCCCGGGGCGCAGGGCTGGTCACCGCCTTCCCCAGGAGCCACGTGCCTAGGCTTGAGACCAGGCCCCTGCCCCCACAGCTATGTGGTACAGGACCCCTGACACCTGGGGTTCCTGAGAAACTCATTTCCTCCATGGGGCGCTTGGGTGACTCAGCCCTTAAGTGTGTGCCTTCGGCTCAGGTTATGATCCCTGGGTCCTGGGATCTAGCCCCACATCAGGCTTCCTGCTCAAGGGGAAGCCTGCTTCTCCCTCTCTCACTCCCCCTGCTTTTGTTCCCTCTCTCTCAATCTCTCTCTGTCAAAGAAACAAAATCTTAACAAAACAAAACAAAACAATAACTCATTTCTTCCACTCTCTCAACCTCCTCCCTCAGCAAATATTTGTCAGATACATCACCAAGGACAAAACAGTTCAGCCTGGGAGCTGTTTGAACAATGAGAGTGGAGGGGGACCTGGGGTTGCTCACCCATGTCCTCGCCCTAAGCCTCAATTTCCCCTTCTACAAAGCATGGATCAGATGGTGAGGCCAGCATCTTCCTTCTCATCTCTGCACCCTGTTGAGGCCTTCACCCATCCCCAGGTGTGCTTTGGGCTACGGCTGTAGGACCCCTGAGCCTGTGTGCCTGGAGGGTTCCTTACTCTGCAGCCTCCTCCCCCGCCTCCCTGCCTCCAGCCTCACCCTCCTCATCTGACTGTAGCAGCTGGGGTCGCCTAAAAGGTAAATCCGACCATGTCTCTTCCCAGCGGAAAACCCTCCGGACCAGTGGTCTCCAGCCGGCTGCTGGGCAGGGTCAGCTGGGAAGCTTTGGGCCAGTGCAGCTCTGGGGAAGTGGGGCCCTGACAGCTGGCCTTTATAGTCCCTCAGGAATTCTGCGGTGCCTGAAGGGCTGTGAGACAAGCTCCCAGGGAGGTGGGCCTGCAGAGCCTTTCCTGCCCCTCCAACCTCCAACCACCCCCCACAAACTTCCCAGCTCTCCAGAGCCACAGTTCTTCCTGCCTCTGTTCTTTGTTGCACTCCCCTTCCCTCTGGTCCCACCTGCAGACTTCCCTTCCTCATCGGGCTGCTCCCTGGCCCGGGGCCCCTTGCCCCTGTGCTCTCTGCCTCTCCCTCAAAGGCCCCTGTCTGGCCAGGCACTCCAGAGGTCAGGGTTTGCCTCCCGGGGCTAGGGCCCGGGTTTGGGTGAGGGGTTTGCTCAGAAGAACTCATTGCACCAACATGGTTTGGTCTGGGGCCTGTGCCTGGCTGGTCTGTGCTGACCTGGGGCCACACAGGAGGGGCCTTGGTCGTGTTTGCTGAGCACAGACGTCCTTCTCAGAGTGATCCAGACTTCCAGAGTCTAGCAAACTGTTCCCACCCGCAGACCACGCCTTGCCTTCCCCAACCCAAAGCTCCCTAGCCCACAGAGACATTTCCTGACTGCCCATCCGCCTTAGAACTGGGGCAATGTCCTGGGCTTCTGGCGGCTTCCTGGTGATGGTTACCTGGGCCCCTTGGTCTTTCGGTGGTTCCTCTTTGCCCTGCATGGCGTGTAGGAAAGTCGTAATTCCACTTCTTCTGGCCTCCGGTGCTGGACGCGGGAGGGCCCACATGCATGCAGAGGTCTGGCCCAGCCTGCCGGGTGGTGAACTGTGGGTGGCTGGCCGTGGATGGTGGCTGGCGACCCAGTACCCTTCCCCACTGTCAGCAGATTATGGGGGAGCATGAGAAGGGCATGGGGGTGGTGGGTGGGGATTTGTGCTGAGGCAGGAACGCTTTTCTCTCCCAGCTCAGCTGGCTCAGAGGCTCAGAAGAGACCTGCTTGTCCCTTCCCAGCAAGCTGGGGGCTGGCCCCACACAGACGCAGTCTCCCAGATCCATAACCCCTGGGTGTCTGCTTCCTTGCTGATATTCCTGTTACCCTCCTCCACCACCGAATCCCCATGCTGTAAAGGAGGCCCAGGCACCAGGGATCTTAGGGCGCGTAGGGTCTGGAGGCTGGGAAGAAAAATCACCCTGACCTGGTCAGGGTCAGAAGGGGGTTTCTGCATGATGCAACTCACCATCTCCTTTTGGGAATTCACCTTTCCAGATAAATGCAGGGTTAAAAAACAAAATCCAACCCAGTGCATTTGAAGCTCAAACTGGCTTTGTTAAATGATTCAGGAACCAGACAGCACCTAGGTAGCAAGCCAGCTGAGGGGAGCTCCCAGGAGCTGTGCAAAATGAAAGGTCTTCCTACGAAAGAGGGTACAGGGAGATGTTATTAGCAAAAGTAAAGGTTCTTCTAGATGAGCACACTTGACTTTGGGAGGAGGAGGACAAGGGGTCTCGTGCCAGTTAGACGACAGCCCAGCTCCTTTATTGGGCTGCTCAGAGCATTCCTGACGGGCTAGGACTAGGGTTTCTGGGGGCGGTTGGAACTGTAGCTAGATTAGCTATGAAGGGCCAGGTTGTGGACTCGGCCAGTGACACCAATTTGGGCCTGTGATTTTGATATAGGAAATGTTAGGGTTTGAAGCCGACAGCCAAGAAAAAACTCTTGACACATGTTCAGTGCAAAATGGTTTTATTAAATCAGGAGGACATGGGGCACCTGGATGGCTCAGTGGGTTAAAGCCTCTGCCTTCGGCTCAGGTCATGATCCCAGGGTCCTGGGATTGGCCCGCATCTGGCTCTCTGCTCCGTGGGGAGCCTGCTTCCTCCTCTCTCTCTCTCTGCCTACCTGTGATCTCTCTCTGTCAAATAAATAAATTAAAAAATCTTTAAATCAGGAGGACAGGACCGACCCACAGGCAGAACAAATTGCACTGGGGTCATGAGGACCCATTATATACTTTCAAGTTGGGAGGTGGTTAGTGAGAGCATAAGTCTCTAAGGAATTTTGGAAGCAAGGCTTCCAAGACTTTGAGGGGACTAGCTGCTGTTGGGAAAAGGTCATGGTAGTCTAATAAAACCTGAGTCATGAGACCCTTCAGATGGGTATCGGTGGGTCAGACGCTTGGGGAATGTTTGCCAACATGTATCTTGGGGGGCAGAGATAAAGCAAGTTTCCAAAGGAATTTTTATAGGTTAAGGTAGACTCACAGGATCCTGGGGCTCTGGCTAAAGGATTGCCTTTTGCTCTAGTAAAGCATTAACAACGGGACAGCTGAGTCCCTAGAGGAATGTCACTCTGCCTGTTTCCAGGACTTGAAGTCAGTGGGCTGTGGGTAGTTTTTCTTTTTTTTCTTTTTTTAAGATTTTATTTATTTATTTGACAGAGAGAGAGAAATCACAAGTAGGCAGAGAGGCAGGCAGAGAGACGGGGTAAGCAGGCTTCCTGCTGGGCAGAAAGCCCAATGGGAGACTCCATCCCAGGATCTCTTAACCCACTGAGTCCTTTTTAACAGAGGTTTCTATTAAATGTTTAAGAGTTAAGAACTGGTCTGGGAATTTAGTTGCCTACCCCCATGTTACCTACATCAAGATCTTAGTGACCTTTAATCAGGCATTCTCTCCTGTGCTCACTCAACCTGGGATCATCTAACCCCCTCCTTTTTTTTTAAAGATTTTATTTATTTGAGAGAGAGAATGAACAAGGGGAGGGAAAGGGAGAAGCAGACTACCCGCTCAGCAGGGAGCCTAACAGGACCAGGGACGCTGCCCTGAGCCACCGAGGCACCCCCACTTTTTTTTTAATCCCTACAAAGATCTCCACCAGGAGAGGTCTTTGAGTGGCCTTACTTTGACTTCTGTAACAAGTTTGAAAAGACAAAGTTGGGAGGGAAAAAACCACACACTCATCACTAAATCTTACGGGGGCTGGGGAGCTGGGGGAGCATCTGTGTTTGAGCAAGGAAGGTGACTGTAGGTTTGAGAGTGCCAGCAGGGGTCAGAGCCCTGCAGATGTTGCACTGCTTCCTCCCTGCCGCCTGCCCTGCTGCCCCGCTGCCCCCACAGCTCCTGGGAGGCCCTCCCCTAGAGAGCACAGGCTGGCCACCCCCTAGGCCCCCAGTCTGGAGTCTTTTCCCTGCCAGGTCTTGCCAGGGGAGTCTGGCTGACTCCCCCCTTCATCAGGCTGCTCAGCAATCCTGCTTCATCCTTGGGCCCATCTATCTTCCACCTGCCCGGCTGTAAGAGTCAGGAAGTCACCTCCCTACCCTTGATGCCTGCCCAAGTTCCTCATCCCCCACTCTGAAGGGTGAGCCCGGGGCTTGCCTGTGGCCAGAATCCCCCAACCCTGTCAGCCTCCTCTTAGTAATACCCTCCCACCCTCTGACCCCCACTGGCTCTGCTTCTGGGCCACCCAGGCCGGCTCTGCTGAGTTGCAAGATGAGCCAGTGCCCCCCCACCCCCACCCCCATTGAGACAGTCATGAGCCCTGTTGTGACAGCCCTGAACACTCTTCCTTCCTTTTCACCAAGTGTCACAACAGGATGTCTTACTTCGGGATGCCCTCTGGGAGCCACCACTGGCTGACTGGAAACCTAGAGTCTTATCCTAGGAGGGCCTTGTCCAGCGTAGCAGAGTGGACTGACCTTTCCTTGCTCCCAAATGATCCCCTGCAGGAGACGTGGGAAAGGCAGTGTGTCCAAAGCAGAAAGGACTGCCAGGCTGGGGCTGAGCCCGCTGAGGGTAACTGGCTTCCTCTCCCCTCTACCCTGATCTGCAGGCTCTGTGCAGGGCTTCCCTGGGTGCCTGGGCCTGCAGGCATCCCCAGCAACAGCCGCCCCTCCCCCACTCCCAGGCCACCCGTGGGGCTACCTCTGGGGACTGAGGGAGGGGCAGCTCTGTGCCCAGGGCATTCTAGCTCAGTCACAGCCTACTACCCGCCCCTGTGGTTCTTGCAGACTGAGTCCTCAACATCCACAATCAGGAAACAAAGAGGAGTCCACTTTCGGGTCTGGAAATCACTACACCCATGGGGCCACCCTGCAAGGCACAGGGAGAGAGCATGCAGGGGTTTCTGGGGGCCTAGCAGGGTGGGACGGGACAGCCCTTCATCTGGTCCGCTAGCTGGCAGTGTCTGCCTCCCAGACCCGTCACTGCTGTGTGTTTGGGGAGTGGGACATAGGTGCATGGCTGTCCTCCACGAAGTGTTCTGCAAAGCGCCACAGAAGCAAAACCCTGCTTAGCCCGACATTCCCTCTGCAACCTCCCTCCCGCTGGCCCGCCAGATGTGGCCCGCCAGATGTGGCCGGACAGGACCACTCCACCCATTCCTTAGTCACTCAACAAACATTCGCCAGGCACCCTCTTTCCCTGCTGACCCCACCCGTCAAGAGTGTGGGCTGGGGGAGGGCTTCAGACAGGAAGTCGTGCCCGCACAATTTCTGGGGAACTGAGCAGCGCAGAGGGGTGGGGTGGGGTGCGGGGAGAGGCAGGGCTTGCCATCCTTCCAACCCGTCAAGGGTGTGGGCTGGGGGAGGGCTTCAGGCAGGAAGTCGTGCCCGCACAATTTCTGGAGAACTGAGCAGCGCATGGGGTGGGCGGGGTGCGGGAAGGGGCAGGGCTTGCTATCCATCCCACCCTCTGAGTCAATACCAGGCTGGGCCTTATAAAGCTCCAAGAAGCTGCCCTGGGAAAGTTTCCTCTGTCGTGCCAGCTCCCAGAAGGAAGGTGGGTCCAAGTCTAGCACCATGACCGAACTGGAGACAGCCATGGGCATGATCATTGACGTCTTTGCCCGCTACGCCGGTGTGGAGGGCAGCAAGCAGAGCCTGACCAAGGGGGAGCTGAAGGTGCTCATGGAGAAGGAGCTCCCGGGCTTCCTGCAGGTGAGGGTGCCGAGCCTGGGGCGGGGGAGGGTCAGGGAGGATGGTGGGCTGGTGGGCAGAGAAAGGAGGGCAGGAGAGGGCCAAGGGGCTGCAGAAGGAGCAGCTGGAAGGCAAGACCACCCCCCAAGGAGCAGATCTGTTGCCCTCAGAACTGAGGTCTCTAGGAGCAGGGAACTGGAGTAGCCAGCTCAGTCCCTGACACATGAAGTTAGAGCCACCAGGATTCTTTCTCAGCAGGGCCCCAAGTGGCAGAGCTAGGGGTAGGGGGTGGTTTGCAAACCTGAACCTGAGCAGTAGGGATGGTGAGGCTGGGTTTGCTGCTCCCTCACCACTGCACCCCTCCGAGGCTGCTGGCCATGAACACTCTGCTCGGCTGTGGCTGTGTCCTCCCAGCATCCCTCCCCCACCCCAAGTGGTGTTAGCAGGGCTGACAGGGGTACAGATGGGAGGAGGTCCCACCTGGCACTTATCTGCCTGGAGCCCCTGGACCTGGATCTGCCCAAGGGAGACCTCCTCAGGGACCTCAAAACAGAGGGGCTCCCCTCTCGGTCCTCCTTTCCCCATTACGCTCCTCTCGGTTCTGGACCCTCTGGCTGCCTCTTCTGGCTCCGTCCCCTTCCCGCTCCCTCCCTCTTCCCCTTTCCTCCTTCCTCCACTTTCCCTCCCCTCCCCTCCCTCCTCCCCTCCCTCCTCCCCTCTTCCCCCTCCCTTCCACTCCCCCCTCCTCCCTCCTTCTTCTTCCTTCCCTCTTCTCTCCTCCTCCCTCCCTCCTCCCCTCTTTTCCTGCCCTTCCTCTCTCCCCTTTTCCCTCCCCTTTGTCTTCCTCCTCTCTCCTCTACCCAGCCCTCCCCTTCTCCCCCTCCTTTCTTCTCTCCCTCCCTTCCTCCAGGTCCTCACCCTTGCCCCACTCCTTCCCTCTCTCCCTCCCCTCCTCTTCCCTTCCCTTCCCTTTCCTGACTGTCCTTCTCTTCCCCTCTGCTCTTCAATTACAGCTCCCCTTCTTCCCCACCCCTCCCCTTCCCCTCTCGCCTCCTCCCTGGCCCCACCAAACCCCACGGTCCGGCCCTCTAATGGATCTACCCTGAGCTGATTCTTGAAAATGGAAGCCTAAGATTTTTAACCTTCAAACACACCGAGCGCTTCAGTATGTAAAGGCAGTGAGGGTATAGATCTTTAAATGAAGTTCATTTGGTTTTGTCTCTTATAAATGGGTTTGTGGTAGAAAATGTAAAAATACAGAAACGTGGAGGCAAGAAATCCCCTCCCCCCAGCACACTCTCCCTCTCCCTTTCTGCCTTTTCCCCAGTCAAAAGCTCAAAGCTAATGTGTATGAAATTCTAAGTATGCAATTTAATTTCCTTTTGAACTTAATATCACCGCAAACAGTCTCAAACCTGGATGCTCACTGAATGCCCCTGCCCCGTTTAGGAATCGGGCATGGTGCAGATGTTCTGATAAGTTTGAGTCTAACCCATGGAGATTTTGAACCCAAAAGCTGGGGGTTACTGGAGAGGCAAAGGCAGGTGACCCGAGAACACAATTTGAGAACCGGTGGCTAAGCCTGGGATCCTCAGCAAGATGCCTATAAAAGCTAGGGCTCAGGGCCATAGGCCCCCAGGCCTCCAGCTGATGGGGAAGCCCACCTCCTGCTGCAGTCGGGAACTGCCGTCTTGGGGGGCTGTTGGAGCCCCAGTGTGGGTGGCTGCGCTGCGGGGGGGGAGATGTCTCTAGTGAGGCTGCCCCCGCCACACTGGCATGGTGGCAGCTCCCGCAGAAGGCCTGGGGCCTCAGCACCCCTGCCCACCCCTCCTCCCCACCTCTCACCCCAGCTTGGATTTCCCCATTCTGAGGATTGGAGGCTTGTGGCCGGGACAGGTGTGCAGTGCATGGC
Source organism: Mustela nigripes (assembly GCF_022355385.1). Taxonomy (NCBI): domain Eukaryota; kingdom Metazoa; phylum Chordata; class Mammalia; order Carnivora; family Mustelidae; genus Mustela; species Mustela nigripes. The sequence goes on along the minus strand of NC_081557.1, from coordinate 206,428,849 downwards.
ACAGGCGTGATCTCCTAAAGTGACCCCACCAGGCTGGCAACGCATCCTGGGAGTGGCCCCCCTTCTAAAGCATCTTAAACAGTCCAAAGACACCCCCTTCCAAACTTGCCTAGCTGCACCACACAATTCCGATTGGCTCTAAACCCAACCCTGGCTCCTGGCCCCCTGGAGTCCAGTGACACAACCTGTCGGTGTCCCTCCACCCTTCCCCCACCCCCCCACCAGGCAGCGGTGCATGGGCCTCTCACCCACTGACCCTGGCCTCTGTCTCTAGACTAAAAGGGACAGGGACGCCGTGGACAAACTGCTCAAAGACCTGGACGCCAACGGGGACGCCGAGGTGGACTTCAGCGAGTTCATCGTGTTTGTGGCCACACTCACGGCTGCCTGCCACAAGTATTTCGAGCAGGCTGGGTGCCCCTGATGTCCTGCAAGCCCAGAACCCCAGCCGGCCTGGGGGGGGTGGTAGGGAGTGGGCAGGGAGCAGCCCCTGGCTTCCAGAACCCTATGCTCCACGGCCTCCAGCTGCCCCTGTGATCAGTAAAATGTTTGTGAAATGTTCCTGGTCTGGTGGACATGGATTACTTCTTGACCCCCTCAGTGCCCCCACCCCAGCACAGTGAGTTCTCTGATTTGTTACTTCCTGCTCCTGCCCAGTAGGGAGCTAGAGAAGGGAAGGACTTGGATCAGTTGGTCAGGTGGACCACCTCCTTACTGCCCCCTGCCAGTGGGGCCCTATCCCTGCTCTTGTGGGTGGCTCAGCACCGAGGAAGCATCATGCTGCCCTAGACCACGGAGGTACACGGGCCACACATCCCTCCACCCAGGCTGCCAGACAGCCACTCATCAGACCCCAGCCCCTCCATGTCCAAACAAGTCACATTCTTAAATGCATGGGGGTTTTGGTTTCTTTGAGGTTTTTTGGGGGGGAGGGGGTTGGCCACAAAGGCTATAAAACACAGTAACACACATAGAGAAGAAATGAATGACACAAGGGGCAACGGGGTGGCTCAGTCAGTTGAGTCTGACCTCAGCTCAGGTTATGATCTCAGGGGGCTCTGCTCTCATCAGGGAGTCTGCCTGTACCTCTCCCTCTGCCCATCCCGCCCACTCATGCTCCTCGTTTTTAAAGATTTTATTGATTTGTCAGAGAGAGAGAGAGAGCACAAGCAGGGGGAGTGGCAGACAAGGGGAGAAGCAGACTCCCCACTAAGCAGGGAGCCTGATGTGGGACTCAATCCCAAGACCCTGGGATCACCTGGGCTGGAGGCAGATGCTTAACCCACTGAGCCACCCAGGCGTCCCAGTAAAATGAATTTTCAAAATGGTTCTCAGCAGGGACCTGACATAGGCCCACCCACTGCTAACTGGAAAGGAGCAGGAGAGACATGAAGCCACAGCAGGCAGGGGGGTCAGTTAGGAGAGCGCTGCACCAGCGGCCTAGGGCGGTGGGAGGGGGGTCTATGAATCCAGGGTACGCTCTTGTCAGAGAATCAATGTGCCTCATTGACAGCATGAGGAAGGAGGAAGGGGTTGCTGAGAAAGAGGGATGAATCAAGAAGCACACTAAAGTTTCTGCCTTAGAAACTTTGGCTTGAGTTATGTGCACTTACGGTAAGCAGACACAACTACATTTTTTTTTTTTTTAAGATTTATTTATTTTTGAGAGAGAAGGAAAGGGAGAGAATCTCAAGCAGACCCTGACATGAGGCTCAAGCTCGTGACCTGAGCCGAGACCAAGTGTCTGATGCTGGCCAACCGAGCCACCCAGGTGCCCCACAATTAAATGTAATGTATGTATCGAATTGATACTCATTCAGTGAGTATTAGGCACCAGCCACATGGCAGCCAAGCATTCATCTTTGTGCTGGATATGTAGCAGTAAACAAAATTCCTGCCTTCGGGGGCTGACATTCCAAGAGGAAAGGTCAGACAATACACAAATTAATAATCACGTGTCAGGTAGTGAGAAGCAAAACAAAGGAGCAGAGAGAGTAGCATGGACTGGCAGTGCTGTCTGAAAGAGCCAGCATAAGCAGGCCTCTCTGGTTAGGCCACATGGAAGCCAACACTGGAAAAGGTGGCTCAGTGAGCTATGTGGGTATGGGACACTCAACCTGTTCTCAGAAGAATCAAAAGTATTGTTCTGTGTTGTATTGCAAAACATGAGTGAAGAGGCAGGCTCACAAGCCAGCTGACGCAAGTGGTCGCTGGAGAATTTCCTGGGCCTTCTGGAAGAGAACACAGAATCTTGGACTTCACGGCAAGGGGAGTCTGGGCACCACCGGCTCATCCATGACAAATGATTTCGGAGCTGCTGACAGCAGGCGACTCAAATTTTCTAGCTGACCTGGAACTGGGTTCAGTTCCACGGATCCAGAATCCGACTAGGGGCAAATGTATGAATTAAAGCAGGAAATGCACACAAGGCCCCGTAGGCCTCTCCATTAACACTGCGTAACAAACATGAGGGAAGACGCTCAGCTTGTCGCCACAGTGCTCTGCCTTAGAGTCAGGGGTCCAAAATGATTCAGACTTTAAGGTTCTGACCACAAAGGAAGCTTAGCATCGAGCCCTAGGACAATGAAGAGATGAAATGCACCCTAATGGAGGAGTATAATCTGTGGTCAGTTAATTAAGGGGAAAACCTATGCGCGTGCACGCGCGCACACAGACACACACACACACACACCACACAAGTATGGCAAGTTTTACACCAACACATTTGTTTTTAAATCAGTGAAGCAACTTACAACTAAGTTTTCTGATCAAGGTCCATGATATCTCAAAGAAGGGTGCTCCTTCAGCCAACTCCCTGAATTAAGAGAATGTGGAGCAAGTGGCCTGTGGTGTATGTCAAAAGGAATGAGAAATAACTCTTGCAGGCTGTATGCCCCAAGACTTTGGGGGGACCTGTTAGCACAGTTTAACCTAGCCGCCTTGACTGACACAGATAGACACTGACTCTTGGCCCCAGGAAAGCCTACTGGGTCCTCCCTACTCCCCTGCTCCAGGTCAGGCTCTCAACTCCCATGTGCACCAGCCCCCATAATCTCGACTTTACCCAAGTCCCAACGACACACAGACTGCAGGCAGTGAGTAAGCCTCCCACGCTACACACATGACCCCCAACACTCCCCTGCTCCTGGGTCTCAAGGGCTCCCGGCACTATTTCTGTTCCTGCTCCAGACTTCAGAAGGCCAGGAGTGTGGACAAGAATTCCACCGACAGAAACAGTTTCTGTAAAGGACTCTCTTTGTGCCCAGGTACTCTATGATAAAAGTACACAGTCATCCAAGACATGTATCTCAGCTTGTCTCCATGAACACATGCTTGCTCCAATCAAATCACGTGTAACAATTCTGGAAATCGCACCCTGCCTGTCCTATGGCTTTGAGCATCCATCAGCACAGGCCAATGCAGATGAATTAACTCCGAGGAAGCCTCTCTCCTCGGCCTGCCCCTCTCACCGGCTCCCACAGTGTCCTCCAGAGTCTCCCCAGGGCTGCAGCTCCCGTGGTTCCTAGCTCCAGGGGCCCCCACTGGGTTCTACTCTCAGAGGTTGTACTCCATGCTCAGGGCAAGTCGTTCGCTCTAAAGAGCTTTTTCTAAAGAGCTTTTCCATGAGTGCTCAGTCCCTCCTTGTGCTCCCACAGGATACTCAAGCACACGGCCGTGCAATTACTTGTCCCAGCTCTTCCCTATCCGGGACTTTCCTTCATGCTCCTGGTGCCTCAGGTGGGACAGAAAGCGTGTTCTATTCCCACTGAGAGACTAGACATACCGCAGCTGCTGAGAAGCAAGGCCAGAGACGAGACGATGGCCTGAAGTTCATCTCTGTTAAAAGCTGAGAGTTCTGTTAACCTGTCCCCACACCACCCGCTGTAAGCAATTCTCCCTCCCAGTTCCAGGCTCACGAGAACCCTAAACTTCAAGCAGCTCGGTCCCGCTTGCTGGTGGCAGCGCTGAAAGAAGAGTGTCCATTTCAAAAGAAATGGATTAACACACACACTGGCTTTGGTCTTCTGCACAACATCTTTATTTGAAAAAAGATTTTCTATAGATAAACACACACAATGGCTTTGGTCTTCTGCACAACATCTTTATTTGAAAAAAGATTTTCTACAGATCTTTGTTTTTTCAAGGCAAATGAACACTTATCGATCACATGTCTGATTTGAACTTAAGAGGTCTTATCTTCCCGGGGCACAGCTGGACTGGCCAGGAAACACACAGACCCAGGCTCAAGACCCAGGAATACTTGATCATTCAAAGGAACACAAAGGATCCAAGCCCGTTAACTTACGCCCAGACAAGTAGCTTGTTTAGGCGTGTACAAGCCACTGATCAACACTATCCTAACCACAGAATCACCAGATGTACCTAATGAAATCTCTAACAAAAGAAAGACATTTTGGGGACGCCTGGGTGGCTCCGTCAGTTAGGCATCTGCCTTTGGTTCAAGTCATGACCCCAGGGTCCTGGGACTGACCCCGCATTGGGCTCCTCGTAGAGTGGGGAGCCTGCTTCTCCTTCTGCCTGTGGCTCCCGCTACTTGTGCACTCTGTCTCTCTGACAAATAAAATCTTAAAAAAAAAAAAAAAAGAAAGAAAGAAAGAAGGAAAGAAAGACATTCTTCAAATTCTAAGTCTCTTGAAATTGAACAGACAGACCTCTGTGGGACCAGAATAACTAAGTAAGCCTGTGAACACAACTTCACCTCCAAACCACCAACAGCATCCACCTGCTGAGACACCCCCTGACCAAATTTTGCGCTTAAAAACCCTCACCTGTAAGTCATCGGGCAGTTTGGGACTTGAAGCCTTAGCTCCCTGTTCTCCAATAAATAGCCTACCTTTCCTCACTGCAAAATCTCCATGTCAGTCTTTTACTGGCTTGCTGTGCATCCGAGGGAAGAATTCTCTTTTGGCTCGCTTACACAACCACTGACCCTGAAGGAGACTGTCGCATGCAGATAAGAAACATACAAAAACAGAATAAACAAGCTACTTCAGCTTTCTCGTGGTGTCAGCCCAGGTGACCAGCATCCATCAGCTGTGAACCTAAAGCAGAACTGGAAGAAATTCAACATCAAGACACTGAGTCTCAGATTTCTGCATCCTGGTGTTAAAAATTAAAAAAAAAAAAAAAAAAGAACCATCCACAAGAATGCCACTTCTTTCAGACAGAGTCCTCTGACACCGCCTCCTTCTGGGAAGAACCTGGAAATTTCTAGTCCAGGCCTACAGCTTCACATTTCTCTGTTTCTTTCCCGTGTTCTCACCCGCCCCTATTTTGCTCAATGGCCAAGCTTTCTTCCCATCCCTGCCACCACCCTCCTCAGTGCCCGGGCGGCTCTACCTCCAGCAACTGTCCCTCCGGAGGTAACTTTTCAGTTTCACAAAGACAAACTCCAAGTTATTCTAATGTTTCTCTAATTACCAGCGGAGTCAGGAGGAGCCACAAAAAATCACTATCTGCTCTAGCACCTGTCCCAGCTAGCATGGACCCATTTTCCTCTCAACCTCAACTTTGCTCCCCCTGCCCAATTTCGGACTCCGTGAGACTGAAGCTTCACCTTCACTGCTGCAGCAGGACGACCACCCAGGACGCTACTGAATCTGGCCGTGGCACGACCAGGCCCCGCCGCCGCCCCGCCTCACCGCCCGCGCTCCTTCAGGACGACTCGCTTCTCTCTATCCGCCGCACCAGCTCCACCAGCATCTCTGCCATCTTCGCGATCTCCTTGGCCTTCTCCTCGGCCTTCTCGCATCTCTTGGCCGCCCTGCCGTCCACGCCGTCGCCGGGGTTCTGCAGATGGTTGAGGGCGCTCTCCTCCGAGGCCTCCACCTGCGTTTTGATCTGGATGAGCATATTGTCCATCTCCCACAGCTTGCTTCTGTTCCGCAGGTAGGCTCTGCCGTGCTCCCGCGTGAGGGCCGCGATGTCCTCGCGCATCTCGTTGATGACGGGCAGGAGGAACTGCTCGAAGTCCTCCTCGGGCTCCAGCACTTCCACCTCCTCGGGCTCCGCCAGCTCGACGATGTCCAAGGGCCGCATCTGTCCTGCCACTTCTCCGTGCCCGCGCCCCTGGGGACGGGCGCGGGCATGAACCGTTCCTGCGGCCGTCCGCGCGTCAACAGTGCTCCCGAACTACCTACGCCTCCCTCCTCAGAGCCGCTCCGGGAAAGAACCCGGAGCAGATGCCGCACCTACACCCGGCCAACAAGCGGTACTCCCGGCCGGCGCCGGCGGTGGGGGGTGTTTGCGGCACTTTCACGACGTGGCCCGGCCCCCCTTACGGCGGTGACTGGGACCGACCCGTGGCGAGCGCGCGCACACTGATGGGCCTCTGTCGCGGGCGCGCGCACGCCCACCGCCCCCAGCTTCCGTCCCCGCCCCGCCCCCAATCAGCCTTTGGGATCGTCCCTGTACCTCGCTGACCTCCTCTGTGAGGGCATCCCAGGCTTTTACTTTCACTTTTTTTTTTTTTTTAAATGAAAGCAATTTTCCCTCCTTAGTGTTTAAATCAGACAGGCTGATGTTTACAGCTCTTACTATCCAGCCACGCGCTACTCTAAGTGCTTAGTTTAATTCACTTAACCTCACAGCAAAGCTGATAGATGAAAAACTGGCTAAAATCCTCTCTTATGGCGGCGCCTGGGTGGCTCAGGTCATGGTCTAAGGGTCCTGAGATGGAGCCCCGCATTGGGCTCTCTGCTCAGCGGGGAGCCTGCTTCCCCCTCTCTCTGCCTGCCTCTCTGCCTGCTTGTGATCTCTCTGTCTGTCAAATAAATAACTAAAAATCCTAAAAGCAGCAACAACAACAAAACACATGCTTATGGTCAGAATTTCAACCTGAGCCATTTGGGTCTACTCTTTCTTTTCTTTTCTTTTTTAAGATTTTATTTATTTATTTGACAGACAGAGATCACAAGTAGGCAGAGAGAGAGGGGTAAGCAGGCTCCCTGCCCAGGAAAGAGCCTGATGCAGGGCCGGATGCAGGGCGGATGAGGATGGATTCCAGGACCTCTAGATCATGACTCCAGCCAAAGGCAGAGGCCCAACCCACTAAGCCAGGCAGGTGCCCCTACAGTTGCTCATCTTAATGAGCACACATACTTCCTCTTCTGGGACAGGGCCCTTAAGTAAAAAACCCAGGATTCTTCTTTTTTATTTAATTTTTTTATAAACATATAATGTATTATTAGCTCCAAGGGTACAGGTCTGTGAATTGCCAGGTTTACACACTTCACAGCACTCACCACAGCACATACATCTCCCCAATGTCCATAACCCCACCACCCTCTCCCCCACCAACCCTCAGTTTGTTTTGTGAGATTAAGAGTCTCTTATGGTTTGTCTCCCTCCCTTCCTGCCCCCAACTCCCGCCCCCCCCCCGTGTTGCATCTCCACTTCCTCATATCAGAGAGATCATGTGATAGTTGTCTTTCTCCAATTGACTTATTTCGCTAAGCATAATACCCTCTAGTTCCACCCGTGTCATCACAAATGGCAAGAGTTTATTTCTTTTGGTGGCTGCATAGTATTCCATTGTATATATATACCACATCTTCTTTATCCATTCATCTGTTGATGGACATCTAGGTTCTTTCCATAGTTTGGCTATTGTGGACATTGCTGCTATAAACATTTGGGTACACGTGCCCCTCCGGATCACTATGTTTGTATATTTAGGGTAAATACCCAGTAGTGCAATTGCTGGGTCATAAGGTAGCTCTATTTTCAACTTTTTGAGGAACCTCCATGATGTTTTCCAGAGTTGTTGCACCAGCTTGCATTCCCACCAACAGTGTAGGAGGGTTCCCCTTTCTCCGCATCCTCGCCAGCATCTGTCATTTCCTGACTTGTTAATTTTAGCCATTCTGACTGGTGTGAGGTGGTATCTCATTGTGGTTTTGATTTGTATTTCCCTGATGCCGAGTGATGTGGAGCACCTCTTCACGTGTCTGTTGGCCATCTGGATGTCTTCTTTGCAGAAATGTCTGTTCATGTCCTCTGCACATTTCTTGATTGGATTATTTGTTCTTTGGGTGTTGAGTTTGATAAGCTCTTTATAGATTTTGGATACTAACCCTTTACCTAATATGTTGTTTGCAAATATCTTCTCCCATTCTGTCAGTTGTCTTTTGATTTTGTTAACTGTTTCCTTTGCTGTGCCAAAGCTTTTGATCTTGATGAAGTCCCAATAGCTCATTTTTGCCCTCACTTCCCTTGCCAAAAACCCAGGATTCTAACTGCTCTTTTCTCACCCCTTGCTCCCAGCTTTTTGTCCTGGGTGGATTTTTCTCCCACTGCCTTGGGTTGTTCTGGTCAGTAGGTTTTTGTTCTCTGTTTTAGGTAGGGTAACTGAAGGGACTCATTTTAGAAAGGTCCTGTCTCTGTTGTTTCTGTTTAGGCCACAAGTACTTATGTTCTGTATTCTGCATCCAGTTAAACTAAAAAAGCGATGTTCCCACTTCAAAGGGGAAACAAGAGAGTTACTCATTCTCTGAGGTTTTTTAAAAAGAATTTATTTGTTTTACACAAAGAGACACAAAGAGAGAGAGAGCACAAGCAGGGGAAGCGGGAGAGGGAGAAGCAGGCTTCCTGCCGAGCAGGGAGCCCGATGTCTGGACTGATCCCAGGACCCTCAAATCATGACCTAAGCTGAAGGCAGAAACTTAACAACTGAGCCACCCAGGCACCCTATTCTCTGAATTTTTGTCCTAGGCCCCCAAATACCTGATAACATCTAAGAAGAGCCAGATCCCAAACATGTTCCCAGGACGTTAACTTTGAACAAGACTTGGCAGATGCTGGCTGGCATCAGTAACCCCTACCTTCAATGATTTATAGAATAACACCTATTACTCACAGGCCACTCACCTTTGATCGGACCCTACTCTGGATTCCTGAAGGAATAGTTGCCCTAGATCCCTTTCCAATATGAACCCCTAGACCCAAGCCAGGAAGAGACTCATTCTCCTTTCCTTTCTGAGTCTCCCAGTCTGTCTGCTAAATTCTGTTTCTCACACTATTTAATAAGCTGTTTTTACTTTCTCTGGCCTGTGTTTGATTTCTGTCCCATGCAAAGTTGGTCCTGCAGGGACCCCCGAACCCCCTCTGGGTTCTTGGACCCAACCTGCCTACATCATCTTCACCAGACTGTAAGCAACCTAAGATAAAGGGCCACTTCTGATTCGGCTCTGTCCTCAGCCCCTCTTGGCAGCCTGGACACAAGTAGGGCCTTAGGGAATATTTTAGAGATAAGGCCTCCTTTCATAAAATATAAGCGCCTCTGTCTATTGGAGGTTCCTTGACAGTGGGTTCTGGTCTCTGTCCTTAACACCTATAGGACCTGAAAAACAGCAGGGGACCAGTAAAATTCAGCTTTAACATTCATTTAACAAAAAAATGTTTGAGCACGGAGAGTATGCCATTGTGGAATGGATGGAGTCTCTTTGCAGGCTTGTTCAGTGAGTGTCCCACTAGCTGAACTTTGGAGGGACTCTGCTTACAATAGTGCCACAGATTAGAGCTTCAGTATTCCAGTCTTTAAGTAAAAACCGGTGATCCCAGCGTGAATATCCATCGATGGGAAGATATGTAAGTGAGGTGATGTGCAGGAAAGTGATTTGCAAATACCAAAGCACCAGCAGATATAAGTGGTGATAGTGTAATAGTAATTATGACAGTGAATGGAGGTTGTTTGTGCTAAAGGTTTTGAAGTCAGAAACATCCTGCATTAGGTGCTCCTAGTCCCTCCAGTTACTTGTTCTGTGGCCTTGGACAAGCTGGCTAACTCGAACACATATCTCTGAGGTCAGTTTCCACCTGCTGCTCTAAACTGGGCATTGGACATATGATCTGTAAGATCATCTCACGATCCTTATCGTCCCATAATAATTACGTGATATGGTTTGCCCAAGATTTTGTATCTTGCTCGTCTCCTGCCTAGTGCAGCCACAGCTCGTGGTCCCAAGGTTATCTGAAGCAGGTAGTATTGGCTGCTGGATAAACTGACCAGTGTGTTTGCTCCTCACCTGTCTACTGGTCCCATAAGCTGAGAGAATGTCTGCCTCTTAATCATTTTCCTAAGGAACAGACTTAAGTATGCCCTAATAGGAGATGAAGTAAAGATCTGTGTGCAGCATTTTATTAAGAATGATGGCAATATCCAAGCTGATATAATGTATCCTACTAGTTTTATGGGTATCATCAGAGTGACAAGACTGGGGGAGAATTTTCATCTGATGTATGACACCAAGGATCACTTTGCTGTTCATTGGATTACACCTGAGAAGGTCAAGTGTAAATTGGGCAAAGTGAGGAAGATCTTTGTGGGGACAAAAGAAATCCCTCATCTGGTGACTCATGATGCTTGCTTCATCCGCTGTTCTGAGCCCCTCATCAGGGTGAATGACACCATTAAGATTGATTTGGCCGACTGGAGAGATTACTGATTTCACAAGTGCGACACTGGCTAACTGTGTAGGGTGACCACAGTGCTAACCTGGGAAGAACTGGTCACCAGCAGAGAGAGACACCCTAGTTCTTCAGATACTGTTCACATGAAAGATGCCAATGGCAACTGATTTGCCACTCAACTCTCTTAACATTTTTGTTATTGGCAAAGGGAACAAACCATGGATTTCTTTTCCCCAGGGAAAAGGTATCCACCTCACCAGAAAGAGACAAGAGACTGGCAACCAAACAGAGCAGTGGGTAAAATGGTCCCTAGGTGACTTGATTGGAAGACTATAGCTAATTAAAGATCATACAGCACACACACACACACACACACACACACACACACAATGATTTGTATCTTGTATCCTGAGTGTCCCCTTTAGCTCTCCAGACATTCCTGGTTTGATGAATTAGAATTTATTAAAGGGATATAGATAATAAAGGATTCACATTCAAACTGTATTGAGAATGTCTATAGATCAATAAGGAAAAGACAAATAACTCAATTTAAAAACCGGCAAGATGGGACACCTGGGTGGCTCAGTCAGTTAAGTATCTGCATTCAGCTGGGGTCATGATCCCAGACTCCTGGGATCGAGTCCCACATTGCTCCTTGCTCAGCAAGGAACCGCTTCTCTCTCGTCCTGCCACTCCCCCTGGTTGTAATCTGACAAGTAAATAAATAAAATATTTTTTTAAGATTTTATTTATTTATTTGACAGAGATCACAAGTAGGCAGAGAGGCAGGCAGAGAGAGAGAGAGAGAGAGAGGGAAGCAGGCTTCCTGCAGGGCAGAGAGCCCGATGCAGGGCTCGATCCCAGGACCCTGACATCATGACCTGAGCTGAAGGCAGCAGCCCAAACCACTGAGCCACCCAGGCGCCCCTAAATAAAATATTTTTTAAAAAATTAAAATGGGGCACCTGGGTGGCTCAGTGGGTTAAGCCTCTGCCTTCGGCTCAGGTCATGATCTCAGGGTCCTGGGATGGAGCCCCGCATTGGGCTCCCTGCTCAGCAGGGAGCCTGCTTCCTCCTCTCTCTCTGTCTCTCTCTCTCTCTGCCTGCCTCTCTGCCTACTTGTGATCTCTGTCAAATAAATAAATAAAATCTTTTAAAAAAATAAATAAAAATAAAAAATAAAAACGGGCAAGACTTGAGCCAGCACTTCAGAAGAGGGAATATCCACATGGCCAATAAGTATACAAAAGGGTGCTAAAGTTCACTATTGAACAGGAAATGCCAATTAAAACCACGATGAGCTAGCATTCACTATACATCCACTAGAATGGCTAAAAACGAAAATGTTGACAATACCAAGTGTTTGGGAAAAAGTGGAAAGAAGATGAGAACGTTCAAAATCATCAAGAAGAGAAAGGTTCTGAGGAACTCCTGTTTATTTCTCTCTTTGATTTCGGTATGAGCAGCAAGAAGAAACTAGGGACAGTGGGAAGCTCTTCATGGGTCCTTGACATGTTCTGTATCTTGATCTCGATGGGGGTTACCTGATTGCGTGACCACGCGAAAGGTACAGTGAGGACCCACGCGTCTTAACCTAGCCCTGTTCACGTCGCGCGCGGACGAGCGTCCAGGGTCTGGAAACGGAGACCGGCGCGCGTGCGTGTACGTGAGCGCGCAAAAGCCGGTTGCTGGGGCGCGCGCGTGCGCGCGCAGGAGCCGGAAGCAGAACTGGGAGCCCGGAAGTCGGGCGGGCAACCGGGCCGGGGCGGGCCATGGAGGGTCGCGCCGCGGGTGGTGGGCCACCGCGCGAGGGGTCAGCGGAGGACGAGGCCGAGCTCCCTGGAGCAGCGTGGAGCGGGGACAGCGGCAATGTGTCCCAGAGCCACAGCAGCGCCTCGGGGCCGTGGGAGGACGAGGCGTCGGAGCTGGGCGCGCCGGGCCGCGATCTGCCGCTGCTGCGCCGCGCCGCCGCGGGCTACGCCGCCTGCCTGCTGCCGGGAGTCGGGGCGCGGCCCGAGGTCGAGGCCCTGGACGCCAGCCTGGAGGACCTGCTCACCAGAGTGGACGAGTTCGTGGGCATGCTGGACATGCTGCGCGGGGACTCCTCCCACGTCGTCAGTGAGGGTGTGCCTCGCATTTACGCGAAGGCCGCGGAGATGCGGCGGGTCTACAGCAGGATCGACCGGCTGGAGGCCTTCGTGGGGATGATCGGCGCCCGCGTGGCCAGGATGGAGGAGCAGGTGGCCAGGGCGGAGGCCGAGCTGGGCGCTTTCCCCAGCGCCTTCAGGAAGCTGCTGCACACGATCAGCGTGCCCTCCTTGTTCAGCAAGGCGCCCTCCGGCAGGCCCCAGCAGAGCGGCTACGAGCCGCCCGTCCTGTTTCGGACCGAAGACCACTTTCCCTGTTGCAGCGAGACACCTCAGATCTGAGTCCGCCGGCCGGCCCGCCGGGGAACGCCGGCTGCGAGGGCCGGGGCTGCTGAGTCTGCCGGCGAGGCCGCTGGTAGACCTCCACGAGGTTGGAGGACGGCGTGTTTGTCTTTGGCACACTTGTTTCCCACTGTTTGCATGACCTCCCGTAAGGACGTGTGGCTTTCTCTCTCCAGTGCTGAACCGAGGGCTGGCTGCTTGGGGCGTCGGGGAACCTGAAGGCGTTTCTCTGTGCGCTGTGGCAGAATTGTTGTTTTTATGGGTTTTACAGCTCACCCAACAGTATTACCTTTTCAGAGTTTCTATATTTTATATTAAGAAAAACTGCGCAACTGTCCCGGTCTTATTATTCGATCCTAATAGCGATTCCATTTTCTGTAGCTTTTAGGGTAGATGGTAAGTTATTTCACGTTATATTCTACTTTGCACATCATGGGTTGTAAACCGAAGGAAATCATACAATTTCTGAGAAGATGGATTGATTTATTGCAATTAATTCCGAATCTTAATTTGCCCACAGCAAATATGTCTGTAACTGGTTGCTAACATTTAGTTTATAATTTAAATATTAATAAAAATTTAAATTTTATTGGAAAAGCTTTTCTTCTGGAAAGGACTTTGCATATTTCTTTTTTTGTTTGAAAATAGATATATTGCTCATGATTGTAGGGATAAGGAGAAGTGTCTTGGGAGTAACTCCTTTCGGATGTGAAAAAGCTTAGCTACTATTCCACAGAATTTTGTTTCTCACCTCTCAAAGTCCATAGTTAAATCATGTGTGTGAATGACTGGTGTTGGTTTTGTTCTTTCACCCAACAGCATGGAATCCTAAAGATGTCTTGCAGGTGCAGCAGGCTTTGATCTTGATTTGAATCTTAATCTATTGTTATTAATTGATGTTCCTAGGCAGTAGACCTCAAATGAGCACCCAGCTTAGGTTTCTCTTGTGTCATTTATCGTGGATCTTAGAGGCAAACGGAGTAGTCATGTTCTCTCATAGCTGTGTATCATAAGTCTGATCATGTAGGGGCACCTGGGTGGCTGAGTAGGTTAAGTGTCTGCCTTCTGCTCAGGTCAGGATCCCAGAGTCCAGGGATTGAGTACTGCATTGGGCTCCTTGTTCAGCGGGGAGCCTGCTTCTCCCTCGAACTGCCGCTCCCCCGGCTTGTGTGCCCACTCGCCTGCTCACAAGTTCTCTCTCTCTCTCTCTCTCTCTGACCCAAAAAAATAAAAATCGGATGATGTAATCTGCACTTTCCTCTTTCATGGACCTGCAGTGTCGCACATTTATACTTTTTATTCAGGAGGTTCATAGACGATAAATTAAGGAACTCCTGAATTTAGAAGCTGAAAGCACAAGTAAGCTACATTTAATACTGTTGGGCAATCACTGGGTAGTACCATAAGTAATTAGCATATCCCTATGATATAATCACTGAATATGAAAATAGCTTTAGTACCTAACATCCATACTGCAAAATGCTTTATATTAAAAAGTAGGTAGTAATTAGGGCAAATTACGAAAAAAATTGGGATAACTAATTTTTTTTTAAGATTCTTTTTATTTGAAATAGAGAGCATGCACACAAGCAGTGGGGAGGAGCAGGGGAGAGGGAGAAGCAGACTTCTCACTGAGCTGGAAGCCTGATCCTGGCTCTCAGGGAGCCTGAGATCCTGACCTGAGCCCAAGGCAAATGCCCAACCAACTAAGCCACCCAGGTGCCCCATTTTCTGGCAATATTTAAAAAACAACAACAACAACAACAACCCCCTGGGACACCTGGGTGGCTCAGTTGAACGTCTGCCTTCTGCTCCAGTCATGATCCTGAGATCCTGGGATTGAGCCCCACGTTGGGCTCCTTCCTCAGCAGGGTGTCTGCTTCTCCCTCTCCCTCTGCTTCTGATCTCTTGAGCACACGCGCATGTGTGCGCGCACTCTCTTTCTCTCTCGGTCAAATAAATAAACAAATAAAATCGTATATAAAACTAAGAGAAAGAGAAAAGAAAACAAGAGCTGGCAGTGCTGAACTGGCTCAGTGGGGAAAGCGTGCAATTTTTGATCTCAGGGCTGAAGTTTGACGCCCCCCATGCTGGGTGTTAAGAGGATTAAAAATAAACTTTAAATATTTTATTTTATTTGAGATTTTATCTTTTTTTAAGATTTTATTTAATTATTGTCAAAGAGAGCTCACACAAGTAGGGGGACAGGCAGAGGGAGAAGCAGACTCCCCCTGAGCAAGGGGCCTGATGTGGGACTCTATCCCATGACCTCGGATCATGACCTGAGCCGAAGGCAGATGCCCAATGACTTTTATTTCTAAGTAATCTACACCCAACATGGGGCTTGAACCCACAACCCCAAGATCAAGAGTTGCATGCTCTACCAATTGGGCCCATCTGGAGCCCCAAATATAAATAAACTTTTTTAAAACGGGGGCCTGGGTGGCTCAGTGGGTTAAAGCCTTTGCCTTCAGCTCAGGTCATGATCCCAGGGTCTTGGGACTGAGCTCTGAGTTGGGCTCTCTGCTCATCAGGGAACCTGCTTCCTCCTCTTTCTCCTCCTGCCTCTCTGCCTACTCTGATTTCTCTGTCAAATAAATAAAATCTTAAAAAAAAAAAGTGCAGGTCGTGGAGTCAGCCCAATGTGAACCTGCTAAGTATATGATCTAGGACAGGCTAGCCTCGTCCCTAAAGGCGTGGAGGGAAAGAACCACAAGGGCACAGGTCTCAAAACTACTCCCTTGGTGCTGGTGCAGAAGCAGCCACAGACCACACATAGACAAATGTGCAGGCTGCATGCAAATAAAACCCAGGTACTTCTTGAAACAAAAGCCCTAAGGGGAGCAGACCATTGATGGTCTGCGATTTAAGATGTTTAAAGTGGCTTGGGACACCTGGTGGCTCAGTCATTTAGGCATCTGCCTTCAGTTCAGGTCATGATCCCAGGGTTCTGAGATTGAGACCCATGTTGTGCTCCTGATTAGTCGGAGCCTACTTCTCCCTCTCCCTCTGCCTGCCACTCCCCCAGCTTGTGCTCTCTCTCTCTCTCTCTCTCTCTGACAAATAAAATCTATTAAAAACAAAAACAGGGCACCTAGGTGGCTTAGTTGATAAGCCTCTGCCTTCAGCTCAGGTCATGATCCCAGGGTCCTGGGATCGAGCCCCACGTCAGGCTCCCTGCTGAGCTGGAAACCTGCTTCTCCCTCTCCCACTCACCTGCTTGGGTTCCCTCTCTTGCTGTGTCTCTCTCTGTAGAATATATAAATAAAATCTTTAAAAAAAAACATTAAAAACAATAACTAAAAAATTTTAAATTTTAAACTAGCTTGGCTTCCTCAGAAAGGGCAGCACTGGAAAGCATTAGTTCTAAGGATACCCCCCTCACCACCACACTGGTGAACGTGAATCAAGAGAAAGCCGGGTTTAGGACCACAGACGGGGCTCAGGTTGCCAGTTACCTTCCGACCAAAGACAGTCACAAACAGCTGGAGACCAGCTCGGGTCTTACCTTTTTCGAGACCCACCTTTACCGGAAACAAAGCTTCCTGGCCTCTCTCAGCAGTATCTTCTAAGGACTTTGGCTTAAAATGAACTGCTGTTAATAGTGTGCACTGTAACAGGGCCCCTGGGGGGCTCAGTTGGTTAAGCATCTGCCTTCAGCTTGGGTCATGATCTCTGGGTCCTGGGACGGAGTGCTGCATGGGGCTCCCTGCTCAGCTGGAAGTCTGCTTCTCCTTCTGCCCCTCCCCCTGCTCATGCTCGCCTATGCTCCCTCTCTCTCAAATAAAATCTTTTATATATATATATGTGTGTGGTGTGTGTGTGTGTGTGTGTGTATATATATATATATATATATGGAAAGCTAACATCCAATTTGTCAGGACTATAGGCCCCACACACAACACATCCCAAATGCACCCCTCTGTCCATCTCACAGCTACCCCATCTCACCTCTGCCACCCAGCAATCTCTTAAGTGGTTTCCTGCTTCCGCATCCTCTCTCCAAGCCACTCTCCACCCAGTACATGGCAGCCAGAGGTGTCTTTAAAAACCATAGGCCAGGGGCGCCTGGGTGGCTCAGTGGGCTAAAAGCCTCTGCCTTAGGCTGAGGTCATGATCCCAGGGTTTTGGCATTGGGCTCTCTGCTCAGAGGGGAGCCTGCTTTCCTTCCTCTCTCTCTGCCTGCCTCTCTGCCTACTTGTGATCTCTCTGTCAAATAAATAAATAAATAAATCTTTACAAAAATAAAATAAATAAATAACTAAAAACCATAGGCCAGATACATTGGGCTTTGCCTAAAACCATCGTTGGCTTCTCGGGACATTAGAGTAAGATCTGAATTCTATTCTGTGGCCTGCCACACCTTAGAGGATCTGGCTCCCACCCCTTCAGTGATCTTGACTTGGGCCTCTCTCCCCTTGCTCACTCCCATCCAGCTTCACCTTGATCCTGAAAGATACTCAGTGCAGTCCCTTAACAGTGCTGTGTCAGTCTGTGCTGTCTGCCTCCCCCACCTCCAGCCAGGCATGGGTTCTGTCCGTCCCACTGCACCACGACTGTCTTATCAGCAGGTAACACCACGCCTGGCACGCTCAGCTGTTGAACCAATGACAATCAGGCCAGCCAAGGGAATGAACAGCCAGGGAAAAACTAGGCGCTGCATGTGGAATGGGAGATAGAAAGACAAATAGAGTAATGCAGTCAAGACTTGCTGGAAAATCAAGCATCCTGGGAGGGCTGAGGACACCAAGAAAAATAAGACCTGATTGTTCTTCAAGAGCTGGATGGTCCAGAGGGTGAGCCGTCCAACCCCAACCCAGTCCAACCCCAGCTTCGGGGATTGGATTTTTTAAATCTGGTGCCATCATTCCTGTGGGCTCCAAGAAGGCCCCTTCTGAAATGAGCCCCCGGGATGTTGCTAGAGAACTTTCAGAACTACCTTTCTTTCTTTTTTTATTTTATTTTATTTATTTGACAGAGAGAGAGATCACAAGCAGGCAGAGAGAGAAGGGGGAAAGCAGGCTCCCCGCTGAGCAGAGAGCCCAATGCGGGGCTTGATCCCAGGACACCGAGACCATGACCTGAGCTGAAGGCAGAGGCCCAACCCACTGAGCCACCCAGGCGTCCCCAGAACTACCTTTCTGAAGAGACTCTTTCATGCGGCAAGGCTAAAAACCATTTTCCAAAGTGACCTACATCGTAGCCCCAGCAATAGAGAAGGGAATGAATGTCTTGTAGAGTGAAAGTTTCCTCTTGGTGGTCTTCATCCCCAAAGGGAGGCGTGCCCGAAGGGGTTCAGGTGGGACCCTGGGGCAGAGGATGGGAATAAAGGGACCCGGGCCCCCTCCCGTGGGCGTGTGACAGCGTGCTGGCAGCCAAGGAGGCGGCAGGAACCGCCCCTGTCCAGCAGGGGGCGCTGCCGTAGCAGGAAAGGCCGCCCTGCCTACAGGAACCGGCCCTGGCGAGGCTGGGGCAGGGGCTGGAAGCTGCTGATTCAGAGCCTTCAGGCCCTGTCCACGCCTGAGGGGCCTGCAGTGTGGGGACCACGGCTCTACCCCAAGGCTGCCCTTTCTGCTCAGAGTGTGGGAGGGGAGGAAGGTGGGATGGGAGCAGCTGGGGGGGTGGGTAGGGGGCGGTATACAATGGCCCGTCCTGTCCCTCACCCTGTTTGCTGTCCTCCTCATCTCCTCTGCACCCAGAATGAGCACGCTCATGTATCGATTTGTCTGTCTGTCTGTCTCCCCAACCAGGGCGAGGAGCTTGGCCTTTGTTCATTTTGTGCACCCTGGATTCGGGGTGCCTGGTCCAGAGGAGGCCGTAGGCAAGGAGAACCTGGGAGGCTGTCCTGGTGAGGGATGCGCTTCCAAGCTCCATTCCTGGTTGTTCAGCTCCTTGTCTGGCAAAACCAGGAAACCTATTGCCCTGTTTTCCCAGGGGAAGAAAAAGGCAGACTCCTCCCCCGGGCCCCGCAAAATCCCCCATGGGCTCTCGACCATGGAACTGCTCGCTGGTGGATTGTCTTGGCAGCATGTGGATTCCTGGGCCACAGCTAACTAAGGCAGAGAAGGGCGGCGGGGGTGGGAATTAGGAGCCACAGGACAAAGTCAGTGCCAAGCACCAGCAGCAAGTTGTTTGCTTTGCAGTTGGTGAAGTTGGAAACATAGTGTTCCTAAGCTCTTACTTAATTGGTTTGTTTTATTTTTTAATTTTTAAATTATTTTCTAGATTTTATTTATTTATTTTTTTTTTTAAGATTTTTTATTTATTTATTTGAGAGAGAGACAGTGAGAGAGAGCATGAGCGAGAAGAAGGTCAGAGGGAGAAGCAGACTCCCCATGGAGCCGGGAGCCTGATGTGGGACTCGATCCCGGGACTCCGGGATCATGACCTGAGCCAAAGACAGTCGTCCAACCAACCGAGCCACCCAGGCGTCCCATTATTTTCTAGATTTTATTTACTTACATGTCAGGGAGAGGGAGAGAGAGAGCACAAGCGGGGGAGTGGCAGACGGAGAAGCAGGCTCCCCTCTGAGCAGGGAGCCCAATAGATACAGAACAGGGATCATGACCTGAGCAGAGAAGCCAGACAGTTAACCTGCTGAGCCACCCCGGTGTCCCTTAATTGATTTTATTTTTAGTTCAATCAAAGTTTTTATTATTTTTAAAAGAATCTGTGGTAACGTATGTACAAATTTACCATCCTAACCATCTTTTGTGTGTCCAGTTCTGTACTCTTAAACCCGTTCACACTGCTATGCAGTAGCCACCACCATCCATGCCCAGAACTTTCTTGGCAAAACTCACACTGTCCCCATTGAACACGAACCCCGTCCCCGTCCCCCCACCTGCCTACCTTGTCTCTATGAACCTGACTACTCTCAGTACCTCATAGGACAGCAACCCTACAGTGTTTGACATTTTGCAATGGGCTTCTTCGGCTGAGCAGTGTCCTCCAGGTTCATCAGTGTGATGGCCGGTGTCAGAATGTGCTTCCTGTCTAACATTCTAACATTGGAAAATATATCCCATCATGTGTGTGGACCACACTGTGTTTATCCGTCCACCTGCTGATGGGCACTTGGGTTCCTCCCACCTTTTGGCTTCTGTGAATAACATAGCTCTGAACATGGTGTAAATATCTCTCTGTATATATCTATCTGTATCTATATGTATCTATCTATCTATCTATATATGTATGTATCTATATGTATCTATCTGTAAATATCTCTCTGAAACCCTGCTCAGATTGTGACCTGAGCCGAAGACATACATTTAAGGATTGAGCCACCCAGACATCTCCAGCCCTACTGTCAGCTGATTTGGATAAATACCCAGCAGTGGGGTTGCTGGATCACAGGGTGGTTCGTATTTCAGTTTTTGGAGGCACCTCCACAGTTTTCCAGCATGGCCACACCCCGTCACACACCCATCAGCAGAGCATGTTGTCCCAGCTTCCCCCCATCTTCACCAAGCCTTGTGTTTATTAGTTTACAGTGGCCGTCCTTGCCCGCTCAAGGTGGTGAGGGGGTGAGCCCGTGCCAACAGTGAGAACTGCAGCAGGCACACCTGTGTTCTTGGGGCGCCATCAAGCCTTGTGTCCACCCTTCCTTCCCCCTAAGAAGGGTACTGGGTGGGAGCCTTGGGCACTCCAGGACCACTTCTGCCCACATTGGATTGAATTTACTTTTTTTTTTTTTTTTAAGATTTTACTTATTTATTAGAGAGAGAGCGCGCGTGTGCTCGTGTGCATGAGCCGGGGTGGGGCAAAGGGAGAGGGAAAGAGAGAATCCCAAGCAAAGTGCACACCCAGTGCAGGACTTGATCTCACATCCCCGAGATCATGACCTGAGCTGAAATCAAGAGTCGGATGCCTCACACATTGAGCCACCCCAGTGCCCCATCTTTCTGCTCTTCTAAACTGTGTTGAGTGCTACAGTCTCCCTCTAAGTACTGCTTTCGCTACAATGTACATAAGTTGTGTTTTCAGTTTCACTGAGTTCAAAATATTTAAAAATTTCTCTCACCATGTCTTCTGAGTTGAGTGTTATTGAGATTGTTGTTCGATCTCTGAGAATTTTTTTTTTTCCAACTGTCTCCATTATGACTTCTAGCTTACTTCCGCTGCAGTCCGAGAGTACATACAGCATGGTTTCCATTCTTTTCAACATAAGGTGTATCTGAGGTTCTGTCTTCGGTGTGGTCTCCCCAGCAGATGCTCTGTGGGAGCTTGAGAAGGACGTGCACTCTGTTAGTGTTAGAGATAGTAATCTCTGTGTTTTTGTTTTTAAAACTTTTGTATTTTGAAGTAGTTTTAGCTTGCATATAGGTTGCAAAAATAGTCCAGGGAGCCCACATGTGCCTGTCAGGCAGCTCCCCGCAGGGCACATCTTACCTAACCACCAAGGAATGGTGGACCCAGGAAATTGACATTGGCACGCTCCGATACCCCACTATTCAGAATGGCAGCCCTTATTCGGATTCCTCCTGCCCTTCCATGCACTCACTTTTCCTCTTTGTACCCAGTTCTCTGTAACGACCACCCCAGGTACAGAACTATTCTGCCACCCCAGAAATTTCCCTTGTGCTACCCACCGTGCTGGTCACCCCCTCCGCACTCCAACCACTGGCCACCAACACCTGCTCTCTCTCCATGGCTATATATGAAGTGGTATATAAATGGAATCATCCAGCACGTTATCTGAGACTGGCTTTGTCCACACAACCTGACTGATGCCCTTGAGATCCACCTGGGTGGTCTCCATGTCAGAGGATTGTTCCTTCTGTTCTTGGCATTGTCTATCTTCCCCTCCACCCCTTTCCTCAACCCCTGGCTTCCCTGCTCCCGCAGGCTCAGTGCTGTGCCCCCAGGCAGCAGGACCCTGAGTGGTGATCCCCCAAACCCTGTTTCCACATTCCACGACCAGCACGCACTTGGCCCTGTGCCAAGCCCCTTGCTCACATGTTCTTGTTCAGCCCTGCTGGGTGAGTACCCACCTTTCAGATGGGATACAGAAGCACAGAGAAGATGTCATTGGCTTCTAATTCGGCTGTGAGCAGAGGTGCACCACATGCCTCCAAAAGCCGATCCAGCCCACACTCACTGACCACTGTGCCACCCCACTCACCATGCAGGATATTCCCCACTCCTGCTCCTGGGATGGCCAGGATGGAGAAGACCTTCAGTAGCAGGTGTCATCCATGCTGAGACCTGAACCAGGAGAGGGAGGCAGCCAAACCAATAGCTAATGCACAAGGGAACAGCAAGTGCAAAGGCCCTGAGGCAGCGGCACACATGGCCCCTGAGGTTTCCGAGGGAAGACAAAAGGAAGGACCTGGTGTCTGGTGTTAAGCATTCTTTTTGTGGGGCCTCCACTTCCTGGTCACTGGTCCTGACTTTGGCCAGATACATCCAGGGCAGTGACCAGAGAACGTGACCCCCATGTGAAGAGAGGACAAAAAGCCACAGTCTTTCAGGGGAGACATGTACATGCATGTATGTGTATGCATGTGTGTGTGAGAGGCACTTCACTCAACCCTAAAGCAGAGAGGAGTGTGGGTGCTATAGAAGGTGTTACTGGGGCTGAGGGTTGGCTGGGTCTCCTGGGAAGGCAGAGAGCAATGAAGGAGGCAGGGGGAGAAGTCCCTAGCACCTGGCTCAAGGGCCAGCCTACCTGGCTTCCCATTCCAGCTCACCCCCACCTCGTGACAGATGGAAAACCAAGGCTAGGTGCAGGGAGGAGAGCCCCTCAAAGTCATGTCCCTCCCTCCCCATGGCTTGCCCATCCCCACTGGCTCTTTGTCACAAGGCACTAGTGTATGCCCTCCTTTCTTGTGTTTCTACCAGTCTCAGAATCGGTGAGAACAGGCACAGAGAAACATTCACCGTTTGATGGACAGACACATATAGCTTTCAGACTCACCCAGCCTTTGAGACCCAGCCTAAGAAGTCAAGAAAACTACCCAAGATCACATCGCCTGGAAGTGGTAGAGAGGGAAGGTAGATCACACTGGCTGGCTCTCCAGATGGCCTCATTTGAGTGCATCCTTCACTCATTCATTCCACAGACACTGTTTGGGGTGTAACGTGTCCTGGGCCCTGGCCAGTGAATAAGACCCAGGCCCTGACCTCAAGGGACAGCGGGGGAGAGAGTGCTAAAGAGTCATCTTAGGTGGTCACAAGAAGAAACCTGGGCATTCTGTGTGAGGTCTGGGATAGGGGTAGGCAATCAGGGATGGCTTCCTGGAAGAGGTGATCACTGAACTAAACATTACAGGGTGGGTAAAAGTTTCCCAGAGAGAAATGGGAGGGGAAGGGCTCTCCAGGGAGAGGGAACAGCATGTGCAAACACACAGAAACAGAGACAAAGAATACATAATATAGTGGAGTCAAATTAACTAGTGAAAATTCAGTTGGGCATATGAAATTTTATATATTCAAAAAAAAAAAAAAAAAGCTAAGCAGGAGATGGAGCGAGGACCTGCAGCTGGGCAGTGGGTCCAGAGCACGGGCATCTTGCTCTGTGGATGGTTGACTTTGGGTAGCAGGAACCTCTGGGGCTTTGACCGTTGAGGCTAAGGGAAGACGGGGGACAGGAGGGACCCCTGAAGCCACTTCAAAGACTATGGCCTTTATCCTGGGGGTCCCGGGAGTCCTTGGATGGCTTCCCTGAACAATTCAAAGTGAAGTTCTGTTCAGACAACCCCAGGGCACTCAGCAAGCAACAGCCTGTAGGGAGCTGCCACCAGTGGCCCCAGAGATCTTTAAGAGTGTCACTGACAGGGGGTCACCCAGATGATAGGACAGGGTGTGTCCACGCAAATGTGCATGATCCCACTCTGTGCCCAACCTGCCAAGGTTCAAGAGTCTGCCCACGTGTCCCAGGAGGGGCAGGACCTGTCCCCAACCCTCACCCCCACCCCCATTTCCCAGTAGTCAGGCCTTGTGTTCCAGACATCCTGCCTCGGGTCACTCTCCCTGGAGCAAGGTAAGCCTGAGTGGCTGCGGGGAACTGGTCCTACACTGGGCAGAGGCTGAATGTCCTGAAAGACTCCTCCCATCAAGTAGTCTCTCCTCTCGGGGCTCCCCTCCACCTGCCTCCATCTCCAGGATGCTCACTCTGGGGGAAGCCAGCTGCCATACATGGAAGGCCCACGTGGGGAGGCCCCCCAGGGGACAGCCAGTGGCAACCAGCACCATGAATGCACCTCCAGAA
The DNA here is from genome assembly GCF_022355385.1 of Mustela nigripes. Lineage (NCBI taxonomy): Eukaryota > Metazoa > Chordata > Mammalia > Carnivora > Mustelidae > Mustela > Mustela nigripes. The sequence continues at coordinate 206,404,777 of NC_081557.1, read as the reverse complement.
GATTCCTGCTGAGGTCCCGGACAACGTGGGGCAGAAAGGAGCCCGAATTCCTCACCCACAAAATCTGGGTTAACGGATCCTTGTTTCCGGAAGTCTCCAGGTAATCTGCTCCATAGCCTGGAACAGAGGGACCCGCCACCCTACCCTTGAGAGGGAAGCAGCTGGGAGTGGGGCAGAGGAGTCATCAATGCCGCTGTGACAAGCCCTGGGCAGGGGAAGCGCCAGGGGCTGGAGGCCCAGAGCCTTGAAGAAGGGGAGAGAACACTCGCCAGGGGAGCCTTCAGGGAAGGATTCCAGCAGGGTAACTGCAGGGGCACAGGCCCCAGAGGCCTGAACCTTGTGGAGCTCTGTTCAAAGCCAAGTCCTGCAGCCTTGGGATCTGTCCCCAGGAAAGCTAAAGGAGGGGAAAGATGGGGCAGATTTGATTGAGACCCTCTGGGGCCCACGGTGGGGAGGAAGGTGGGTAGGGGGATTCTGGCTGGAGGCAGGTGAGCAGTGAAGGAAGATCCCCATTCCATGGGCAGGTGGGCCTGCCAGGGGGTACTAAGAGGTTCCGTACGCCTCTGAGCCCCCCTTCCTCTGTTCCCCCTATGCCCCTTCCTTTTCCCTGGTCTCTCTGGTCCTTTTCCTGCCCTTCAAGAGTCTGATCCAGCTCCCAGAGGCCCTGACCCCATGAAAGAAATGTCCCCACCTGAAGAGGCCCCCTGCACCCCTGCCTTGGCAGGGAGTACTTTGGGGCTGATTTCCCCAACACTTGCTGTAAATAAGCTTGGCCTGTTCCCAAAGCCAATTTACCGGGCCGCGACCTGACCAAGGTCAAGGTCAAGGTCAAGTTTCTGGATACGCCCTGGAATAGCACACATTGTGATGGTGAAATGCACAGGCCTGAGCCTGGAGCCGACCTGCTTCCAACCCAGTTCCATTAGTTCCGCAGTGAATCTGGCCAAGTTACGGATCCTCTCCCGCCCTCAGTTTCTTCATCTGCAGAATGGGGTTGGTGACCAGGGGCACCCATTCATGGAATCGCAGAGGAGCCCTTGAGCTCAGGTGTCAAGGACTGCAGAGACTCACGTGGCATTATTCCCAGACCACCACTCTTCGTGTGGGAACTAAAAACGTTTCTTTTGGGGCGCCTGGGTGGTTCAGTGGGTTAAAGCCTCTGCCTTTGGCTCAGATCATGATCCCAGGACCCTGGAATCGAGCCCCTGATCGGGCTCTCTGCTCAGCAGGAAGCCTGCTTGCCACACCCTCCGCCCTCTCCTCACCTCTGCCTGCCTCTCTGCCTACTTGTGATCTCTGTCAAATAAATAAATAAAATCTTTAAACAAACAAACAAACAAACAAAAAGTTTCTTCTGTCCTGGGGAGGAAGGTGCAAGAAAGGTAGCTGTGTGTCTCCGTGTGGGAGTCGGTCTGTGTATGACAAGCTGCCGGCAGACAAGGAAGGTAGACTCACTTGCCCGTTCCATGCGCGCTTGTGGCTTGGTGTCCAGCCCGCTGTCCTCCCGGCCCAGCCTCACAGGGGTTGCAGACGGATGGCCTGACTTTTCCTCCGTTTCAGGCCATGCGGGACCTTCCCTTCATAAAGACCTGTTTCTTCCTGGCTGCACTCTTGGCCTGGTGCTCATGGGCTCAATGAGCGCTTCTGAGCGCCCAGCCTGCCCGCCCTTCTGTTTGCCCACGCCGTCCTGGGCCAAGCTCACAACGTGGCTCTGTTCTCCGGCCACCCGGCCGCCAGCTCCCCAGGCCTCCCCGGGAGGATGCCGTGCCAGCTGGGGGAGGATGCCTTTGCTGGTTTTCAGGAGGACGCACGCACTGTGTGTGGCTAGAGACGGGGGCATGTCTTCACTGGCAGCCCCTTCCCATTAAGGAGCGATTTGTTGCAGACAAAACACGCGTTCAGCAGGCGGGCTGTTCCTCTGACCCTTGAGGGGTTGCCTCCTGCCTCTCCTTCAAGCCTGAGCGCGAGTGGCTCCTGCTTGGACGGGGACCCGCCACTCCTGAGCGCTGCACTCTGTCCCGTGGCTCGGTCTGATTTTCCCCATGTAGGTAGCACTTGTCATCTTCCCTCTAGAGGGTATCATTCAGAGGTCAGCTTGCTGTGTGTCTCGATCATGGCCATTCCCCAGAGCCCAGCACAGTGCCCGATTCACAGAAGGCCACAGTCGAGATTTGAATGAACAAACCAACCACTGTATTAAGAAATCAGCCGGCGAGTCCATGAAACCATGATTCAGCAGATCAGTCACCGACTTCATGAGGTCAGGGCCCACAGGCAGGAATCCTTGCCTGACTGTGTCTCTGTGTCTCTTCCCCACTCACATCTAAGCCCTTGGAGGGCCGTGCTGGGGCCAGCTTCCTGGCTGTGGTACCCGGACCCACAGCCAGCTCTGGGCCCCGCACACATCTTCGCTGCAATGAACAAGCTAGGGCCCTTCACGTGACCTCTGATCCATCTGGGAGTCGCCCTGGCTTTGTCCCATCTTAAGATCTTTGTACCTGCTATTCCGTGGGCCTGGAATTCTGCTCCCTGCCCCCTTTACACGAAGACCTTCCTCTTTGGGGTCTCAGTTGAAACAGCCCCTTCCTTCCCAGGGCAGGCTACACTGGCTCGGGTTGGGCGTAGCTCATGCGTTACAGCTCGGGGCAGTGGGCCCTCAGGCACAGAGTTTGTCTGAGACTTAGGTGCTAGAATCCAGTCCTGCATTTGTTTATATGACAGGTTTTTATCCAGCGCCCAGTGGGGGCAGAGATAGAGCTGAAGCCGCCTCGTGAAAGAAATACAAGCTCCCAGGGAGGCGGGGATGGGAGCAGGAGTGCAAAAGAGCCAGACCACCTGTTCCTCAGGGAGGGGTGGTCTGGGAAGCCTCCCTGGGGGAGGTGAGGTAATCCCTGGGTGGAGTTGCAGGGAAGGAGCTGCCATTCCCGGGTAGTAGGAGCTGTGTGCACAGTCTGTTCAAGTTCCGCCTTCCAGGCCTTTGTGGAGCTGTCCCCACTGAGGGGGTAACCTGCTTCTCCCTCTCCCTTTGCCTGCCATTCCCCTGCTTATGCTCATATTCCATCTCTCTCTCTCTCAAAAAAAAATAAAACCTTAAAAAAAAAAAGTCATCCTAGGTAATCGACATGCATGGGTTCCGGCGGTCCACGGAACAGGGATTCACTGTAGTCCTATTTGTAACAAAGAAAACTATAAATGCCCTGCAAATTCATCTGTGTGTTTTTTCGGTCTCCCCTCCGGACTGTGAGCTCCAAGGGAATGGGCCCTTGGCTGTCTTGTTTACCATTGGATGTGTCTCCTCTGGTGGGTGCAAGAAACAGTATAATCTGTTTTTTAAAAGTATAATCCCACTGAAGAGAGAGAGAGGTGCATCCAGTGTTAAGGGGTTTTGGGTGATGGGATTAAAGGTAGTGTTCATCCCCTTCCTCACACCGAACTTCGTTTTTCATCCTGTCTATAATAAACGTGTATTACGTTTGGGATGTGAAAAATTCTCAGAAAAAAAAATAGAATGGCAGGGTGAAATCGGGGCACAAAAATAATAATCATTTCCTTTGCTGGGCTGGGAATGGATTTTTATTTTATTTTTTATTTTCTGGGAATGGAGTCTTAAAGCCAAACTGAGTTGAGTAAGACTTGATTGCGACGTCCCCAGTGGCTCCCTCTCACCATCTGGATGGGACCCCACAACAATCCAGCTCTTTTGGGTGGGAAGAAAAAAATTTCAGTTTCACAGTGGCCCCCCCTAAAGCTACCCACCCCCTCCCTGGTGACCTATTTATAGCTTCCTTTGGGTGCAGACATTTATCTGAGCAAACCAGGCATCCACACTCTAGGGCTTCCAAAGCCACTTCTGTTCAAGGCAGATAACAAAACACAGATAAGTCTAGCAGCAGGAATCTGCCTTTGAATTTGCCTTCCAAAACAAGCAAGCTCTCTTGCTGTTTGGGGCGAAACCAACCCGCTTTGAATTGCTCCCGAAGATGAAACAGCCCTCTCTCAGTTTCTGGAGGGCTGAAAGAATTCAGCCTCCCTGTGGGGCTGCTCTCAAGGATGGCAGGCGCTGCCAGAAATCACTGCCCACCGTTTTTTCCCCTTGGGAGGTGGAAAGCTCCCTGACACGGGAGGTATGCAAGTTGAAGCTGGGCAACCCTTGTCAGAGGCAAGGGAGCAGGAATTTGTGTGTCAGATGAAAGGCAGTGCTGTGGGCTGAATTGTGTGTCTCCAGAATCCATAGGTTGAAGCCCTAACCCATGCACCCACCCACCTCCATACTGCAGACTGTGACTGTTTGCAGGTGGGGTCTTTCCAGAGGTAATCAAGTTAAAATGAGATCATAGGGTGGGTGCTCATTTAATCTAGCTGATATCTGATGTAGTTTTGGAAGGTAGGTGAGGTCTGCGGGCTGACACCCGAGAAAGAATTTTTGAGCTGTCTTTGGTACAAAGACAGTTTTTGCCGATTTATGAAAGCACCAGGATAGGACCCTTGGGCAGAAAGAGCTGCTGCCCCAGGGTTGGGAGGGATGGCTATCCTGATGGCTATTAGATGCTTGGGATTGCTGGTAAGGAACCCTGGAGGTTTTCAAAATAAATTTCATATGTTAAAGAGGACCTATCAGCTACCTGAGGCCTTGCAGTCGGCACAACGGGTTTTCCCTCTAGGAAAGCAGAAGACAGTTGGGGGCTTCTCGGAGGAACCTGACACTGTGCCTGGCTCAGGTGTTTGCCAGTGCGCTGCAGGTTAGAAAGACCTTTAATTTGATCTACTTTTCTTCTGCCTTGGTTTCCCACAGCACGAGGGCCCCACCGGTTACTTCAGGGGGCTCTGTGGGCCCAGGACACAGGCAGCCTGGGGGAGCAGGTCCCCGCTCTGCCCTTGCCTCCCCTGCAGACTGGAGCCCCTGGGTTGTGCTGAGCAGACATGCACCTGGCCCGGAGCCCACGGGCACGTGTGCCGTTGGGAGCGTTGGTCAGTGATGGTGCGCGTGTGTGCTCTGTGCTGGTGTGTACCTGAAGTACAAGCAGACACCCGTGTTTGCCCAGAATCGAGGCAGCGCGTGTGGATTGGCACCGGTGCATGGGCTGCAGGGGTGGCCACACCCCCCCCCCTCCAGTGCCCACCTTGGCTCCTGTGTGCTTTGGAGGAGCCACCCAGGCCCTACTTCGGAGCTGCTCTATCCAGGCTGCCCCTCAGAAAAATTCCCTCCCCACCCACCTGCCCTCAGGACCTCTCTCCATCCCACCTTCCTGACTCCTGGTCTCTCTCTGTGCCTCTGACCCTGACTCTGACCCTGTCTCTGGTCCTTTCAAGCTCATCTTCTCCCCGGCTCCCTCTCCCTGTCCCCTACCCTCTGCCTCTCTGTCTCAGTCTGTCTGTCTCCCTCCTCCACTTCCCCTCTAAGGAGGGTTGTCTCAGGCCTGGCCAGGTCTTTCTGGCAGACACAGCCCAACTGCCCCCATGAGCCCCAGACTGCCCTGCTGAGTGTCTCTTTGCTTTGGGAGGCCCCTGGAATGCCTTCTCTGCTCAGCTCTGACATGGCTCATTGTCGCCCTGTTTTATGGGGCCTAAACGCATGCATTCAGGCAGAGTCACACCAGGGTGTGGGGACAGACCTGATCATTAAAGGCGGGGGAGGGGGAGGGAGTGCTCAGTCAGCAAGGCTGGCGGCTGGCACTGAGATGCCCAGGAGCACGGCCAGTGGGGGTTCCTGAGAGCAGGGAGCAGGTTAACAATCCCGCAGGAGCACAGCGTTGCCGCCGCTAACCCTCCCATCCTGACACACCCCTGTATGTGCTTACGATCCCATTTCACAGGTGAGAAGACTGAAGCCCAGAGAGGTCACTGGGTGGCCCAAGGCCACACCATACCGCAAAGGCTCTGACCATCAGGACTTCCCAGGTCTTGGGCAGTCTCGGCTGGGGAGTGCCCTACTTAACTCCTGGAGGAGGAGAAGGCCTGGGAGGGGACACTATTCAGTCCCCAGATGTTCCCATGCTTCTCTCCCCACCCTAAGAAGCTGAACTAAGTAATTTTGCAGTGTTGAGTTGTTTCCCCAGGGAATTCAGAGTCTGATATAAAGACAATACAATATTCGCCCCCTAGTGTCTCTTTCTTCCTCCCTTCCTTCCTTCCTTCCCTCAGTCCATGGGCACTCACCAGGCCCTATGAAGCCCCAAGTATGTGTCAGCCTGGATTTAAGAAGTGGTTGGAGGGGCAGAAGCCAGGGCGTGGCCCCTCCAAGGCTCAGCCGAAGGCTGCCTCCTCAAAACCTTGCCCGACCCTTTCCAAGCCCCCGACCCTTGTGTCTGCATGTCTGCACAGGTATGATTGGCGGGCAGCCTGTGGTTGTCTGTCTGTCTCCGCTGGTCTGCTGCTTGCGTGGGCTCCATGCCCAGCACAGGGCCTTCCCACCCGGTAGCTCAACAGTGCTATTTGTAGAAGGGGGTGGCAGCACCTTTGAGGCGATGCCTCCTGAAAGGCCAGGACCGGCTGGCGGCCGAGCGGTCATTAAGAGTCAGCAGGGCAGACTGGGTGGGACACAGGGGTCAGCCACAGGCTGGGACACACCCGGAGCCCCGGGCAGTGGCTTGGCCTTGGTCCAAGAGGACGCTGCTTCTTTGGAGCTGCCTTCGCGGAGCCTTGCCCTTCTGGACTGACCTTGGCCTTTCCCTGAGGCTGGCCACGCCCCGATGCGGAGCCCAGGCACACACACTGCCTGTGTGATTGCAGAAGGGAAAGAGAGGTTCGGGATAGCGATCTGCCCTGATTCATAGCTACCCAGAGCAGAGCTGGAATCAAATCCAGATCTGTCTTCTTCTCCCACCAGACTGGGCATTCTCCCACAGTAATAGCCACCACTAATAATAAAGTCATAAGAATGGTAGCAATAGTACCAACAAGCCAATGCGAATGAGCTTCCAACGTAAATGTGCTTTTTCCAACATTATCTCACAGGATGTGGTCTGAGAGCTGAGGGAAGAACTCATCCTCATTTACAGATGGGGACACTGAGGCTCAGCGTGGTTGCATTCTGTGGCCAGGTCCCTCCTCCTGCTATAAAGGGCATGACCAGCCCACAGGAGGCTGAGCCTAGATCCTGGGTGGGGCTGTGTCAGGACAGCTGGGTGGGGACAGGGCTCCCACCCATCCTGTGGTCTGGGCTGGGGGGCAGCCCTCCCCCCCTGGCCAGCTGGGCTGTGACTGACTGCCACCTGCCTGGGTGGCCTGGATGTCCCGGAGGGAATGACAGCCCCGGGGAAACCAAGGGGCCAGCCCAGGCCACCCACCCTCCTCGGCTAAAGCTGTGTGTCCCAGCCCAGCTAGCATCCAGTGCTGCCTGGGTCCGTCCTGCTCTGACCTGTTTTCCTGGCAGGGGCTGTCGGGGTTGGGCTGGGCTCGCCTGGGTGTCCTGCCAAGGCAGAGGTGGCCATGGGGTCAGAGGCGGTGTCCTCTGCCCTCCCCGCCCTTCCTTGGCTGAGAAGTCTTTCTCCTCCCAGCTCCTGTCGTCCAACGCCCACCCATCCGTCACCGCCCCGGGGAGTGGCATCCCCCAGGTGGCACCGGTCCAGCCCTTCTGCCCTGCTGTGTTGACAGCGTCCTGGGTTAGGCCATCTCACTGGCCATCCTGGCTGCATACAGCATCCTGTCCGGGGAGGCTCAGCCAGCTTTTCCTGGAGCTCGTGATCTCTTTAAACCGGGGCCAGGGAGGGCACGGGGCCAAGACTCAAGTGCGTGTTGGGCAAAGGGAGAAGGGGCTCCAGAGTTGTCCACTTGGCAGGGGTGGGGAGGGAGGACCCGATGACCTGATTGTACCAGAGGGAGCACAAGGATCTGGGAAGCACACCCCGGGGGCGGGGGCGGGGCAGACAGGAATTCCGGTGGAAGGGGAGGTGGCTGGGTTGGGTGGGCAGCCCAAGGCTGAGGTGGCCCTATCCAGGCGCTGGGGGGTCCCTGAGGCTGGTATGTCCTATCTGTGTCTCTGTGTCCCTGCATGGAGATGGAATGACAAACGGCAGTGTCCAGCCAGCAAACCCTGGGCCAGTTCCTTGGTGTGGGACCCTCCCACCTGGCAGCTTCACACTAGTTCCTGGGCTGTCAGTGGGTCAGACGCACCTGCCCAACCAGCTGAGGCAGAGACGCCCAGGGGTCCTAGCTGGGAAAGTGGGTCTTTTGTGTTCAGACTCTCTCTCTCTCAATATAAAAGTAATACTTTATGTCTGTTGTCAAAATAAGCTGGAAAAGCGAGAAGCACAACAGACTTCCACCAAACATCACAGTCACCCCGTCGGGCTCAGCAAACCTTATCAGTATGTTGGGGGAACAGTCCCCTGGGGGTTTTCTATACACGTTTTGACAAACTGGGATCAAGCTGAAATTTCGTGTCTGGCTCTTTTCACTTAATATAGATAGGTGTTATAATCTAAAATCATATCTAGTGTTTGTTTCTGATCATAGAATTATTATTTGCTCGTTGTAAAAACGAACAATGACAGAAAGGTGAGAGAGACAGTCCAGAGATAAACAAGGCGAAAATCCCCCAAAGTCCCCAGTCCAGAGGTAACGACCACAGACATACCTGTGAATGGCTGTGTAAACAGCCCAAGGAGTGTAGACCAGAAAGTTGTTAAGAACACAAGGCGGGTTGAAGGTCAAGTCAGCTGGTTCAATTCCTGCCTCCACAGGCCATTCTTGAGCAGTCTTCTCAGGGCCCAGGGTTTCTATAAAGCTGAAATGACCAGTGGGGCCTACACCCACAGAGTTGCTGGAGGAATGAATGAAGGAAGGAAAAACATTGACATGAATGAATTAATACAGGCATAGGACTTGAAAGGGTACACAGTAAGTGCTTAATAAAGTGCTTAATAAATGTCAGATTATGAGCAAACCCCAGCAGAATCAACAGTGGAGCACTGGCCAGGCGCCAGGCTAGGGCCTCACATCTCTAACCCACTCAGCCTCCCAGTGGCCTCACGAGGTAGGTCCTTTCCTTGTCCCCATTCTGCAGACGTGACAGGTGAAGCTGACGTAGGTTAAGTGTCATCCCAACACAGGCACAAGAGCCCAGAGGTGCAAACAGCCACGTGTCTGCAGCTAGAACAATAAATAAACACCGTTTGTCCTCTCCCCGCGAGTGGAAGATCACTCAGCTGGACAGAGCAGTGACGTGCTACCATGCAGATGAACGTAGGTGATGTCCGCCAAGGGGGCAGAGCCGATGGCCGAAGGCCACACATCGTAGGATTCCATTTATAGGACATCCTGGGGCGACAGAATGCCCTTGATGGGTGGTCTCCAGGGGTTGGGGGAGGGGGAGGGAGAGCAGGAGTAACTGCTTCCCAAGTAGGGAGCCACTTTTAGGGGTGATGGAAAAGCTTTAGAATTACATGCAGGTAGGGGTTAAAACTGTGAAGGTGCTGAATGCCAGTGAGTTGTATATTTTAAAATAGTTGATTTTGGGGGCTGCCTGGAGGGCTCAGTAGGTTGAGCATCTGACTCTTGATTTGGGCTCCAGCTGTGATCTTGGGGTCATGGGATCCAGCCTGTGTCAGGCTCTCAAGAGCCTGCTTGAGATGCACTCTCTCCCTCTCCCTCTGTCCCCCCTTGCACCCCTCCATGCATGTGTGTCCTCTCTAATTTAAAATTTTTTTTTAAGTTGATGTTTTTTCATTGTGAATTTCACTTCAACTAAAAAGTAAAAAGGATCAGGCAGCCAGAGACCGACGATCTAAGTATCCGGGGGCTCCTGGATGGCTCAGTTGTTAAGCGTCTGCCTTTGGCTCAGGTCATGATCGTAGGGTCCTGGGATCGAGCACATCGGGCTCCCTGCTCAACGAGGAGCCAGCTTCTCCCTCTCCCTCTGCCCATACTGTCCCTGCTTGTGCTCTCTCTCTCTCTCTGGCTATCTCTCTCTCTCTCTGTCAAATAAATAAATAAATAAAATCCTTAAAAAACAAAAACATTCAAAGTAGCCAAAGTGCTTCTCCACAATCCCCCCACCACCGCCCCCCCAGGCCAGGGTCCACTGCAGATCACAACCTTTTTTTTTTTTTTTTAAAGATTTTATTTATTTATTTGACAGAGGGAGATCACAAGTAGGCAGAGAGGCAGGCAGAGAGAGAGAGAGGAGGAAGCAGGTTCCCTGCTGAGCAGAGATCCCGATGCGGGACTCGATCCCAGGACCCTGAGATCATGACCTGAGCCGAAGGCAGCGGCTTAACCCACTGAGCCACCCAGGCGCCCAGATCACAACCTTTTACTCACCAAGTTAGCACCTAGGACGCCCCCTCCCAGAAGTGGAATCATGGGGTCAAAGTGGCCATGCGACATATCTGGGGACAGCCCCGGCCCCACGTGACCCCCTGGATGGACAGGAGCATTGGTCAGCGGCCTGAATGCAAAGAGACTGGTCAGTGCAGTGGGTCTGGTCTTGCAGCCCCACGGGGGGAAGGGCGGTGCTACCCTTTGGCCTGCTCTTTCTTTCTTTTCTTTTCTTTGTTATTTATTTGACAGAAAGAGACATACACATAGAGGGAGGGAACACAAGCAAGGGGAGCAGGAGAGAGAGAATCAGGCTCTGCGGGGCTGGATCCCAGGACCCCGGGATCATGACCTGAGCTGAAGGCAGACTGAGCCACCCAGGCACCCCTGGCCTGCACTTTCAGGTTAAGCCTCTGCTTTCGACACCAGCCTCCGGCTCGCCAGAGTTCTGTTTACCCTCCCAGAAGCCAGGACTTGAGGATGGCGTGGCTTCTCTCGGGCTGCAGGGCCTCACACGGTGATTCATGGCACAGAATTGCCTCCAGCCCCATGAGGCCTTACCATTCCACTTCGATGTTCTGAGCTGCAGTTTCCCTGTCTGGAAACCAAGGACATGGTAACTCAACCACAGAGGAGGTCCAGCAGGAGCAGGATGGACTCTAACCACGGAAATTTGTTTCTGTGCTCCCTATGGCCCTGCAGTCATGCCGTATCTGGGCAATTGTGCACATACAAGGATGTCCAGGAGATGTTGTTTCCAAACACTGCCAGTGAGCCCCTCGCAAACACTCAAGAAGTGGGAGTTGTTGTGACCCTTGATTTGGGCTTCTTGGCTTTGCCCACATGGGTTTCCATGCCCAGAGAACATTTCTGGAAGGCTCTACGAGGTACTGTGGATGATAGTTCCTTCTGGAGATGAGCCAAAGACCTTTTCACTTACGACCTTTCTGTTCTCTTGAAAGTTTTCATCAGGAGCACATATTACTTTTATAACAAAGCAGTTAACAATAAAACTATACTCTGAAATAAAAAAGCATGAGTTATTACGACCCTCTCAATCAACAGAAGAGGAACATGGTGCCCAGACCTCACCTCTTCCAGGAAGTCCTCCTGTTGCCCCAGCACAGGGCCTGTGACTATTTGGCTGCCTCTTCCATGAAGCTGGGAGGGCCTGGAAGTAAAAGCCTTTTTGACTCATCCCTGAATCTCCATTGCATTGACGGGGGAAAAGCTGGGCACATCAGAGTGAAGAAATGAAGCTCAGGGTAAGCCAGCTGCCCGAGTTGGGTGGTTTTGCAGGGGCAAGACCCAGGCCTCTGAGTTTCAACTCCACCACCCTACCATGCCCTGACTTCTTGAACACAGGCTCCACAGCTTCTGCCCACTCAACACATATGTCCAGAAGAGGCTACTGGGGGGTCATTGGGATGGCACCTAACTTTGGGGCAGCTGCTATGCTATTGGGGGTCCAGGAAGGAAGTTTGCTCAGGCCCCAAGTGGCATCTAGGGACGGCCAAGCAGGAAAAATGACAGACTGTGCTCCAAGCAGAGCCAAGCAGAGCCAAGGAAGTCAGGGTGGGCTGTGCTCCTGTGTTATCTTGTCTGACAGTTGAAATAGAGACTTCAGCCTTCTAAACTCAGGCACAAACTTTTCTGATGATAGCAGAGTCCTTTCCGGGCATAGAGCAGTCACCACTGCCCGGAAAGATTGGGGCCTGAAGGTCCCCCATAGTAGCTCAGTGTCAGAGAGATCAGAGCATTGCAAGCAGAAGGGTGAAGCCTCAAATCAACTCTTCTGGGTCCCAAATGTGTCTGTGTTTGCACCTGTGCCATATGCACCACGCGGCTTGGAGTCAGGCTACGAGGGTCCCATCACTCCCTACTCAGGAGACAATGGAGGAAAGCCATTTAGTGCTAGGGAAATGGCTTTAAGTGCTAAGGAAAGCACTTGGGCCAGTGGCCAGCACGGAGGAAGGCAGCACTCGGGAGAAATGCGCATTTGGGGCTGCTGGTGCTCTCATACAGACAGATTTGGGGGTTTGTGTGTCCTTCGCTGGTTACCTTCCCAACGTGTGCCTCACTGCCCTCTGGCAAACCTTAGCATCTTGCCCCCACTGCAGTAAGAGTGGGGTGAGTCTCCTGCCCTGCCTAGTGAAGCGGGGGCCTCGGTGAGTCCGCTCATTTCCGGGGGCCGCACCCGGTGCCAGCCCGTGGTCTACTGGCGCTGCCAGACTGCCAGGCTTGCCCAGAGCAGGGTGACCTTGACCTCCAACTGCTCTTAGCCCATGTGTTCTCAGTGGACACTCACAATCTGAACATCATCTCCGGATCTTCAAACAAATAAACACAAATCGCAGCTCTACAGGAAGGGACTGCAGGGAAATGAGGTCATCCTATTCTGGTCTGCTTTGGAAGGGTTCTCCTCTGAGTCGTGATCTCTACTCACAGCCACCTTAAAAAAGTCAGGGGGTGGGAACCCCCCGCTCCCCGGCTCTACTATAGTCTCTTGTGTATTTTTAAGTGGACTCTCAATTTTTCTCTATTTTTTTTTAATTTTTAAATTGTCTCCCTTTTTTCAAAAAGATTTTATTTATTTATTCATGGGAGACAGAGGGGGGGGGCTGGGGGAGAGGAAGGCTCCCAACTGAGCAGGGAGCCTGATGTGGAACTCGATCCCAGGACTCAGGGATCATGACCTGGGCTGAAGGCAGACGCTTAACCATCTAAGCCACCCAGGCATCCTGGACTTTCAGTTTTTCATGCTAAATTTACAGAGTTGCTAATAATGTAATTTCCTAATACATTGTAAATGTTGACATTTTATTATTACTTTATTTATTTATTTAAGGATTCTATTTCTTTATTTGACACAGAGAGATCACAAGTAGGCAGAGAGGCAGGCAGAGGGGGAGGGGGAAGCAGGCACCCCCTGCCGAGCAGAGAGTCTGATGTGGGGCTCTATCCCAGGACTCTGAGATCACCACCAGAGCCGAGGGCAGAGGCAACCCGCCAAGCCACCCAGGCGCCCTATTTTGTTTTATTTTATTCTTTTGGTTTTATGCCACTCATGCCCCACTCCCGTTCCTCTCTCGCAGGTGACTGCCAGCAAAGGCCCGCTCTGGGACCAGCCCTCTGACGACATCCATTTTCAGGGCTCCCTAATTTGGCAGGTGAATTATTATACACTCCCAAATAGATTCCAGCTTCCATGGCCACTGTCCTGCTAATGTCGACATTTTATTTTTATTTATTTTTTAAAAGATTTTATTTATATATTTGAGAGAGAGAGAGAGAGATCACAAGTAGGCAGAGAGGCAGGCAGAGAGAAGGGAAGGCAGACTCCCTGCTGAGCAGAGAGCCTGATATGGGGCTCAATCCCAGGGTCCTGAGATCATGACCTGAGCCAAAGGCAGAGGCTTAACCTACTGAGCCACCCATGCGCCCCTAATGTCAACAAAATTGTTATGATGCTCTTTTAAATAAAATCAATGGAACCTAAATCCCACAGCAATTTCATACTCACTATCACCCACTTAAAAAATGCATGACAAGGGGTACCTGGGTGGCTCAGTGGTTTAAAGCCTCTGCCTCCGGCTCAGGTGGTGATCCCAGGTCTGGGGATCGAGCCCCGTGTCGGGCTTTCTGCTCAGCGGGAAGCCTACCTCCCCCTCTCTCTGTGCCTGCCTCTCTGCCTACTTGTGATCTCTGTCAAATAAATAATTAAAATCTTTTTAAAAAAATGCATGACAGGGACGCCTGGGTGGCTCAGTTGGTTGAGCGGCTGCCTTCAGCTCAAGTCATGATCCCAGCGTCCTGGGATCGAGTCCCACATCGAGCTCCTTGCTCGGTGGGGAGCCTGCTTCTCCCTCTGCCTCTGCCTACCACTCTGTCTGCCTGTGCTCCTGCTCTCTCTCTCTCTAACAAATAAATAAATAAAATCTTTAAAAAAAAAAAAATGCATGACAAGCTCTTTGACAATTAAGCATTTTGCATCGTTTCTGTGACTTTCTATCTCTGTTCCACTTCCCCTGGAATTTTATCCTAATTTACTAGAATTTATCTTTACACTGAAAACTATTTTACTGTTATCAAATCATTTTTTTCCTTGTATAAATTAAAGTTAATTTTCTTTGACGGCAAGGCTCAAAAATCTTATTTTTGGGTTGAGTTACCATTACCAAAATACTTTGTAACCCAGTCTTATGTTCCACCTTTTGATAAATAATCTTGAACATGAAAGTACAGTTTTACTAGAAGTTTGTTAGCAGTATGGATAGGCCTTATTTTGTGAATTAGTTTGTGGTGCCCACAGACAAATACTGCTGATAGTTAGAATGAGACATAGTTCAAGGTAGATTTTATTCTTTTTTTTTTTCAATACTTACCATGTAAGTATGGAAGAAATATGTTCATATAAATACATTGATGGGAAGGAAAGATCTTTTGTTATAGAAATGTCACTTACTTCTTTGAACTCCTTCAAAGATATGTGGCCAAAAAAAATAAATCAAATAACAATGATCCATCATCTAAACTTTTTTTTAAAAAAGATTTTATTTATTTATTTGACAGAGATCACAAGTAGGCAGAGAGGCAGGCAGAAAGAGAGGGGGAAGCAGGCTCTCCCCACTGAGCAGAGAGCCCAAGGTGGGGCTCGATACCAGAACCCTGGGATCCTGACCGGAGCCGAAGGCAGAGGCTTTAACCCACTGAGCCACGAAGGCGTCCCTAAACCATTTCTACTGGTCAGTCAGTGGACAACTTGGTTATGATCTTCTCAGTTTGTTGACTTTTCTTTGATTTGCTGGAAAGCCCCTGCCTTGCCCAGGGATATGTCACCCAGCTATTGGCTGTTGGGGTCCCACTCTCTCAGTCCCTGGGAAAGGACACCGAAAAGAATCTACCCAAATTTATCTGGGAGCTGTCCTGTATACCTCTTACCATCAAAGACCCTTTGTGTAACTGGAAGTACACAGAAAGAATTAGGGAAATGAAAATGTTGTTAATTTCAATACACTTCCCCCCACCAAATTATTACATGCCCCTGTCATATGCTTTATGTGCAATTTCATCAAAATGTTGGAGCTATAGATTTATAGATTTTGTTCAGTTTGTGGAAAATACCCACCACAAAGGCACCCACCCATCAATGTATGAAGTCAATCAGACATGCTTTCTCTGAGAGGAAGGCTGGCTTCATCTTTCGATTCCAACAAAGGTGGCAATCACTGTTGGGGCCATCATCTCCCTTCCGCATTCTAGATAAATGAGAGATGATTAGGAGGGCGAGTAAGTCATACTGATTAGACATACCTTCAGTCCTTCTCCTGAGAAGCTCTTTGCTTAGCTCCTACAAGACAATTGCTCTGAGAGCACAAGACGTTCCAGGGGCTCCTGACTCAGTCCGCAGAGTGTGCAACTCTCGATCTCAGAGTCATGAGTTTGAACCCCACGCTGGGCATGGAGCCTGCTTAAAATAAAAATAAAATAAAATGAAATAATTTTTTTTTAAAAGTCCTGTTCCTTAAAAAACCAACCAAACAAAGAAACAGAGATTTCCTCTCTCCCCATGCCCTACGTGAGAATCCAGAATGGCCAACACGAGCCACAGCAGCTGCTGGGTCTCCAGTCCTGCCCCTGAGGAGGTATATAGGGACAAAGATGGAGATGGCCCACCCCGGTGCCTGGAAGGGAGAGGCTCCGCCCACACTGGGGCTTGGATTGCCGTCCAGAGTGGAGGAGCCAGGCCTCTGTCTCAGAGGGCAGGAGACGTGGGTTGGGGGACTTGGGGGCAAATGGGGAAGGAACATTGTTCTGGCCTCCGACAACCTGGAAATTGAGGTCCTTAAGCCACTTGGAAAGTCCTTGTTGACACCTGGAGCAC
The DNA here is from genome assembly GCF_022355385.1 of Mustela nigripes. Lineage (NCBI taxonomy): Eukaryota > Metazoa > Chordata > Mammalia > Carnivora > Mustelidae > Mustela > Mustela nigripes. The sequence continues at coordinate 206,388,636 of NC_081557.1, read as the reverse complement.
AAGGCAGCCCCTGCGAAGGCTGCTGCCTTGGGGGCGCTCTTGGGATTGGAGGGACCTCTGGGTCCCTAGGGAATCAAGCTCCACCCCTTAACATCCTCAGTCGTGGAGGATCGGGATGGGTGCTGGCCCCCAGGTCACTCCCATAGGCCACACTTTTCCACTACCCACCAGACCTTCCTGGTGATTTCTTCTTGGCTGTCTCAAACCCCTCCAGAATGGAGGACACAGCAGCCTGGGGTCCTCAACCTGCTCCTCCTCCTGGGGTCCTATCTCAGTGAGAGCGCCACCTTCCACCAGAAATATGACCCTGACCCATGGTCAAGGGCCCCACATTCAAGAACTGCCAAGGCCTTTTCTAATCAGCCCCAGCGTCAGCACCCCTCTCCCCTTCACCACAGCTCCCATCTTGTTCCCCCTCCGAGACATCAAGATGCCTTTCCCAAGCCTGACCTTCTGGGCCCCTGCCCCAAGCGATGGTCAAGTCATCTTCCTGGGCCAAAGTCTGACCTTCTGGGCCCCAGTCCATGCCAGTGTCCTTCGTGCACATGCTCCCCCCGCCCCCGCAACTGGAACGAGCCTGCAGCTCTGTCCTCCTGCCTTGGAGGGACTACCACGTCACCAGCCTCCAAGGGGAGGCATCCCCTGGATGGCTGAGAACAAAGGCAGCGGCAGCTGTGTCCCCCAGCCCAGCCATTGCTCAGTGTCACTGCGTGGCCCTCAGTGCTCACCACACAGTCCTTCCCTCCCACTTCTGGGGGCTGAGGGCAGACAGAGCCTCATGTTGGGCAGCCAACCCATTTTCCCGTCATAGAAATGCCCAGCGGGTGTGCAGAAGGCCAAGCCTGGCAGTTGGCAATGGAAAGGGGCAGAGGGCTCTGATTCCCAAAAAGCTGAACGGCCCATCAGGAGGAGACAAACTAGGAGGCCTGAGTGAGGGTGGAAGGGGCCCGCAGCTGGTCAGCTGCTGGAGCTGGTCTGGGCTGCCTGCCCTGGCCCGGGGAGCTGTGGATGCCTGAGGATGCCCCGGTTCCCGACATCACCAAGACCGGTGTGTGCAGGCAGGATGCGTGGCCCCCATAACATTTTTTTTAAAAAGATTTTATTTATTCTTCTGACAGAGAGAGAGAGAGAGCACAAGTAAGCAGAGCAGCAGGCAGAGAAGCAGGCTCCCTGCTGAGCAGCTCCATCCAGGATCCTGAGACTGTGACCTGAGCTGAAGGCACACGCTTAACTGACCGAGCCGCCCTGGCACCCCTCCTTGCTGCTCCTTGCATTGAGAGGTGGGGTCCATGTCCCTGCCTCTTGACCCTGGGGTGCGGGGAGCTTTTAATTTCTTTGACCCAAAGCACAGGGGATGCTAGCGTGGGGTGAGCTGGGTGAATTTGCAGGACTGAGCTCCCGCAGCCTGTTTCCTGGTCTCTAAAGAGAGCGATGGAGGTCTCTTCCTCATGGGTGCTGGTCAGGATGGCAAGAGTGCACCCAGGTAAAGCAGGTGGGGCAGTGCCAGGCTTAATTAACCCCAGCATGGGGTGCTGTGCCCTGAGCCCCCCAGGCAGGGCTGCCCCTGCCCCTCAGTGCTCCTTGGCTCATGCTTGCTCACACTGTTTCCTCTCTCCCACATGCACACCCATGCACATACACAGATACACTTTCTCCTACAAGCAACTGTTCACTAAGCCTTTACTGAGTGTGTGTGAATCATGGACAAGCTACACCTGGGGAGGTGGTGTGACTGTGGCACACCTGGGCCTACCCTGGGAGCTCACCTGTGCGGACAACACAGGTGTTCAAGACAAATAACACGACCAGTGACTTCATCATGATCGTGCTGGGGGCTGTGGAAGAAAGCTCTAGGTGAGAGGTGCCTACAGCAGGTGCGTTAGGGAGGGCTTCCAGAAGAAAGCGTGTCAGCGTGTCGCATGGAGGCAGGGAGCAGGCCGGTGGAGGGAGAGGATGTGATGTACACGTCCGCCCCGCCTGTGGGAATGGGGAGGGCTCCAAGGACACACTGTACAGAAACTGCTCCCTTAGCGACAGACCCCGACCACAGCCCTTCCTCACGTACCCCTCTCTTCTCCACATCATCTTGCAATTCAAGCAGAGAAAAAAATGAAGCCAGTGTGAACCATGCATAGGAAGTTCGAAAACAGGAAAACCAATCACAGCGAGAGGAGTCAGAATGGGGGGAGTGCGAGTGGGGGAGGGGAGTCTGTTGGAAAGGGACTCAAGGTGTCTCAGTTGGAGCAGTGGTTAGGAGTGCACGCCTTGGGCCAAACTCACCCAAAGCTCAGATCTGTCAATTACACTCCAAGAAATTATTTTTAAAAGAGAGAAGAAAAGAGAGAGAAAGGAGGGAGGGCGGGCGGGGAGGAAGGAAAAGCGGTGACGAAACAATATGAGATGAAGTATCAGAAAGAATAAGGAGCCAGCCCACTGACCTCAACCAGATTGTTTAACCTTTCTGAGCCTCAGTTTCCCTTCCTGCAAAACCATATCCTCGCCTGACCTCAGAGGGCTCTGTGAGCGTGCATGTCTGTGCCCAGGGACTGGAGCATAGGGGGGCTGCGGTGTCTGGACCCCTCCCCCTGTCCCTCTCCAGGCTGGGCCATCCCACCCATGAGGGGACAGTGGCCTGCCGGTGGCTTGGAGAGGCCCATGAAGGCTCTAAAAGGATCTCTTCCGAAGACCAGCCTCAGTGCCCTGTCACCTCCTTGGCCATGGGTCAATCTTAGAAACTTTTCTCTTTGTTTCCTTTCTAAAGCGCCCATTACAGCAGAGAACTCTCAGCAGCTGTCCCACCAGGACACAAAACCAGTGGTTCCTCTGTGGAGGGGTCTCTGCTCAGCTCTTCTCACTGTTTCCTCTGCAGGGGAGGACTTCCCAGAGATGGGGACACCCAGGGCGTGACAATGAGCAGCCCCACATCTTCAGTGTCACTAGTAACCCTGGGACCATGCTCTGCCCTGGAAATCTCACCTATTCTTTCCCATATACCTTGGCCTTTGCCTGAGGCTGCACCCTGGCCAGGGCCCTGAGGGACTACGAACAGGAATCAGGTCTGAGGTTCTGGAAAGGAATGATGTTTTCAAAATATTTTAAAATATTAATCACAAGCGCCTGCGTGGCTCAGTCTGTTGAGCGTCTGCCTTTGGCTCAGGTCATGATCCCAGGGTCCTGCAATCAAGCCCTGCATCAGGCTCCCTGCTTAGCGAGAAGCTTGCTTTTCCCTCTCCCATTCTCCCTGCTTGTGTTCCCTCTCCTGCTGTCTCTCTCCGTCAAATAAATAAATAAACAGATAATCTTAAAAAAAAAAAAAACACTAAAAAACATTAATCAGATCATGTCTCTGCCCTGTCTTCTTACTGAGCTTAGCAAAGAGTCTGGATTGACTCCAAGACGCCCTCCCCTTGTTTTCACATGAGATAACAGGTGTAGCAACCAGTGTGAGATCACTGGGCTCAGAGGGTGGCTCTGCTGCGCCTGCAGATACAGAGATGGTGAGCCGTGTAGACCCTCCAGGTGCCCCTGGTCTGGGGGGAAAACCTGGATAAGTAAGAAAGTGGCCAAACCACAGGGCTCTTTCTCTGCTCAGAACCTTCCCACGTGCTGTTCCCTCTTGCTAGCTGCTATTCCCTTCACTCCCCATTGAGTGAAATCCTGACGGGTCTTTAGGTCTTCCTCAGAAGCCATCCCCCACAGGGAAGCCCTCCTTGGTTCCTCCCAACCCCTCCATATACATGGGTCCTTTGTTACATTCTTCTAGGCGGTGGTGCATGGGTAAGCATGGTGCGGGCTGGCGGCACTTACCGGTTTCCATAGTTGGCTACTCCGGCCACAGGCAGCTTCAAGCTGCCAATATGAACGGTAGTACTGAACGCCGAGGGAAGACCCCTGTGCGACCCGCCATCCAGACCCAGCTAAACCCACTCCGCAAGGTCCGGCTCCCCGCGAGCCCGGGCTCATCACGCATGCGCACACAGCTCTTTCCGTGCTGGTCTTCCCTGTTGGACTGTGGGGCGACCTGTCGCGTGCACCTCTCCCCACCTGGGTCTAGCACGGTCAGCTCTCCAGGAATGAAGGGGAAGGTAGGATGGGGAGGGGACGCCTGTATCCTGCTCTGTCAGCCAGCTTCCGCCAGAGAAACACAGATTTATTTTAAGGAATTGGCTTACGTGATTGTGAGGTCTGGCAGGCCCGTCTGGAATCAGCAGGATGGACCTACGAGCTGGGGACTCTGCCCTCCACGGGCAGAATCTCTTTTTTCTTATGAAAACCCAGTTTTACTCCCAAAGTCTTCAAGGGAGTGGAGGATGCCCACCCATGTTATTAAGGATGACCTTGAACCTCAAGGCAACCCATTATAGATGTGAACCCATGGAGAAAAGGCCTTCCCAGCAACCACCACGGGAGTCTAACCTGCACACCCCTCTTAGGTGAGGACGATTTTCCTTGCTCTTTGAGGTCCCTGCTGGAATCATTTCTCCCCAGCGCATGTCCAGTGCCTTCAGAGAGAGGGTCAGAGGTGGCCAGCCCCCCACGACTGGGGAGTACCGTGGGGCCTGCATCCCAGGAGCACACACACCCCCTCTGCAAGGTCACCACACTCAGATCCTGGTGTCTGAGTACAGGGTCCCAGCTGGGGAGCCCCTGCCTCAGGACAGACTCAGCTTCACAGCACCAAAGTGGGAGTCCGGTGGGAGGCTCCTGGGGACTCACAGGAAACAGAACAGTTAAGCCCCCGGGGCACTTCTCCTGGCCCAGCTGGGCTTCCTCCTGCTGGCTCAGGGCCAGATGCCTTGCTTTCCTCCCTCACCCGCAGCTGCCCACTCCTTCCCCTGAGACCAAGGACAATGCACTCCTCATTCTGAAGGGACCCAAAAAAACTGACAGGAGCAGATATGGCGGGGTCCAAGGTTCTGGACTTTACCAGTTACTTTCCCCATGCAAGGCCCCTCTCTGAGAGGGTCCAGGGCCCATCAGAGACTTCTAGCTCCTCTTTGTAGCCCCAAGCTTATCTCCCTGTTGTCATGATGCCTGCTCTGAGAGGGGTCCAGCAAGAGCCCCGGCAGGGGGCAGCAGGGGCTGGGGGCACATGGCTGACCACTTCCCCCATGTCCCACGTCCGCGTTGGAGGCCTCCTCATAGGGCAGTTCCCATCTTCTTGGGGGCTCAGTCTACCCTCTGGGGTTCCCCCTCCACATAGTCTTCAGCGTCTGTCCCCAGAGCCATGGGAGAAAGGGCACCCCCTCCTTGGAGATGGGAGGAAGACGTTCTTCCTCCAGAGCCTGTCACAGACACTGACTAACCTTTTCCAGGGCCATGTTAGGCCACTTTCCAAAAGAGGAAACAGGCTCAGGGAGATTAAGTAGCTTGCCCAAAATCTCACAGTGGAGTCAGCACTCAAATTTAGCTCTGACACTCAGGCCACCTGTTCCGTACCAACCCCCACGGCAGGACTGCTCCCTGGTGGAAAGAGGCACATGGGACCATTCCCCTTCAGACAGGAGCTGTGCCTAAACCCCAGGTCCCGCAGAGCCCCATGCCACAAGGCATGAACCAAATTCAGGTAAAACAAGGGCCCTGCCTCATGCAAAGTTCTATTATCCTTCAGCTTCCCAGTAAAGCCTTCAAATCATGATGAGTAATGGTAGCACCGTGGGGCTGATGGGCCCCTGTGGCAAGGCTGGGGGGTTCCCATCCCACCTGGGGTCACCTGAAGAATCCCTGATGTGCTGTCCTTTCCTGCTGGGAAAAGGATTTTCTGAAAGGAAAGGTTTTTATGTACGCTTTCCCACTTAACATGGCTATGAAGAACTGTCATGCCCATTTTACAGGTGAGGAGACTGAGGCGGGGGTCATTATTTGTCCAAGGTCACAGAAATGGTAATTGACAGAGGCAAATCTATCAGGCATTAAAACCCTTATTCTTTGAACCATATCACACCAGCTCTTTGCAGTTGCTTGTCCCAAGTGATCTTCCCCCAGCTGATCTCCAGAGGGGGCTTCCAAGTTCTTAACCAGAATTGGAATCTGTCCTAGGATGGGGGGGTATGACTATGGACATGATTATTCTTTGCTGTACGGAGCTGTGACTCATTTTCTGTAGATGCTCTGGCTTCCAGAACTGCCAGTGGGTCCTTATGAATCTGGTGAAGGAAATCAAGCCCTCCAGAGAGGGGTAAGGGGGTCCTCTGGAGTTCGAGCCTCTGATGGGATGGGGTCCATGTCTGAGCTTGGCTGAAGCAGAGGCAGGCTTCCCTCCCTCTGGGCACACTCCCCATTCTGGTCCCACATCCTGGGATCCCGGCGTGCAGCCTGGCTCACTCCCCGCCTGTGCTCGGTCTCCATGTCCAGCAGGTGGGATGGGTGTGGAATGGTGGGCAGAGCCTGGCGTTGAACAGGGTGACTGTGGTTGAGTCAGCGCTCTGGCTCTGTGCCTTCCAACAGTTAGAGATGGTGTGCTGAGAGCTGGAAGTTCCTGGAGATGTTCTCTGTCCTTCTCTATGCTAGGAGAGACCTTGTGTCTTCTGACAACAACCCCATGGGGCAGCTACTATTCTCACTTCCATCTGGCAGGCAGAAAACTGAGGACCAGAGAGCTCAAGTGACCTGCCTTAGGTCACACAGCCAGTGGGCAGCTGGGCCAGGCCTTGAACCCAGGCAACGTGGCTCCAGGGCTTGCAGACAGACCCCTAAGTCCCTGTCATGGGAGACTGTGGTCATGCCTTGGAGAGGAAGCTACTCCTACCTGTCTGTGCCTTAGTTTCCCCATCTGCAAGATGCCAGAGTCTATCCCCTCTTCCATTACTGAAGTGAGCGATCATTCAGGGGATCTCCAACAGACTGCTCCCACGAGCAAGCCAGGCAGTTCCAGGAACTGGGGGTGGAATGGTGAACACATCTGAGAACCCTATGAGCTCCTGGGCAAGGCATTCTAGTGCCAGGCAGTGGGTAGTGGACTTGCCAGCAAGTGTGTTCTATGGCAGACAACTGAGTGCTCTAAGAGGCGTGAGAACTCAGAGCAAACTGGTAGGAAGGACGCCGTCCTCCCCAGAGAGGATCTCCAGAGCTAGGTGTCGTGTCTGCACAGAAACGGGGCCCAGGATGTGTGAGGGCTGTTGAGGGGCGCATGTGGTCTTATCCTTACCTGCCAGGTGCTTTCCCCTGACCCACCTGGGTCTGTCCTCCCCGTGGCCTGTGCGCTGGGTTTATTACTTCTGTCTCACAGACAAGGAAACAGGCTCAGAGTCCGTAAGCAACTCGGCCCATGTCACGTACTGCAGGTAGGACACCTGGGATTCAGAGAAGGCCCATGGTCTGAAGCCCGGGGGCCCCAACTCCTGGGGCTACCTACCTATGACAGAATTTCCCCATGCCCAGAGTTCTCATTTTATGAGTCTAAATTCAAATCAGTGATGCCTAATGTCAGAGGAACAGAATTTCTCATGCATCCATTTGGCCTTATTCCAGGCCCTGTCCCAGCAGTGCTGTGGTGCTGGTGCAGGGATGGGACTGCAGATCTAATCAAGTGGGGTGGGGGGAGGGGGGAGCAAGTGGGGGGATGGGGGACCTGCCCAGTGGGAGCGCAGGGCTTCTGGAGAGGGTTCTAGACCTGGGACTAGGAATCCCAGCGATGTTTCGGGGTACCCTGATAAGGCACAGGTGGACACCCATCACAGCACTGATTAAACATTTCCCATATGACAGGGTTGGGCAGGGCTGGCTTCTGGTCTGGCTCTGGGCCCGTCACATCCTTGCTGTGTGACTTAACGCTAGTCCCTGTACTCTCGGGGCCTTGGGGCATGACATGGGGTGAGCACTGACTGTGAGCATGGACAGTGAGCCAGAGCATGGAGCGTAGATCAGGTTCTCCACAATGGGGATGTGTGTGTGTGTAAATATATACACACACACATATTCTTACAAACAACCTCTGACTCTCTCTGTGAGAGAGAGAGAGAGAGGGAAGGAGAGAGAGAAGGGGAGGGAAGGAAGGAGGGGGAAAGTAAGGGAAAAAGGAGCCACGCTGGTGGACCCTAGGGAAGCTAGCCAGCTGGCTGTCTGGGGATGAGGGCTGGGTTTGCACTGAGTAAAATACTCCCCCCCCCTTTTTTTTTTGCTATGACAATCCGAAGTTATATATTTTTAAAATTAATATCTATATTAATTCTAGCATGGTTAACATACGGTGCTATGTTGATTTCAGGCATACAAAACAGCGACTGGGTGACATTCCCATGCCTCCCCTGGTGCTCACGGCGACAAGTGCGCTCCTTCATCCCCACCAGCTGTCTCCCCCACCCCACCTACCTCCCCTCCAGGAACTATCAGATTGCTCTCTGGAGTTAGGAGTCTCATGTTCTGTTTGTCTCATTTTTCCTTTGTTCCTTTGTTGTGGTTCTTACATTCCACCTGTGAGTTAAATCATGTGATATTTGTCTTTCTCTGAATGACTGACTTCCCTTAGCAAAGTAGTCCTCTGGTTCCATCCACGTCATTGCAAATGGCAAGATTTCATTCTTTTTCAGGGCTGAGTAATATTCTGTGAAGATATATACCATGGCTTTATCCATTCACTAAATCGATGGGCGGTGGGCTGCTTCTGTAATTCGGCTATTGTGGGTAATGCTGCTAGAAACATTGGGGTGTATGTATCCCTTTGAATGAGTGTTTTTGTGTCCTTTGGGTAAATGCCCAGTAGTGCAATTACTGGATCTGAAGGTACTTTTATTTTTAACTTTTTGAAGAATCTCCATACTGTTTTCTTTTTAAAGGATTTTATTGATTTATTTGTCAGGGAGAGAGAGAGTACTAGCATGGGGAGCAGAGGGAGTTTGAGAAGCAGGCTCCCCACTGAACAGGGAGCCCGACAAGGGACTCGATCCCAGGACCCCGGGATCATGACCTGAGCAGAAAAGGCAGATGCTTCACTGACTGAGCCGCCCACTGCTGTTTTGCAGAGTGTCTGCACGGGTTTGCATTCCCACAATGGCATGGTGCATCCTTGCCAACATTGTTTCTTCTAGTTTTGATTTTAGGCATTCCGACAGGTGTAAAGCGGTAGCTCACTGAGGTTCTGGGAATACTTCTTTCTTTAAACTTTGCGTCTTGAGAATCATGTTGACTGTTTCCCTGTTTCAAACGACATTCCAGTTAGACTTATCGCCTTATCATTGGATGCTCACAATAATCTGCAAGAGAGGGCCAGACCCCACCCCTTTGGCAGACAAGGTAACCTGCATGACTTATTCAAGGTCACACAGCTCTGTCTTAGGGGACTCTGTCCAGGAGGTGAGCTGGGCCCTGCAGTCCCTCGTGGCTCTAAGGTATGGCTCTCCGGCCAAGGTCAAGGCGCTGTGCTCCCCAGGGGGAGCCCCCACGGCCCCTCCGGCTGGCCTCTGGCTGGGGCAGAACCCGCAAATGCCTTCACTCTGCCTGGCTGGTCTCACAGGCTCGGATTGGGCCTCCTCACTGCAGAGAGAGGAAATAAAAATAGCCAGGCCGAGAGGCCAGGGGCTGGGCTGTGGGCAGCAACGCGTGCCTTTCCCATGACTTGGGTTCTGTAGAGCAGAGTTTCCCCCTGAGCTGGTGCGTGCCAGGCCCTGGGCTGGGTGCCCAGGAGACAGAGCCGAGTCAGGCACCACGGCCCCGCCCACCCTCAGGAGCTAACAGCCTCAGGGCTGGGATGTGTGGAGCACAGCCCCACAAGGAATGGGGCCCAAGAGGGCTGGCATGCGGGGGACCTCTCCCCCAGCCTGGGGGTGGGGGAGGCAGCAGAGAAAGGTTCCCAGAAATCAGTCACATGGGAGAACTCAGTAATTAAGAGGTGCAGGGAGCATCCAGGCAGTGGGAACAGCATTTGCAAAGGCAGAGAAGTGTGATGAATACGAGCCCTGGAGAAGTGCAAATGACTGGGCGCCCCTGGAGGGTGGGTGCCTGTGGGGGCAGGATGTAGGGTTGGGCTGGCATAGCAGGTAGCCCCGGTCACAGGAGAGGCCAGACAGGTGCAGGGCAACGTCAGAAAGACTGTGACTCCAGAACTCAACCAGACGGTCACACCACAGCCTTGGTGCGCCGTCTGGTCCCCGTGTGCTCCCCGCAGATCCCCTGGAGGCCTCCTTTACAACCTCCAGTTTCTAGCACTTTCCTCTCTTCCTGAGGCCACTCTCTGGCTGCCAGAATCCCTGCCCCTGCCGGTCTCCGCTTACTCCCACCGTGAGCTCCAGGTGTCTCACAGAGGAAGCAGAGCCCAGTTAGGCACACCAGCTCCGGTGGCAGGAGCTCACAGCCTTGGAAGCTTCTAGAGGCTTCCAGCGTTTCTCAGCTCATGGCCCCTCCTCCAACCTCTTGCCCAGCAGGTGAAGTCCTTCCCCTATGGGGTCTTCCTGACCCACTCTTCCGTCTCCCTCTTCCAATTTTAAGGACTCTGAGAGAAAATCCGGGATAATCTCCCCATCGCAGGGTCCATAACCTTAGTCACCCCTGCAAAATTCCTCTTGCAGACACAGGTTCTGGGGACGGGGAGGTGGATCTCTGGTGGGGGCCGTTATTCTGCCGACCTCACCTCCATAATTAACTATTGGCACTGAATCTTTGCCCTGAGGCCTGTTTATGGTCAAAGAACCCCAAACCTCAGTCCTGATCCCTCCCTCCACGGACCCAGCTCTGAGGTTCTTGGCAGCTCAGACCCAACAGACATTAGGTTTTGCTGACCCTGCACTCTAAATCCCCACCTCCAAGCATCGGCCCCTGCCTGAGGCCCCACCCACTGCAACCTTGTACTTTCTCTTGAACCGGAACAATTGAGACAAAAAGCCCGGAAGGGAATGTACGCAACCCTCCCCGTGGAGAAGGGGCGTGGCTTTGGTGTCCGCCAGACCTGGGTTCAAATCCTTTCTCCTCCACGGCTTCGGCTTCCTTGCTCGGCGGCCTTGGGGGACCCACTCACTGGTCCCCTCAGAGCCTCGGTGGGCTTACCTGGCAAAGGGGGTGGGGACCTTGAGGGATCATCGAGAGGTCAGAGAGCGGAACTGACAACTGCTTAGGGGTAAGAGAAGTTTGTTTGTTTATTTGTTTCCTGGATGCAAAGAACCAGCTGATTTCTCCACGCCTGGTGCAGCTGACGATCGTCCCAGTCAACACGGATGTGGCCCGGAAGGTAGCCGAGGTTCTCGGTGGCATGGGACAGGGTTCTTCTGAGGACCCACCAGGACCTTCACCTCAAAACCAATACCAGTTTCGGGCCCTGTGCTAGCCACAGGGGTAATTAGGCTAGATGGTTTTGGGGCAGAAATTCCACCCTTCCTGGCAATGCCATAAATCAAGCCACAAATGGGGAGGGCATCTGATGGACAAAGGTTGTGGTCATTTTATGGCCACTTCCCCCTTCAGGGAAGGTTTCTGTGATCATGTGTCCAGCCTTCCCTGCATCTGATTGTGGAAATGAGTTAGGTGATGGGTCCCTTTTTTTTTTAGAGAGAGAGAGAGCACATGTGAGCAAGGCTGGGAAGTGGCAGAGGGAGAGGGAAGTAGAGAATCCCAAGTAGGCTCCACATCCAGTATGGGGCCAGACAAGGGGCTCCATCTCCCGATCTGAGATCACGACCTGAGCCAAAATCAAGAGTCAGATGCTCAACTAACCGAGCCACCCAGGCGCCCCTAGGTGACGGGTTCTGATGGTTTGCGTGTTAAATGAACACATCCCTGTGAATATAATGTTTGATACTCCCTTCGATAGTGTCGACTGGACAGAGTGTGGATATTTCTAGCCTTTTTTGCCCCCAAAAGCTGTATGAAATAGGAGTTTTCATGTAATTGCTACATAGATTTTGTTTTTCAGAAGAAGGATTGAACATCTATTTTGCAGGAAAAACTGAGCTCCTTTCAGCCAAGTAGGCAAACTGCAGAACCTTCTCGCATCTTCCTCCGTCTTCCTCCCTAAGGCAAATGGAACCTTGGGCATGCGGTGGTGGGCTGTGAGCACGGCCCCCTGTGGATCTTGCCAGGTGGGTGGGATAAGCCCAGCCACGTGGCAGACACTGCTTCAGTAAAGTGGGACAGTGACAGCACCTGCCTCCTAGGCCCGTGAGCTTTTGCTCTGTAACTACACACAGAGCCCCCAGAATTGCCTGTGGCACGCAGTGAGTGCCCAGCAAATGCCAGCATTCTCCTCCTGTTTTAAAAGGCCCCAGTGGCTCGTTAAGCAAGTAGCAGGCAAACAAAGTCATGTAAGCATCTAAGGATAGGGACCCCATTTCTCAGATGAGGAATAAGGCTTCAAAAGCAATGAACCAAAGTAGTGTGATTCACAATCGCTGAGAGGTGGAAGCAACCCATGTTCATTGGGGTACTGGTGGATTAACCAAGCATGGTGCATCCATGCGGTGGAATCTTTCTCAGTCCTAAAAAGGAAGGGCAGTCTGACACCTGCCACACCGTGGACGGAGCTTAGAGGCGTCATGCTCATGAGATTAAACCAGTCGTGGAAAGACAAATCATTCTGGATGATTTCACTTTACATGAGGGCTGCAGAGGAGTCCAGCTCCTAGAAACAGGGGCACCTGGGTCGCTTAGTCATTAAAGGTCTGCCTTCTGCTCAGGTTGAGCTCCGCGTCGGGCTCCCTGCTCCGCTGGGAAGCCTGCTTCTCCCTCTCACACTCCCCCTGCCCCTGCTTGTGTTTCCTGTCTCTCTGTCTCTCTATCAAATAAATAAATAATAATAAAAAAAGACCTCCTAGAAACAGAAAGGAGATGGTGGCTGCCGAGGGCTGGGGCGGGGGAGGGAGGGCGGAATGGGGAGTGTTCCCTGCATTCAGTTTCAGTTTTGCAAGATCAAGATTATGGAGATGGACAGTCGTGTCAGTTGCAAAACAGTTTGAATGGATCTTGTACCACTGAACTATATACTTAGAAATGGCTGAGGTAGCATATTTTATGTGATGTGTGTTTTACTACAATTAAAAAACAATTTTTTTGGATCCAGCTTGCCCACATCCCTCTGCTGCCAAGGAGAGGAGAGGAGAGACTCAGACCCAGGTCTGAATGGTTTCCCCGCCAGCAGCTCCCCATCAGAAACCTCTTGGCCAGGTGCCCTTTGAGTGGGTAAAATTCAGGGGGAGAGGGCAGCTTCCATAAAGAGCTGCATGCTTTACTGAGGGAAGACACAGAAGGTAACCTGGGAGAGAGGAGAAATCAGTGGTCATGGAGTCAAGTCAGGAGAACGGGGTGTCAGTGGACTTCTGCCACGTGAGCTTGGGGACACCACTCACCTTCTCTGGGCTTTGTGTCTCCGCTCCTACGTGAGAGTTAGGTTGGGAGTGCATCTGGGCCCTCCCAACTCGAAGGTCTGGGGAGGGGAGAGAAAGGACGCCCAGGTCCACTCTTACAACTCCAACAGGCCTGAGTGCCCAACCCCGGGACTCTTGCTGGGTGCTGGGAGCGGTCTTCTTCCTCGAGCACCTTCCCTGCACCAAGTTCTGTTCTGGACCAGGTCCCAACATCTTCTCAGGGAGGACAGGCAACAGACAAGCAAAGAAACAGGAATAGATCCTGACAAGAAGGGCGGACCTTGGTGGGGTAGGGTTTTTCAGAGGCGGGTCAATGGATTCCTAGTGGAGAGGAAGGCTTTGCTCTGAAAGGCATCCTGGAGGAGGTAGCATTTGGGTCAGGCCTTGAGCTTTGTTCCATAAGCCCTTGGGAGCACAGACTGTCAGCTGGGTGAGGAGTGCCGGAAAGAAAGAGTCTTGTGGAGACGACAGACAGGACAGCAAACGCATCACAGTGCAGGCACGGGCCAGGAGACGGGGACAGCAGGGCGCCTCACAGGAGATCTGCCCAGAGAAGAGGACACATGAGGTGGACTCAGGTGAGTTCATCAGAGCTGAGAAGCGCCCCAGGCTTGAAGAACATCGAGGGTGAAGGCCCGAGGGCCCACGGCAGAGGCTCCAGCGGTGTGTGACCTTGAAAAATGACACTTGCACAGAGTTTTGCATGCTGGGTGACCCTGCTTCAGGTGACTCGCTTCTCTGAGCCTCAGTTTCCCCACTTGCACAATGAATGGGAGTACTTTTGAGAAGGCAGTGAGGTGATATAGGGACGGAGCAGAAGCTCCATGGCGCGGGTTTCTTTTCTGGCTCCTCTCCCCATATTGCCAGGTCACTGTGTATCATGGGAACGGGGCATGAGGGGCAAATTTGCTCTGTTGGGCTCCGGTCAAAGTCCCTTCGCCTATATTGACTGCCCACCCCTCTGAGTAGAGAACTGTCCTCTAGGACCCCTGCATCCCCATGTGGACCCTACCAGCCCCAACCTTGAAAAAACCCACCCGTTCGAAGCACTATCCTGGATATTATGCTTTTGGGGACCTTCTTTCTTTCCCAGCAAATGATGGCTAAGGGTGAGCAGAGTTCTGGCTCAAGGTGCGGGCTGGACCTGGATCCTCTCCATTTACCTCGGGGGGGATGCTGTGGAAGTCCCAAGCTCCAGAGATACAGTGGAGAGGGTGCCCCTGGTCAGAAGAGGCAGGCAGGTGGTGTTCCTGCCACTGACCCCTCCCCTATCTGAGCCAAAAGGGCCTGAGCAGAGGTTGCCTGGCTGGCTCACTTGGTTAAATGTCTGCATTCATCTCGGGTCATCATCCCAGTGTCCTGGGATCGAGCCCCGCATCAGGTTCCCTGCTCATTGGAAAGTCTGCTTCTTCCTCCGCTTGCTGACCACCCCCCCCAACTAGTGCTCTCTCTCAAATAAATAAATAAAATTAATTAAAAAAAGAAAGAAAGAAAGGGCTTTAACAGGAAAGGAACATTATTTTTTTTTAAATATATTTATTTAGGGACGCCTGGGTGGCTCAGTTGGTTAAGCAGCTGCCTTCGGCTCAGGTCATGATCCCAGCATCCTGGGATCGAGTCCCACATCGGGCTCCTTGCTCAGCGGGTAGCCTGCTTCTCCCTCTGCCTCTGCCTGCCACTCTGTCTGCCTGTGCTCGCTCTCTCCCCCCCTCTCTCTCTGATAAATAAATTTTAAAAAATCTTTAAAAAAAATAAAAAATAATAAATATATTTATTTATTTTGGTTGGGGAGGAGCAGGGGGAAAGGGAAACCCAAACAGACTCTGGGATCAGCATGGAGCCCGATGCAGGGTTGAACTCACGACCCTAAGCTGATACCAAGCTCAACTGACTGCGCCACCCATGTGCCCCAGGAAGGAAACTTTGCCCAAAGGCTATGCGACTGCCAAGTGACAGAGTCACCCAGTCCAAATTTTCCATGTTGGTTCTGAGAAGCAAAGCCACAAGCCCCTATGCCATGAGCATACCTGATGTACCTTCTCACTTCAGATCACTTCTTTCTAGAAGATGCTAGCTTCCTCTGAGGACACTTAAACATTGTCATCAGACTATGACATAATTGTGATGCATAAACATAATATCTGTTTTAATAAGTGTCAATTATATTCATTTTCCCTGTAAACACTATAGCATCACCAGCTGTTAGTAACAATTCTTAGGAATGACCCAAACAGAGCTGTAAATCTTTGGCACCCTCCGATCTTTATTTATTCATTCAACAAATCCTTATTTGAGCACCTGCTGCGTGTGAGGCTCTGTTTTAGGGGCTCGGGATCCAGCAGTGTGCAATACAGACAGAGCCTTGCTTGCTTTCCTGGGACTTACAGTGGGGAGAGAGCCAGAGACAAATAAACGTGCAAGGAAGCATGTGATGCTTCATGCTAGGAAGAAAAACCCAGGCCACACAGGGGTTGTGCTATTTATGACCATGGAAGATTACAAAGGACCAAATATAATAGATTATACAGTGGACCCAAAAGATATGTCCGGGGGCTCCTGGGTGGCTCAGTGGGTTAGCATCTGCCTCAGGCTCAGGTCCTGATGTCCTGGGATCAATCCCTGTGGGATGCTCTGTTCAGCGGGGAGCCTGCTTCTCCTCTCCTTCTGCCTGCTACTCCCCCTGCTTGTGCTGTCTTTTTCTGTGTCAGATAAATAAATAAAAGCCTAAAAAAGAGTTTATTTATTTGTTAGAGAGAGATAGAGCACAAGCAGGGGGAACAGCAGAAGGGGAGGGAGAAGCAGGCTCCCTGCTTAGCAGGGAGCCTGATGGCGGGGCTCGATTTAGGACCCCAGGATCATGACCCAAGCCAAAGGCAGACACCTAACCGACTGAGCCGCCCAGGCATCCCAAATAGTGTCCTTATAAGAAAAGAAGACAGACTCAGGGCGCGTGGGTGGCTCAGTTGTTAAGCAACTGCCTTTGGCTCCTGTCATGATCCCGGGGTCCTGGGATCAAGCCCCACATCCAGTTCCCTGCTCAGTGGGAGCCAGCTTCTCCCTCTCCCTCTGCCTGCTTGTGTTCCCTCTCTTGCTGTGTCAGTGTCAAATAAATAAAATTTAAAAAAAAAAAAAAAAGAAGAGAAGACAGACACCCAGAGAAGGCCACGTGAATACCACGTGCAACGATGGAGGCAGGGAGATTAGAGTAATGTGGCCACAAACCAGGGAAAGCCTAGAACCTGCAGAAGCTGAGAAAGATTAAGAATTCTCTCCTTGGAGGCTTCGGAGGGAATGTGGTTCTGCCTTGATTTCAGACTTCCTGCCTCTGGAACTGGGAGAAAATACATTCTGGTTGTTTTAAGCCACCCAGCTTGTGGTGATTTGTTACAGCAGTCCCAGGAAACAACTCCTGATAACTTCTGACCCACCTTGAACCCAGTGAAGAAGTAATCACACAGGTTTGTGGGGGAAGAGCACTGCAGGTGGAGGCAAAGCAAGGGCAAAGGCCCTGAGGTTGACTGGGCATCTTGGGGAACAGCAAAAGGCAGTGTGGCTACTACAGGAGGCTTGGGGCCTCCTGAGAGGGGCCAAGGGGACTCCTGTGAGAGTGGGTCAAAAGAAGCCTGGTGGGTGGGCCTTGTGCGTGTGTGTTTACTCGGGCTTAGGCGAGGAAGGAGACATGATCCATGCGGTCCAGAATCAGACCGCTCTGGCTGCTGAGATGAGAACAGACTGAGGAGGTGGGGCATGGAAGCCCACCTTGCATGCCCCCCAAACTCACGTCGGGTTCCAAAATCATTGTGAAGCTCACATGCTTTACCGAAGGTCTGGTGGGAAAACAGAAGGGGAAGTTACACAGCCCAGCAAACCTTGCCTTCCTTCCTCTTTAAACAACTCAGCTCCTCCCACCTTTTCTTAAATTTTAATTTGCATCCCAAATCCTTTTAATAATAAGCCAGGATCTGGGGCTCATTTTTTCTTTTAAAGATTTTATTTATTTGACAGACAGAGATCACAAGTAGGCAGAGAGGCAGGCAGAGAGAAGAGGAAGTAGGCTCCCCGCTGAGCAGAAAGCCCGATGCGGGGATCAATCCCAGGACCCTGAGATCATGACCTGAGCTGAAGGCAGAGGCTTTAACCCACTGAGTCACCCAGGCACCCCTGGGATTCATTTTTGTAGCCGAGACTGGCTGGGCCATCTCAGGTGCCCTCGAACTTCCAGCCTTTGGATCTCCCGTAAGATTTAGTGCAGCTGCACGAGGTCCCTGGGACTTTGTCAAAATGCCTGAATACTTCTCAGCCCTTGCATGGACCAAAAAGTGGGACGGTGCCACAGCCCTTGGGGGCGGGGGGTTCCGGGTCAACTGGTTGAAGGCCAGAATCTTGTCCCCAGCTTTGAGGTTGCAGCTCTGGGCTGGCCACCTGCTAGCAGGGCGCATGCCTTCCATTTGGGCAGCTTTTCGACATGTACCTCATGGCTTCCCACACCTACAACTGTAGCTGTCTTTCCCCTCTGCCGGGAAGAGCTTCATCCTCCCCATCATCCGGGAAAGGGCCAGAGGCCAATTGGTGGGACTCACCAACACCCTCTCCGACACAACGTGGTTAAACGCGGAGTTAGCTGGAGTTAGCTTGACCATGGGGCCCGGGTCGACATCCTTGCTCTTGGGCTCCTTGCAACAAACCTCTCCCTCCTCCTAGCAGCCAGTGTCAGCAATCATGAGGGCCTCTCCTGCTCAGCTAGGTCTGGAAAGATCTCTTGGCTTCTTTTTGAATGTGTTATCCACGCATGTGCGGGGAAGGAGGCAGGAGCCCCAAGCAGGGGTCACCCAGCCGATGAGACTCAGAACCCCACTCCTCCTCCCGCTTCATTGCTCCTTCGTCAGACGCTAACTTCTGGATGGTGACCTGGCCTTGTGGACATTTTCCAAATAAGATCTGACCTGGCACCATGAGACTTGAGACTCGAAACACCCCCCGAGCCAAGAGCTAGTTTTCTTCAGCCTTGAACTGACCAGAGCACTAAACCCGTTCTGTGACCTTGATCTAGACCTGCTGACTAGGTGCACGAGTTGCTTTCTAGTGGATCTGCTGTAGACGCACATTTCCCATTTGCACTGTGTATCAGTTCCAAAGTCCTTGCTTGATCTGCACTCTGTTCACATTTACACACACACACACACACACACACTCACACACACACACACCCCACTTCTCCAAAGTCATGTGCCATCCTTCAGCCATGCCTGGCTTTCAGTTTCTTGGTGCACTACAACCTTTCCTGCCACAAGACCTTCTCATGTGCTATTCCTCTGCCTAGAACGCTCTCTGGGGCCTGCCTGCCCACTCTCCTGACCATGAAGAGCCTAGTGCTTCCCATTCTTTAAGACTCAATGTGGATATCATTTCTTCAGTGAAGCCTTTTGCTGACTAAGTGAACATAGCTATAGCTAAGTACAGCCTCCTGTTCGCTGCAAAAAAAAAAGTTTTGCAATTTTTATCACAGTTAGTAATGGTATATTTCAACATTTTATAGTCCTCTCCAGCCTCAGATTGTAGGTTCCAGGCAAACAGGCTGACCTTATTTACCAGTGCCTAGCCAGAGTCCGGCCTGGGGCCTGTCCCAGTGCACTCATCTCTCCTGATGGACAGATGGAAGGAGAAAAGGGAAGAAAACTGAATGTGGGGTTAAAAGCTTGGAGTCCTGATCGTAGCACCAGCTGAGTAGTGGACCTGGGAGAATCACTCCAGTTCTCTGAGGCTGAGTTTTCCAGTCGTTAAAACAACAACAACAGGCCCTCCTTTCTCCCGTTGATCAAGTGAGGTAGTGTGTCAAATGAGGTAGGTCAGGTATGTTCACTTGCCTCCAAGGCCAAGAACATGGCAGGTGTCAGAGGTTACGCTCTGCCCACCACCCCCTCCCCTCCCCGGACAAAATATGTTGACATCCTAATTGCCTTGGTGAACTTCTCTAAAAATAGGGTCTTTGTGGATATAATTAGTTAAGATGAGGTCATCCTAGAGTAGGGTGGGCCCCTAATCCTATGAGATTAGCGTCCTTATAAGAAGAGAGAAGTGGGAAAGAGATGCCTTGTGCTATGTTTGCAGAGCCTGGACTTAAGCCCCTTCGAGCCATGGAGCACCAGGATGACTGCCAACAGCAGGGGATGCAAAAGGCAAGGGAGAAGTTTCTAGAAGCTTCAGAGGGAGCACACCCTGCTGACACCTTGATTTCAGGCTTCTAGCTTCCATTGCTGTAGGTCAACACATTTCTGGTGCATAAGCCAGCTCGTTTAGGGTGCTTTTAACCGAAGCCCTAGGAAATGGACCCAGTAGAAACTCAACAGATGCCAGGCCAGAGTGCTTCCCTTCCTTTTGTGCTCTTGGACAGTTAGGTCTCTATTTATGGCTATGTCGTCTCCAGGAGTCAGTGCGGTCCTCAAAGCCTCTGTGTTGGAATCACCCTGGTCCTCAGCATGCAGCACAGAGCTGGCCCATGAGTGCTTGTGAAGTGTGACTAGAACACATTTGCTCTGTGCTTCTCAAGGTGGGAAGAAAAGGCCAGTTTCCTATGGTCCTTGCCGGGCTGGGATCTGCCCCTTGCTGTACCTGGGGAAACAAGGTGAGGTAACTTGTCCAGACGAAGATGTGGAGGTCAATGGGGAGGATCTGGGTCCAGCCCCGGTTTCCCAGCGTTGGGACCTGCTTCTCTGCCCGGCATTCCCTCCCATTATTTCTTGGGCCCTCCTGCTGGTATGGAGCTAGGGAGCCTCTTCTGATGGAGAAGAGGGGGTGACAGCCTGGGTGGAACATCCCCTCCCACAAAAGGCTGGCAAGCTGCTGGTAGGCTATTTTCACAGTTTAATATCTTTTTTTTTTTTTTTTTTTAAAGATTTTATTTATTTGTCAGAGAGAGGGAAAGAGAGCGAGCACAGGCAGACAGAATGGCAGGCAGAGGCAGAGGGAGAAGCAGGCTCCCTGCCGAGCAAGGAGCCCGATGTGGGACTCGATCCCAGGACGCTGGGATCATGACCTGAGCGGAAGGCAGCTGCTTAACCAACTGAGCCACCCAGGCGTCCCCACAGTTTAATATCTTGATTAAAAATCACCTACAAGGGGCGCCTGGGTGGCTCAGTGGGTTAAAGCCTCTGCCTTTGGCTCAGGTCATGATCTCAGGGTCCTGGGATTGAGCCCCATATCAGGTTCTCTCCTCAGCGTGGAGCCTGCTTTCTCCTCTCTCTCTGCCTGCCTCTCTGCCTACCTGTGATCTCTCTGTTCAATAAATAAATAAAATATTAAAAAAAAAATCACCTACAAGCCCTTTACATACCAATCGCCCAGACACAGAGTCCTCTTGGGTGTGGAAGAGCAAACCCGTGCGGAGGAAACCTGGAGCTTGGTGTTATTAATGACAGGCCATCAGGGTCAAGGCCGGGAGATTGGGAGGGAGGTGGGGTCAAGGACTTGCCTTAGGCTCCAGTAGCTAGACTTTGACCTTGCTTCGCACTCAGACTTTCAAGGCCCTATTTTGGAGATACCTCAGAGAAGGGAAGGAACTCATTCGAGGTTGCACAGGTGTTGTACTCACACCCAGTCCGATTGCAAGTTCATTTCTGAAGCAGATTCATTAGGGCAGAGTACATGAAGACTCTGACTCAGCAGCAGGGAGAAGGCAATGCCATAACATGGAAATGGACGAGGGGTACGGCTTGCATGGGGAGTCAGCCATGGACACCCTGGGGTAGAGGCCTCACCTAGCAAGGTGAACAAGTGCAGGGGCGGGCCCGGGGCCTCAGAGAAAGGTCAGGGTGCGAAGAGAGATAGAGATGGCCTTCTGTCTCCTTGTGAGCTCAGGCTGCAGAGTGGAGGAAAGCACCCAAGAGCAGGCTGAGTGGCAGTGGTGAAGCAGTGGGGTGACAAGGGGTAGGGGAAGAGGGAGCCAGCGAAGGGTTTAAGAGCAGAGCAGCAGCCAAGGGAAAAGGGTTGCATGTTTGCTGTGTGACGGGGGCTGTCTGACCCCCTATGCAGATTTACTTATCCCCTCACTATAGCTCTCTAAGCTAGATACTGTCATATTATGCCCATTTTTTAAAAGATTTTATTTATCTATTTGAAAGAGAGACAGTGAGAGAGAGCAGAGAGGAGAAAGTCAGAGGGAGAAGCAGACTCCCCATGGAGCTGGGAGCCTGACGCAGGCCTTTTACCTGGACTCCGGGATCATGACCTGAGCCTAAGGCAGTTGCTTAACCAACTGAACAACCCAGGCGCCCTATATTATACCCATTTTACAGACAAGGAAACTGAGGTGCAAAATAGAGTCCCTATGTCAGCAAGCCAAGTGGTAGAGCCTGGGTTCCACCCAGTGGTCCAGCCTGTGTGCTTAGCCAGCATTCACCCTGCCTATAAGACTGGATGGTCGCTGGTGACCCTGTTGAATTTTCTGTGAATTGGGTTGGGGGGGACAAGGGTGAGGATATTGCCATCAGCCCTTGGGACAAGTTTGAGAAAAGATAATGAGACCGGACATTTACATGGCATCTTTGAGTCTACAGAGGCATCATACCTCTGATTGTGTTTGGCCCTTAATATAACTGACAGATGAGCAGGGCAGGGCCATTATCCCTCCATCATTTCATACACTAGGGAATGGAAGCCCTATGAAGGTCAGTGAGCTCCTCAAAGTCATACTGTGAGGTTTCGTCAAAGGCTTGACCTCAACTTTTTATTTTATTTACTTTTAGTTAATTTTATTTTTTAAGGGTTTACGTATTTACATAATCTCTACCCCCAATGTGGGGCTCGAAATCATGATCCCGAGATCAAGAGTTCCATACTCCTCCGACTGAGTCAGCCAGGAGCCCCTTGATCTCAGCTCTTCAGATGCTGGAATGGCATTTACCACCCCTGAAGGGAATGCAGGTCCACTGAGAGGAGAGGTGGCAGGAGGGCTCCTGGGGAGAGTAAGGGAAAAAGCCAAGAAGAACGGGTTCATTTGACTGCTTTGACTGGCAGCATCTGAACTGAGATGAGCAGTCAGAATCCTGAATGAGGGTGTTGGGCCTGTGGGGAGGAACTGGGGGAGCTTCTCTGGGATTTTTATCTGGGCTTCATTCATCTAAAAGCTGACTCAGGAAGGACTTTAATGGAATTGTGTTGCATAGCAGCGAGAGCAGGGCTGCAATCAAATCCTGGTGCTTGCCACTTAGTACCAGCGTGGCAGGAGGCGAGCCACCTAACCTGCCACTTAAGTCACAACATGGCTAGGGGCAAGCCACCTAACCTGCCACTTAAGGAGCCGTGTGGCTAGGGATGAGCCACTGACCTGTCCACAGTCCTCCAAGTCTCTAACTGCAAATGGGAATTACCTCCCCCTGCCAACTGGCTATGTTGGGGTTGGGACAATGTGAGTTGAGCACTTGGCAGACAGCTGAGGTCAATACAGGAACAGGTAATGTGAGTGCTGGGTGGCAGCTGAGATTGGTATGTTTCTTTTCATTTTTAAAATCAGACTTTTTTTTTTTTTAAGAGCAGTTTTAGGTTCCCAGCAAAACTGAACAGAAAGTACAGAGACTTCCTGTATCCCTCCTGCCCTGCCCCCCTCCACATAACCTCCCCACTTTTATTAAAGTTGGCTTCGGTGAAATTTTGTTTCCAAAGTTCAGAGGAAAAAAAACAAATGGGAGGATGCTTTTGAAATCTTCCTGCCTAAATCCCTTGCTGTGCAGAAGGGGAAACTGAGTCCCCGAGAGGGAGATCACAGACATGCCCAAGGTCAGAAAGCGGGGGAGCCCTGGCTGCTGTCATCTACCAGCGTGCTGTGCAGTATCCTGGACTCGTGAATGTGGTTACAAAACCACTGCCCTAGCTGGCATCAGCCCGGATCCTTGCTGGCATTCAGAACATTCAGGTCAGAGGGCTCTGGGAGTTGCCATATGTTCGCTCTCACAGCCTCATCCTCCTGCAGGGGTCAAAGAGCTGCAGGAGGGGGTCCTGGGCTGGAGAGCTGAAATGAAGGATCCTGGCAAATGCTGAGACCAAGATGCTTTCTCTTTAGAAAATCCTTAGGCGGAACTCCTCCATTCCCACCCCAGTTATGCCCTAATGCCAGAGTCCTCTGGCCTCCTTTTGTTCCCTGAGGCTCACTGCTCTCCAGCCCTCTTTATTTCAGGTTGAATTCTTCTGATCACTACTCAAGAGCTTTAAAGAAGGTCTCGGGCAGGGTGGCCCAGTAGAGTGAAGGGTTCATGTTTGAGATGCTGTTCCCAGTTGCTCACATGAGTAAGCGGGGTTGTTTTCTCTCCATGTAGACACTCAGACTTCATTCCACATGGCCATTTAGTCATTCACCCACAAACTGACAGGTCTCAGGATGGGTTGGTGACCACCACAGACAAGAGGACAGCTCTTCTGGGATACAGGTCTTGGGGTTGGGGGGGAAGCTGAGTTTAATGGCCAAACATACAACCAAGATAATTGCTTATACTGACAAAAATGATGAATAAAAAAACCAAAAGAGGGTGATTGCCTCATGACTGGGAAGGCAGGCCATTCCAAATTGGGGATCAGGAAGGTGTCTCTGAATGTATGACCTTATAGCTGAACCCTGAACAGGAAGGAGCCAGCTATGCAAAGACATGGGAAGAGAAGATTCAGCAAGTGCAAAGGCCCTGAGGTTGGAGTCAGCCAAACATTCTAGGACTTTTGTCAAAACAACCAATCTGAAGGGCATGGAGCTATTTTGTTAAGGAAACACAGAAACCAAGATACTTTCATTCTCTAATCTGTAATCTTCCCCTACCATTCTAAATCTTACTAATCCTAGTTACTGCCTGCTCAGTTTCAATACTTCGCCTCTAAGAAGCCTTCTGATTTCACTGCTTTATGGTTTAGAGAATCTGGTCTGTGGCAACATGAGAAAAATAAGGCCAGTAAACTCTGAATGTCTGTTTGTGTGCCGGTGTGTGTGTGTGTGTATAGCTATAACATTGCCTACTGTGTTTCCTTCTGAGAATATCTGAGATACATTGTTACTATTTTTTTATTTTTCACTGCTCATAAATTCTTTCACAAAATGAGTGTAGATGACAGCAATACTAGCAATGTAACATGTTGGTCACTCTGGTTCTGGGAGATTTCATCTGTTTGTGAAATCCCAGGTTTGGGGGCACCTGGCAGCTAGACTTCCAAACTCCTTTACTTGCTTCTGTTCTGCTCAGACCACCCTGGCTTTCCCAAACCCTTTCATCCTCTCCCTCCAGTTTTAAAGTGAGCTTCAAGAGGGCAGGGCCACCTCTGCCTGTCATGGAGCCAAACCCAGCACAGGCACTGAGAATGTGTTGACTGAATGAACACCCTGACTTGTGATGGGGTACGTTCAACCCAGAGGAACTTCATAAAATAAAATTGCCAGAAGCTGATGAGAAAGAGCTGCCCAAGGGAAGACCCCAGACTCCAGAGCCAGAGCCTGGATGCTAACTCTGCCTCCTCCAAGACCCAGTGTAGTTCGGGGGAGTCAGGAACCTCCCCCCTCCCCCGGCTAGCAGCAAGGCTTAGAACAATCACTTTCTTTGAGCCTCAGTTTCCTGACCTGTGATATGGCAGATAATATTCAGGATTCTTCTGAAGAGCAAAAGAAACGTTTGCAGAAAACCACTTTGTAGGTAGCATGTAAATGATAGTTCTCCATGGTCGTCCCTCCAACAGTCCTCTCCGTACCCAGCTGGACCCTTCCCAGTCTGTACGTCTGCTTCTCAGGAGCCTGTGAACTGGTTGCCTTTCAAGTTCTCAACAGTAAAGCCCAGCGCCTGGCACCTGGTGGGTGCTCAATAAATACATCAACGGAACAATGACCCCAGGTAGGGCACTGCCCCTCTGGACAGGTTTCCTCTTTGTAAGTAGCTAATCTCCTGGGCTTCATCCCCTCTGGTGCCAATCATCCTTAGTTATTTGCTTTTTAAGGACAGGACTAGGAATCACATTTAAGGAAGGTGGGTGTGAAGAGAGACGTTGATTAAAAGGTTAGTGCACATTTTTGGTTCCCACTTCCGAATGTTCCAGAATTTATTTTTGCCTACTTAATAAAAAGAGCCATGTCACATTTCTTTAGCTTGTCTTCTGGGATTCTTTAAAAAAAAAAAAAAAAAATTAAAGTCTTTATTTTATACCGCCCACTCCAGCCATCCCAGGACGCGGGTAGGAGGGGGCGCAGACAGGTGGAGCCTGCACCCGGAAAGGCGGGGGCTGTACCGGGCCGCGGGAGTGGCGGTGCAGGGCGAGTCGCGCGGCCCCGATGGTGTCTGGGGTCTGGGGAGGGGCAGCCGCGGAGCTGAGGGGCTCTCGCCCGATGCAGCCCCACGCGCCCCTCCGCAGGGGGCGTTTCCCCTCCGACGGCCCTCACGTGGGGTGGGCTCCCACCCGCAGCCCTGCACCTCCCGGCGGCCCCCAGCACTCACGCCCCGCCCAGTGGCTCCGCCAGGCCCCGGGCCCCTGAGCGGCCCGCCCAAGGGGCCCGCCGGCTGTGGGGGCGGGGCCGGGCGGTCGAAGGGGCGGGGCCGGGCGGGGCGGGCGGGCGCTGATGTAATCCGGCGGCTGGGCGGAAGGATATGGAGCGCGCCCGGCTGGCGGGGCGCTGAGGCCAGTTGCCGGGTAACGGAGCGGAGCGGCCGCGGCGCGCCGCCTCCCGCCCTCCGCCGAGTGGCGCCGGAGCCGCCGCCGCTTTACGTAAGGCGCAGGCCAGGGCCGCCGGCGCTCGGCAGCCGCTCGGAGCCCTCGCCGCGAGAGGAGGCGCCCCCGCCGGCCGCCGCGCCGCCCAGCCGCTCGGCAGGTACCGCGGGCCGGGGTCGGGGCGGGTGGGCGCGGGCCGGGGCGGCCGCCGGCGCGGAGGGGCCCGGGGCCGGCCTGAGGGAGGCCGGACTGCCCCGACGGGCCTGGGGGCTCCGCGAGAACCCCGGCCGGGCCCGGGGCGTGCGGCGGGGCCCGGAGGCCCCAGTCCCGGCCGCTGCGGCTGCGCTCCGCGCCGGGCGCGCCGGGGCCGGACGATGAGTCCGCACAATGGGCTGGTGCAGCCGCGCGGGGAGCGGCTCGCGGCGGGGAGGCGAGGCGGGGCGCGGGACCCGGGGGCGGCGGGGCTGGCGGCGGGTCTCTCCAGCGGCCGGCGGGTGGGCGCCCCGTGCATTGCCCTCGGCCGCGCGTGCCTCCGCCCCTCCCCTCCAGCATTGTCCTTTGGGGGCCCGGGCGGGGAGTCCGCCGGCGGGGGAGGGGCCGCGCGGGGCGGGGCGGGCGCTGAGTGACGGGCGCGCGGGCCTGTGGCGCGGGGCGGGCGGGGCGCGGGGTCCGGCGAAGGTTACGGCCGCGGGCGAGAGCTGCGGGCCGGCAGAGTCGCCGGCGCCGGCGGGATGCGGGAATCGCGGGGCCGCGGCGGGCTCGCGGAGCTCCCCGCATCCCCCGGCCCGGGATTCGGGGCCGTCGCGTGCGAAGGGCCGCCTGCCGCCCGAGGGGGTAGCGTGCCGCGGGCAATGCGCTGGTGACAGGCCCGCCGGGCTCCCCGGGACGAGACCCCTGCCCCCCGCCCCGCCCCGCCCAGGTCGTGGCCGAACCCAGTTTTGGTTTCTCAGTTTGGGGCCTCTGGGCGAGGTGTAGAGACTTAATCTAGAAGAAGGTGTAGGAGATTAGGCGGGGAGGGGACGTGCGGTTCCTTGGGATCATTTAATTGTGATTCCTGCTAGTAATGAGCTGGGTGGGATGCTTGGATTCATTGTCCCAAGTTTCTAAGAATGGGTTTTACATCTTTGGGCCTTTGCTTTTTTAAAAAAAGAAAAGAAAAAAAGACAACCCGGTGGTAGAAGATGGGTGAAGGGGTGCGGGCAGGCAGTTTTGTTAATAGGAGGTGATGTTGTGGATAAAACTAAACAATCAGATCCCCAAGCTAGATTTCTCCTATGCAGTCCGAGACCCATGCCAGAATTCCTGGACCGTTTCATAGACTATGCACTTAAAGCGGGGGAAATCTACCAGTCTGCATCCTGAAGGTCAAATATTCTGTCATTGGTTGTTTTGGATGGATCCATTCTTAAATGGGTCTCAAAATCCTTTTTATGCCTTTTCTTTGTGACAAAAACTATTTCCAAAATTGTGCCTTTGCCTACCTTTAGGTAAGCTCTTTGTAACCATGCCTAATTGTATATACTAGATTGAATTGCTGTATGTGCTAAATAATGAATTTTTAATTATTTCAAAAGTAGTTTACTTCTTGAGTTTGGGCACATGGATCAGTTTTCATGTTTGTTTGTTTGGCCACTGGAACATTCAGTGGAGGGGAGATTACTACTCTTAAGTATTTAAATCCATAGGAAGTGGAATTAGAGGGATTCTTGCTTTTTAAAGAATAGTACGAGTCTTTAACATGGCAAAAACAAGAAGCAAATCTGTAATAATTTTAATGGTAATTAGCTTATTTGTTGCACAAGCTGCCAACATTTCAGAAAATTATGGATTTTTAGCATTTCTCTAATGATATACCTTTACTTTTGCTTCGGAAGCAGTAGGATTGTTTTTTTATTTTGCATAGTGTGCTTGCCTTTTCTCCCTGTTTTAGCAGCATTGGATTTGGAGCAGTTAATGGCCTCTGAGCCAGTTTTCTGGTCTGTAATACGGAAGGAATGATGATACCTGTCCCACAGGGTGCTTGGGGTGATCAGGTGAGGGGAGATGTGAAGTAATTCTGTCAAAAGCCCTCTGCTTTTAAAATACAAGATTAGTTAGTGCTAGTTTGTAAAGCCACAGATTCCTCTCTTGGCTGATGCTCTCTTTAGATTCCTCTCCACCCCTTCCTGTGCACTCTCTGCCTGGCTGCCAGAGTCCTCTCTCCTAAACACAGATCACATCTTGCCAGTCTTTGGCTCAGAGAGCTAAGACTGCCTGTTGTTTGGAGCCTGGAGTCAGATACACGAGCATCACATTCAGGGCCCCTCATTCTGGCCCGAATCATCTCTGAACTTTACCTGACCGCTCTGTCACCTTTCTACACTGTCACCGAATGGAACTATGCTCCATTCTCTAAGTGTGCCCCGCTACCTCCTTCTTTGCTTATGTCCTTTTCTCTGATTGCAGTGCTCTCACTCCCGCCCTCTCCCATTTTTAAAAGTTCACACCCCATTTTATGTGCTCTGGAGCCCTTTAGAAACCCTGTGAATGTGAATTATTCACTGCTGCAGTCATAACCCTCTCTTTTGCTTTCATCATTGCCTGTATCACTTTACATTGCGTATGTGAAACTCTGGCTGTGATGGCCATACCATTATTTTGCCCCCAGCACCTTGCCTCAGGTGCTTTAACACATAACACAAAAGTGTTCAAATGTTTGCTAAATAAAGTCAAAGTCTGTCATTCTCCTTATGTAGTATATTATTATTACTAAGTATTTTAAAAACAAACATAAGAGTACCAGCCACAATGTTCAAAATAGTTTTATTACATTGAAGGTATTTAATACTTACAATATTTCTTTTCCATTATGTTTGATCTCTCACATAATACCAGGTGGGATTTTTATAGAAACTAGAAACAACCACCTTTCTCTTCTGTGTCTGAACTTCAGGGTCCATGAGCCTGCACTGCTGACTGGGAAGTGAGTCCCTTTGTTGGGTAGAGGGAACGAGAGCACAAGCTTTAAAATATTTCTTAAGATTTTATTTTTATTTATTTGAGATAGAGAGAGCGTGTGTGCACAGGAGTGGGGAGACAGAAGCAGATTTCCGGCTGAGCAGGGAGCCTGATGTGGGACCCTGAGACCATGACCTGAGCCTAAGGCAAACGCTTAACCATCTGAGCCACCCAGGCGCCCCAGAATATTTCTTACCTTTGAGATAAAATTGCACTCCCAGCAGATTAAAGCTCTTTTTTTTTTTTTTTAAGATTTTATTTATTTATTTGACAGAGATCACAAGCAGGCAGAGAGGCAGGCAGAGAGAGAGGAGGAAGCAGGCGCCCTGTTGAGCAGAGAGCCCGATGCGGATGCAGGATCCCAGGACTCTGGGATCATGACCTGACCCAAAGTCAGAGGCTTTAAACCACTGAGCCACCCAGGCCTCCCTAAAGCTCCTTTTTAAAGCATTTTTTGTTTAAAACGCCCTTTTTTTTTTTTTGGACATTTGTTACAATATAAAAAGTAACTTGGTTTTTGGGAAGGTTATTTAAAGAACGTAAGGGGACACCTGGGTGGCTCAGTCGGTTGAGTGTCTGCCTTTGGCTCAGGTCCTGATCCTGGCCGGGATCCTGGGATTGAGTCCCACACCTGGCTCCTTGCTTAGCGGGGAGCCTGCTTCTCCCTCTGCCTGCTGCTCCTCCTATTTGTGCATTCTTTCTTTTTGACAAGTAAATAAATAAAATCTTTAAAATAAATAAATAATTGATTAATTAAATAAAATAAAGAACATTAGGCCTGGGTTTGCAAGACTCGGGTTGGTGTCTTGGCTCCTCTTTTGCCCCTGTGTCAGCTTGGGCAAGTCAGTTAAATCTGTCTTGGACCTCAGTGTCTTTATTCTGTGAAATGAGAGCAGTCTTGTCTGTGCTATTTTTGCTCTGCAGCGTCACTTAAAGTGGCTATACTTTGTGTGTGGCATGTCCTTGTTCAGATAGAAGCTTATAGGATGCCTTTGCCACACATTTGTCTCCCTCATTACTATTCCCAGGCTGGAAACTTGGGTTTTTAGGAGGTCCACCCCCCATGTCTCTTTTCCATCAGCGTTTTTCTCAGCAGTTCCCCTAGTGAGCCCTTCCAGTACTCCTGTAGATTGTTACTGTAGGCCTGCTGATGGCCTCCCTTTCTCTGGTCTCCCTGGTCTTCCTGTGTTCTGTTGCCAGAATTGCACAGTGGGTAGATCAGATCCCATCATCCCCGTCTCCAGTGTGCGCTGCAGACGTTCTCAGCACAACCTCCCCCCCCCCCCCACCGCCATTCTGCTGCACCTGAGATATGGCCTAGTTCTGTTGGTAGGCTTACTTCTACAAAGATTTTCTCCTTAGAGACACTACCACCAGTCGGGTCTTAGTGGTAAAGAAATCACTGTAAGACCAGCGCCACCTAGTCTCCTAGAACTCTCAGCCCTGTCTCTACTGCCCCTCTCTCACCACCTCCACCTCGTGTTTCAGCCTAGGCTTCTGGCCACTTTTGTGCTTGTTTTGTCCAGTTCCTTTACTCTGGAACATCCTTTGTGCCTTTCTCTTCCTATCAAAATCCTTAATACTGGGAGCTTGGCTTAAATGCTTCTGCTTCCATGAAAGAAACTTCTTTCTGGGTTGTCAGAGTTAACTCGTTATCATTCTTCTCCCACACAGTGCTTGACTGATGCCCCCACTCAGTTATTTTACCTTATGACATTTTAGTGTAGTCTTTACGTGGAGGTCTTTCCTAGATTATAAACTTCTTGAGGGAAGACCGGAAACCTTACCCACTGCTTGATTTTTTCTACTGTGCAGTGTGGTCTTTTATGTAGTACTTATTAAATACTTGAGGGAATCAAGTCAGCCATCCTGCAGTCTCTGATTTCAGCAGAGGGGAAGCAGGGTTGGAATGGTTCTCGGTGAGAGCTTCATGCATGCCCATGATGCAGAACAGGGCCAGCACATAATAAATGCTTGGTAAGCAGCAGCTGTTAGCCAGTACTTTAAGCAGGTGTAGAAGACACTAGTGGTTGGCTAAGTTGATAGATTGTATGTGCTGGTTTACTGTAACAATGTTCACAGATTGTTCCTGGGGCATCCTTCTAAGTGTGTGTGTAAAGAAAAAGTTCTCTGGGTTTTCCACCTACAATCCTGTTCTTTATTAGTTTGATACCAAGCAGAGAAGTGAGTACTTCATTGGAGAGGGCTCTTGCATGAGCACATTAGTGACAGTGGTCCTAAATTATTCTGAGGACAGGCAGACCAGACCTATCTGTAGATGAACCAGATTTTTTGCTTGTGGCTTAAGAAAGTCAGTGGAAATGGGAATTGTCAAATTTCACACTATGTTATTTTTCAGTAAAGCAAATGTTTTCATTTTAATCTTATATGTCTTGTAACTATTAAGTGATAGAATCTCTCTATTTAGAATTTGGAGGACTGTTAAAATTCTGATTTTGGTATTGCTTCCAAAGCATTCTGGGTCACTAGGCTTTCCACATAGCTCTTTGTCTCTTCCTTTGTCTGGTCATCACTGTTACCCCTGGCTGGAGAGGGAGAAACTAGGTAAGGAAAACCAGCTATAATTTCGAAACTTTTTTTTTTCTTTTGAGATTTTATTTATTTATTTGAGAGAGAGACAGTGAGAGAGAACATGAGCGAGGAGAAGGTCAGAGGGAGAAGCAGACTCCTCATGGAGCTGGGAGCCCGATGCAGGACTCGATCTCGGGACTCCAGGATCATGACCTGAGCCGAAGGCAGTCGTCCAACCAACTGAGCCACCCAGGCGCCCCTCGAAACTTTTTTCTTAAAGATTTTTTTTTTTTTTTAAATTTTTGAGACAGAGCGAGCGAGCACATGTGCACAAGCATGGGGGAGGGGCAAGGGAGAGGGAGAAGCTGACTCCCCACTGAGCAGGGAGCCTGATATGGGGCTCAGTCCCAGAACCCTGGGATCATGACCTGAGCCAAAGGCAGATGCTTAACCAACTAAGCCACCCAGGTGCCCCAATTTTGAAACTTTTTTTTTTTTTAAGATTTTATTTATTTATTTGACAGAAAGCACGAGAGTGGGGAGGGTCAGAGAGAGAAGTGGACTGTCCACCTAGCAGGGAGCCTGCCAGGGGATTCCGGGATCATGACCCACGCTGAAGGTGGATGCTTAACCGGTGTCCCGGAAATCTATATATTCCTAATAAATCTCTCTTAAAACTTGCCTGAAAGAATTGTGGATGATAGGGCTATCCCAGTGGATGAACTAGTGTCTGTATTAGATATAATGGCAGTAAGACAGTAGTTTAATCATTACAGTATGCCTGAGAATGTGCTGCTTTTGTTTATAGTTAGAAGTGGGAGTTCTGTGAATACAGGCACTGTAGGTGTGTGTTTGTGTGTGCATGTGCATACATTTGCTCCTCTCGTGACTGGAAGCGAGCTGGGCACTGTCTGCAGTCTTCATGGTACCTGACACAGGGGAGTGGTTGCTCAGGACAGAGTGAAATGAGCCCATTATCTGTGGAGAAAAAATTCATGGAGCTAAATAAGTATCAGGAAATGTGGCTTAGTGCATTTTCAGACTTCATTTTTTGGTGATGCGGTTATTACCCTAGTTAATATAGGGAGGTGGAAGGTGAGGAGGGACTTCTTTTCCTTTTCAGCCAGGAGCTACTTTCTAGCTCAGTTCCATTTTCCAGAGTACCTTTGGAATCTTAATAGCCAGTACAGAGCTGTTTAAAAAATTGTTGGCCCAGTTTGGGGATTTATTCAAACCCTTAATTTAATTTATTTATTCAGTCACTAGCTTTTTCTTAGGTGTCTGATTAACATTTTGTTTCTTAGCATCTTCTGTGAAGATTTTAGTGGAGAGAAAGCTGAAATAGAATAGATGCTTTTTAAAAAATTAAAAAAAATTTTTTTAATAAACATATAATGTATTTTTAGTCCCGGGGTACAGGTGTGTGAATCGCCAGGTTTACACACTTCATAGCAATCACCATAGCACATACTCTCCCCAATGTCCATAACTCTACCATCCTCTCCTGACCTCCCTCCCCCCAGCAACCCTCAGTTTGTTTTGTGAGATTAAGAGTCTCTTACAGTTTGTCTCCCTCCTGATCCCATCTTGTTTCATTTATTATTTTCCTACCCCTCAAACCCCCCACGTTGCATCTCCACTTCCTCATATCAGGGAGATCATAAGATAGTTGTCTTTCTCCAATTGACTTATTTCACTAAGCATAATACCCTCTAGTTCCAACCGTGTCATTGCAAACGGCAAGATTTCATTTCTTTTGATGGCTGCATAGTATTCCAGTGTGTGTGTGTGTGTGTGTGTGTGAGTGTGTATACCATATCTTCTTTATCCATTCATCTGTTAATGGACATCTAGGTTCTTTCCATAGTTTGGCTATTAGAATAGATGCTTTTGGGGTGCCTGGGTGGCTCAGTGGGTTAAAGCCTCTGCCTTCGGTTCAGGTTGTGATCCCAGGGTCTTGGGATCGAGCCCCACATAGGGCTCTCTGCAAAGCAGGGAGCCTGCTTCCCTTTCTCTCTCTGCCTGCCTCTCTGCCTACTTGTGTCTCTGGCCGTCAAATAAATAAATAAATAAAATCTTAAAAAAAAAAAAAAAGAATAGACGCTTTTTTGATTCTTTTTTTGGTGGTGGTTATTTGCCACTGCTTTATTTGGTTACCACCATAGATAATTGAGTATTGATTGCATTTTTATTTTTTACTTTTTTTGCTGGTACCAGCAAAGGAGTTTCTTGTTTTTATAAATTTAAAAGCTTTATTTAAAACTGTTAAAGTAGGAGTGCATGGCTGGCTCAGTCATGAGCCAGCACGACTCTTGGTCGTGCAGCTTGAGTTCAAGCCCCATGTTGGGTGTGGAGATTACTTAAGTGAATAAATATTTTTGAAAAATTAAAAAACTGTTGAAGTATATTTTGTATGATTCATCAAAACATTGTTCTAAAACAGCAGCAGATTATAAGATGAAAAGTAAGACTCCTTTCATGCTCCTACCCCTCCTGTACTCATCCTGTACTGAAGAAAACATTGATAAGTTTCTTGGGTATCCTAGGCAAAAAAATAAGCCAATGTTTCTAAAAAATGGGGGTCCTTGTCGAGAATGTGTCATGTTTAAGCAAACCTTGAACTTTGTTTGGGGTGCTCTCCAAATCCCCACACACAGGTCTTTATGTTCACGTCTGATTCACTGTGGCTTTTTTATGTGCCTAGTATTCCATTGTATGAAGGTGCCAGAATTTACTGAGCTAGTTGATGGGGTGGGCTTCTGTGTCGCTGAATACTTTTTTTTTTAAAAAAGATTTTATTTATTTGACACAGAGAGATCACAAGTAGGCAGAGAGGCAGGCAGCGGGGAGGGGGAAGCAGGCTCCCTGATGAGCAGAAAGACCCGATGCGGGGCTGGATCCCAAGACTCCGAGATCATGACCTGAGTGGAAGGCAGAGGCTTAACTCACTGAGCCACCCAGACACCCTGAACACTTTTTTTTTTTTTTTTAAAGATTTTATTTATTTGTCAGGGAGAGAGTGAGAGCAAGAGAGTACAAGCTGGGGGAGCTGCAGGCACAGGGGGAAGCAGGCTCCCCGCTGAGCAGGGAGACTGATGCAGGACTTGATCCCAGGATCCTGGGATCATGACTTGGGCTGAAGGCAGATGCTTAACTGACTGAGACAGGTGTCCCTGAACATATTTTTTTTAAGGAATTTAAAAAATATATATTTATTTGTCAGAGAGCACACAGAGGGGGAGCTGCCTTGATGCTTAATAATTTTGATCAAGGGGCCTACATTTTCACTTTGCACTGGACCCTGCCAATTATGTCAGTCTCATAAAGACTTTTTTTTTAAAATGGGGATGTGTGTGTGTCAAGGGGGAGGAGAGGAAGAGAGAGAGAATCTTTTTTTTTTTTTTTTTTTTTAATAAAGACTTCTATTTATTTGACAGAGAGATAGCACAAGTAGAGCGGCAGGGAGAGGAAGAAACAGGCACTCTGTTGAGCAGGGAGTCCAATGCAGGGCTTGATCCCAAGACCCTGGGATCATGACCTGAGCTGAAGGCAAATGCTTACTTAACGGGCTGAGCCACCTGGGTGCCCCAGGGAGAGAGAATCTTAAGCAGGTTCCACAACCATTGTGGAGCCGGACACAGGGCTTGATCGCACAACCCTGAGATCATGACCTGAACTGAATCAAGAGTGAGATGCTTAGCCAGCTGACCCCGCCCCCCTACCCTGTGCCCTAGTCCAGTAAACATTATTTAAAAGAAGCATTCCTCATCCTCATGCCTCCTTATGCTGCTACCTCTGAGTGACTACCACTAACAATTTGGTTACCAACTTGGAGACTTTCTGGAATGCCTTATATAAATGCACCTACAGCATTCTTAAGTGTTCTTAAAAACTACTAATTAAGACTATGTGAGCTCAGTGTGTATTTTGTTGAAAAACCTCTAATCTAGAATGCTACAAACTGAAAAAGTCTTTAAAGGAGCTGTAAAAACAGCAGTAGGAAGTTGGTACTGAACTGCAGTTTTTAGATTTTGTATTGGTTTGTTTTTTTAAGGTGTGCTTTACTTGAAGCTTTAGGGAAACAGTTTAAGTTTCAGACCTATCCCTGGGATTTCATTTTCTGAAATCTAGTAAAATGAATCCTAAGCCCATCACAGGCAAGTCAGGAATGAAAATAAAATTGAACCATCAGTCAGGCTCAGTTGAACAGAGCACCATTAGTGGGTATGTAGGATTATTTGGGGCTTTATTTACTTAAAAACTGGGCACCGTGAGGACTCTGAATGTGCAGCAGCGGGTGGCTGTGGGTCTGCTGGGCCCTGCAGCAGGTTCTCCTGAGGGCCCCTGCTCCCTGTGCACCCGCAGCCCTGTTCTGTCCTGACAATATGAGTAAGCGAATGGGTACAACTGTCAAGCAACAGCTCCTGCTAAGAGGAAAAATAAAGTGGGAGACGGGGGTCGTGTTGTATAGGGCAGACAAGGAAGGGCTCTCTGCTCAGATGCCACTTGAGCTGAGAAACGAAGGAAGTAAGGGGGAAAGATAGGAGCTCTCTGAGGAGCTGAGCATCGTCCAGAGGGAGAGCAGAACAGGCGAAGGACCTTGCTTCTGGATGTGTTAGGAAGGGAGGACTAGGGATTTGCTGGTGGGTTAGGTATGGGATTTGAGAGGAGGATGAGGGGTCTGGATGATGCCAAAGCTTTTGCCTTGAGCAGTGGAAACAGGAGGTCACCTTGGCTGACATTGGTAAGGTCTCAGCAAGGTTGTTGGTGGTGAGAATTCAGTTTTTGTGGG
The DNA here is from genome assembly GCF_022355385.1 of Mustela nigripes. NCBI lineage: Eukaryota > Metazoa > Chordata > Mammalia > Carnivora > Mustelidae > Mustela > Mustela nigripes. The sequence continues at coordinate 206,352,366 of NC_081557.1, read as the reverse complement.
TTTTTTTTTTTTTTTAATGACCTATTATAAGTTGAGAAGCCAGTTAGACACCTAACTGTCTTGTAGCTTGATGGCTCTAGAATTCCTGGATTCTTGAGAGAAAGAGTACAGTTTGGAGTAATTGCTACATAGATGGTATTTAAATTCATAGAACTGGACATCAGTGAGGACTGTGCTGTTCAGTTAGTTAGCCATGAGCCACATAGGGCTTTTGAGTGCTTGAATTGTGGCTAGTTTGATTTGAGATGTGCTGTGTCAAACATACACCAGATTTCCAACACTCAGTGTGGGGGAAGAATATAAAATATCAGTGATGTCTTACTCTGATTATGTTTGGATTGATAATATTGTGAATCTATTGAGTTAAATAAAATATATTACTAAAATTAATTTTACCCGTTTCCTTTTTACTGTGGCTACTGGAAAATTTGAAATTGCATACTGGTGACTTACATCTTGCAGCTGGGTGGTGCTAATGGAGGAAGCGAGTGTTGGTAGGGAAGTCCAAGGACAGTCTGGAGAGCTGGCGGAGGAGGGGAGCTGGAGAAGAGAGGGGGTGATAACAATTGTGGTCTGTGGGCAAGTGAGCCTCACTAAAATTTCCCTAGAACTCGTGGAAAAGAATCAGAGCAGCTAGGCCTGGCCACTGTACGGTCACTGGCTCTTTAGACAGAACAGCTCTCGGAGATAGTCGGGAGGATCAGGATCTTTCCCTTTAACTTCTCTTGTTTTTGGTTTTGTTTTAAAGTGAGTTTCATCCAGACGGGGATGCAGCCTGTTCATTGAGAGCTGTGCTGTAACGTGCCCTTTGCCAAAGAACCACAGTCGGTGCATATGTAAGAGCTTTGACGCAGTTCATGCAGGCAGGTGACTCCTGTGACCCTCAGAACCTCTGTCTCAGGCACCCTCCCACCTGCAGCCTTTGCCTGCTGTGACACCTGTAAGAATGTCTTCCCTTCCTTCTCCTTCCAGACTGCGCAGAGTGTCTGTCAGCACTCACTTAGGCCCCGGGAGTGGGCTCAGCTACCCCCAGGGAGGACTTTGTTATCATCCCTCTTGTTTAGTTCCTTCCGTCAGTGTGATCTCATGCCCAGGCCGCGCCTGCCCTGAGCGCCTCCCAGAGACCAGGAGCTGGGCCCAGGCCGCGCCACTGGCGGGATGTTGCTCTCCACGCTGGGGCTGCATTAATGAGTGTCAGGCAAACATTCCTCCCCTTACACAGTATCTTTGCTGCCCCCGTGTTTTGTGTGCCCATTTCCAAACACAGAAGTGCACATTGAGGAACTGTATTTGTAACCATTTTTCCCCTAGCTATGGGGTTGAAACTGTCATGGAAATGGCAACTCCTCCAGTAGACGTGCCCAAGGCTTGCCAGGGCAGGCAGAGGGGAGCTTCGAGAGGGATTGGGTAGCACCCTGCAGTCCGCCCTTGGCTGAAGTGGGGTCAGAGCTGGTCTCGTTCTCCCTCTGACACAAAGTTTAGGGCTGTCAGCTTCTCAAAGTGTCTCTAGGGCTGTGGGGCTGGTGAACACTCGTGGCCAAACCGAAAGCTTTCATTAAGAAAGATAGGCTTGATGCAAAGTAAAAAGGTTTTGCCATGATCCTTCAGAGCCGTATGACAGCAAGGCTGCAGGTTAGGTGAGGGGTGGATGGTGTGGTGGAAGCAGCAGCAGCTTCCCAGCTGGACCATGGGGGCCCTGGGCTGCACCCATTGCAGGCCCCTGGCTGCATCTGTAAAATACAGAGGTTTGGGTTAGCTCCGTGTTTTTCCATGCTGTGAAAGCCGTGCTTGGCACAGAGCAGGTGCTCAGATGTTTATTGAATGAACAGATAAATAAAAGGATTCTAGGCATGAGGCAGGGGTGGATGGGGAGAGGGGATTTTCGGCACTTCTCGTGCTCCTCACCTGTGCCCCCATAAGCTGTTTCAGGTGTAGTATTGGGATTTGCTTCTTTGAGAGATGTTTGAGCAGCCCTAGGTTAGGTGATGTCTTGGAGTAAAAGTCAGCACGCTCCTGACACTGAGGCCTGCCGGTTTCTTTCTCCTCCTGTCCCATCCCATACACTTTCCAGAAGGCAGGGTCGCAGGAGCAGAAATGGCCTTCAGCCGGGTGTCGGTAGGAAGTGCTGCAGGAGTTTCCCGGGACTGCTGTAAGGAGTGCCACGGTCTGGGCGGTGGATAGAGATCCTTGCAGTTCTGGAGGCTGGGGGTCCGAAAGGCCCGTGTCAAGAGGCTGGGGTCCTGGGGAGGTGCTGTGGAAAGGCCTGTCTGTGCCTCTGTCTCAGGTTCTGGTGTTCCTCAGCTTGTATGCACCTTATTCCTGTCCATCTCTGGATGCACGTGGCCTCCTCCTCGGGTCTCTGTCACCATTTCCCTCCTCTTGTAAGGGCATCAGTCATTGGGTTAGGGGCTGAACAGAGGTAGCTTGACCAGTGTTTAGAAGAGAGTGGAAAGAAGCTACTAGTTGGAAGTGACTCTCATTCCTTGGACTTGGATGAGCATATCCTTGGATCAGCATATCCACGTTCCTAAACCTGGAACGTAGAATTTCCATGGAGTGGAAATGTGGATTCTGGGCCATCGCAGAGCAGATGGATGACATGGGCCATTGAGGATGATTTTTTTGAGCCTGCAATGAAATGACATTCTCCTAGCTTTAAAATTACTAGAGAACATGCCGCCACTGCCCCCCAAATTAAGCTGCTCTGTCACCCCCGCCGTGTCTTGTGGAGTCACCAAATGGTGGTGGCTTCTGATATTTATATACAATTAAGGGGCACTTGAATTTGATGGGGCAGTCAATTCCTTTCTTAGTGTCACAAGGTAGGGTCTTTGGAAAATGGGTTCTCTGGAAAACAGTCATAGGCTGTTCAGCATGCTAATATTGATTAAGAAGGACCCACAGGGGCGGTGCCTGGTAGTGCTGTCAGTTAAATGTCTGAGCACGGTTTGACTCAGGTCATGAGATCAAGCCCCATGTCAAGCTCTGCATTTATGATTCTTTCTCCCTCTGCTCTGTGCCCCCCCCCCCCGCTCCCAGTCACTGGCATGTTCTCTTTCTCTTTCTTTTTCCTTATAAAACATTTTGAAACTTCTTTGTTTCTTTCTCTCTCTTTTTTTTTTTTCTTTTTAAGACTATTTATTTATTTGACAGAGAGACAGAGAGAGAGGGAATACAAGTAGGGGCAGAGGGAGAGGCAGAAGCCGGCTCTCTGGTGACAAGGGAGCCCGACACAGGACTCCATTCCCGGACCCTGAGATCGTGACCTGAGCTGAAGACAGACGCTTAATGACTGAGCCACCCACGTGCCCCATCTTTCTCTCTTAAAAAGGGTCCCTGGAACAATAGCTCAATCTCAAAATTTTGGGACCTATTTCATGTGAATTTAATATTCAATCCTACCTTCCTTTTCCCCCGTTTGAATTTGTCCTGCTTTGATGATTTGAAGGATTCCTGAAGGCAAATCCTTGGTCAGGTGGGACTGCGCACAGAACGTACCTCCTGGACAGACCGAGTTAGGTACAGACCATTGCTGTGCAAGTCCTTCCCTCTGGGGCCGGAAGGACCCTTTGGGTAGCTGTAGGTTATTACTAGACAGTCTGCAGCGGTGAGGAGCTTCACTCTGGGGTTAGCTTAGTCTGCTTTCAGATCCCAGCTCTTCCTCTTACTTGGTGTTTAGAGAAATGAAGTTTCTGTTCTAAGTTTCTGTGTCATCATCTGTACAACGGGAATAATTACGTGTCTACCTCATGGGGTGTTGGAATGCAGTGAGCATGTATGTAGAACCACTTTGGTAGTAAATTCCAGAAACATAATCTGCTTCTGCTGTTGCTGGAGGAAAACCACATTTATGCTATGAGAAAGGAAGTACCTTTAGTTCACTAACTCTAGACACTGGTGACTAGGCAGCTATAGCTACGATCTTAGCAAACTGCAAGTAGAAGGCAGTGTTGCTAGCCGGTAAAGGAGGTCTACAGAAAACCTATGGACAACATCAGTTTTAATGAGGAAGAGTGGACCCATTTCCTGTATAGCCGGGTACAGGACAGAGGACACCCTGCTGAGGCCGCTTCTCTTCATTGTCTCGCCGAGGTGACAGTGGGCCAGCACAGCCAGAGGATGGCCTTGCCCTCTCCAAGGATTGCTGCGCTAGAAACAGAAAATTATTGTCATCTGCAGGTGATGATTCTGTATAAAACCTAGGAGAGTCTGTGGCCTAGCATCTAGGAATAAATGTGTGTGCTGAACATGGACACTTACTTGAAAGATCTAGGGGGAGACCTAGATAAATGGAGAAATGGTCCTTGTTCATAAATGGGAAGACTCCGCAGTATAAAGCTGTCTGTTTTCCTCAAATTGATCTATATATTTAATGTATCTCTAGTTAAAACCCCAGCAGGGTTTCTCACAGAATGTGGTGATAGATCCTAAAATTGTAAGAGTGAACACAGGGCCAGGCACAGAGAAGACACTCCCAAGGAGGAATCTTGACACTTCGTGTAGAAGTCCAGTAGCTCCAGCAGTGCGGTGTAGGCATGGGGGTGGGTGTCCTGAGCACAGAAGAGAGCCCCTGAGAGACGTGTGGTTATGCTGAGCTTGCATCTGGGAGAAAAGTGCGGTTACCAATGGGGATGGAGGGCTGATCCATCAGGGACACGGGCGCAACTGGGTTTCCACATAGGAAAACATGCAGTTAGGGGCCTGCTTCACTAATCCTAGATACAGGTTACTCACAGGTGGATTAAGAATGTGATTGTGTTACTAGATTTTACAAGGTTGCACTGCGGTGACCGAAGCCCCGAATCTCAATGACTTAAGCACCGGACAGTTCTTCGAGGCTCACATCACGCATTGGCAGCTGCCACTTATAGCTATGGTGCCCTTCAGGTGTCCCCTTGTCCTGAGACCCATGCTGAGGAAGCAGTCTCATCTGGGACACGTTCTTCCTTTCATAGCAGAAGAAGCCAGGCCTAATCCCATGTGATCACTTTTAAAGCTGCTTGGACATGGTATAGGCCATGTCCACTGTGATCCACTGGCCGCACCAGTCACAGCGGGCAATGCAGGGACATGTTCTCAGCCTGAGGGAGGCACTGCCAGTCCATCCCATGCGGATGATGGTGGGGACTTGCTGTGGAATGGGATGAATGGAACACAAAGGGTTGGTTGGAAACAATGATTCTCTTTGCTACAATATGAGAAAAACTTGAATACTTTTAGAAGAAAGTACGGACAAGCCTCTTTCTGACCTTGAGGTAGGGAAAGAGGTCTAAGGCCTGTGTTCTCAAACTTTTAAAGTACATGGCGGGGGTGCGGGGGGAAAGGCGTCTTGGTGTCTTGGTTGTTAAGCCGCTGCCTTCCACTCAGGTAATGATCTGCTGGGATCCAGCCCTGGGCTCCCTGCTCCACAGGAAGCCTGCTTCTCCCTCTCCCACTCCCCCAGCTTTTGTTCCCTCTTTCACTGTATCTTTTTCTTTCTCTGTCAAGTAAATAAATAAAATCTTTTTTAAAAAAATAAAGCACATTTGGGAGTGCCTGGGTGGCTCGGTCCATACACATGTGACTCTTGTTCTCAGGGTCATGAATTTAAGTCCCGCTTTGGACCTAGAGCTCACTTAAAGGAAATGAGTACATTTGTCACTTGGGGAACTTGGTAAAACAGAGATTCTGATTCACTGGCTCTGAGCAAGATCTGACAAAGTCTACCACCACAGTGACCATCTCCTCTCTTAAACCCTACCCTCAATTGCTCTTGTAGTAAAGTTCTCAGACCCTTGGGTAGGGGGTGGGGGTGGAGAACTGGTCTGTAGGTAGTGACTTCTGCATAAACTACACAGGTCTTTGACCTTTTCAGTGAGGGGTTGAAACAAGGATCTGTAGCACAACTCCTCCCAAATCACTCCTGTGGTTCTAGTTACTGGTAGCACCTGAAGATGCATCTGGATAAGATTACCCTTATTTATCAAATATTTCTAGGGATTATTACCTTTTTTTCCAGAGGTGTCTGATATCATATTCACCGGAGTGGAGAACTTACTACCAATCCCCGAATTAAATAATTCATGTGATAGAAAGCTTGACCAGAATCTATATGAAAAGTGTAATCAACTTCATATGTAACAGGAGTCACTTGAAAGGTGACTTTGTGTTCAGTGTTTGGATACTTAACCGTTCTTGTTTATATCCTTTTCTCAGCTGTGCATGTATATTGCTGTTGTGTTTGTGAGTGTACATGTCTGCTACTTTTTATTTTATAGTTATCTTTGTAATGTTCATGATTTGAACATATCAGTGAAATTTAAAAAATATTTTAAAAAATATTTTATGTATTTATTTGACAGTGAGACAGCGAGAGAGAGAATACAAGCAGGGGGAATGGGAGGGGAGAAGCAGGCTTCCTGTTAGCAGGGAGCCTGATGTGGGGCTAACATGACCTGAGCAGAAGGCATACAGTTAACCAACTGAGTCACCCAGGCACCATCAGTGAAATTTTAGAGTTTTGACATCTATAGAGCTCTACAGATGGTCATGCCGAGTCTGTTCTTTGAGGAGAAGTGTTTTTTCTTTTTTCTAAGATTTTAAAATTTGGGGGCACCTGGGTGGCTCAGTTGGTTGAGCGTCTGCCTTCAGCTTGTTTTATGGTCTCAGGGTCCTGGGATTGAGCCTCACTTTGGGCTCTCTGCTCAGTAGAGAGCCTGCTTCTCCCTCTCCCTCTGCTGCTCCCCCTGCTTGTGCTTGCTCTCACTCTCTGTCAAATGAATGAATATAATCTTAAAAACACTTTTTTTTTACATTTTAAATTTATATTTATTTGGGGGAGTGGTGGAGAGAGACCAGCAGACTCCTCACCCTGAGCATGGAGCCCAGCATGGAGCTCAGTCTCATGACCCTGAGATCATGACCTGAGCTGAAACCCAGGAGTGGGATGCTTGATGGACTGAACCACCTAGGTGCCCTCAAAAGGTTTTTTGTTTGTTTGTTTAAGATTTATTTAGTTCATTTGAGAGAGTGTGAGCACGAGTGGGAGGGGTGGGGGGAAGGGAGAGAATCCCAAGCAGACTCCCCACTGAGTGTGGAGCCTGATGCAGGACTTGATTCCACAACCTCTAGGTCATAACCTGAGCTGAAACCAAGAGTTGGACACTTAACTGACTGTGCCACTAAAGCACCCTGGGAAGGGTTTTAATTAGTGTAAAATTCCAGCCCCAAATCTTTCACTTTTGTGTCTTACATTGCTGTACATTTTATTTTATTTTATTTTTTGAAACTGTCATTATTGTTAAGGGATCCACTTCTGTGACTGTCATGAAACCAAGGCTGGATTAACAGTCATGAATCCTGGAGGTAACTGCACCTGACTCTGAACTTCCCGGCTGTGAGCACCGTCTTCTCTAACTCAGCTGAAACCCAGGCTCCTGAGCTCTCAACCCCTGCCTCCCTATTCCTGGAAGGTGCTAAAGCCAGCTATGTAGGAGTCTTTCTCAGAGGAGAAGATAAACCCTCTCCTTCGTGTTACGAAGCAGAAACCCCAGACCTCAGGCAGGCTGGGACCTGTGCAGGCTGCTGGGTATTTTAAAGACTTATGTTTATTTTTAGAGAGCGAGGGAGTATGGGCATGGGGGAGGTGGGGAGGGTAGAGGGAAAGCGAGGCCCTAGCAGACTCTGTGCTGAGTGCGGGCTTCGATTTCATGGCCTCAAGGTCATGACCTGAGTGGAAATCAGAAAGTGGATAACTAACCGACTGTGCCACCCGGGTGTCCCGGCCACTGGCTATTTTAAATATATTTTCGATGATATGGCATTGTCTGTAAAGTATTTCTGTTTTAGGTCTTGAGAATTATCAGTGATGGATGGAGAATTTCAGAGATATTAATGCCAGTCCACTTGGCCTCCCAGAGTTAGTGGAGCTTCTCAGCATCTTTCCCAGATTCAGGGATGCCTCAGAGTACACTGAAAATTGGTAGCATTTATAAATTCTTTAGCAGCTGTACGTGACCCCAGCAGATGTTTATGAACGACAGGGGCTTCTCCGTCAGCTTGCCCTTCCACCAGCCCCTGGAGCGTGGCCTCTGCACTGCACTCGGCCTTCCAGTGTTGCAGGGCCACTGGCCAGTTGAGTTCCGTCCTAGTGGTGGCTCTGCCATGAGCATCCTATTACACCTCTGTCTTTAGAGCCACGAAAACCCAACTTGGTGGCTCTGTGCAGTGGAAGTAAACCCAGGATCATTTTAGGGGCTGTAAGCACCCCGACATCTCAGGTGCCTGCTTTGCTGCTAGGCCTGGAGTGTGTGCTGTGGGAAAGTGCTGTGTGTCGAAGGCATTGGACGTAGGCCCAGCTCCTTTAGTGTGGGTATTCCGGGATTGTGAATGAGGACTGAGGCATGCCTGGGGGAAAGGGAGGGATTGGGAACTTTCGATCCCATGGAGTTCTGATTGATTTACTGTATAGCACAATATAATTTATGTGATTTTTATTTTTTAATAAATATTTTTATTTATGTATTTATTTTAAAAGTTTTTATTTATCTATTTGACAGAGAGAGAGAACACCAGTAGGCAGAGCAACAGGCAGAGGGAAAGGGAGAAGCAGGCTCTTGGCTGAGCAGGGAGCCTGACGTGGGGCTCCATCCCACAGGATGGGAGCCAAAGGCTGCCGCTTAACCAACTGAGCCACCCAGGTGGCCCTGTATGATTTTTAAAAGGATAATAAATGTACTTATTTATAATACTTAAAATCTTACTCCTAAATGGTATCTTCAGTTTAACTTTTCAACCCTAGGAAATTAAGGATATGAGGACCCTAGATGGTCTAGGTCTTATACCTTGATCCTTAGGGAAAATGGTAAATCTATTTTAAAAGGTAATTATTTCCCAAAGTGTGTTCTTGGGAACACAGAAGAGATCTGTAATTAAGTGAGTGGAAAACGCTGTCTACCTTGTTTTCTTCCTGGAGGGTCCAGATGCACATTACCTACCATACTAAAAGTTATAATAATAATAAATAAACCTACTTTTGTTTCAGCTCTGGTATTTCCCTAATTCATGCAAGAGGAAGAATTTCTACAGCAAAATAATAAATTTTATATCACCTAGAATAAATACACTTTAGGGGAATTGTAGCAGCTTATACTTTAAATGATGACACTATTCATTTAAATAGTTTCCTAGGGACTATAGGTACATAGTTATCCTCAGAGTCCCAGCTAAAGACTTGAATTAATCTTTGAAGCATGTAATTAATGGGTAAAAAATACAGGTACTTTGAACCCATTCTGAGTTCTCTAATGAATCTCTTTTTGCAAAATCAAAAAATTTTATTCTGATCATTGAAAATTTCTAACTAGTAGGATATGTATCAGATAATCATCTAAAAATTATTATTGAATTAGGTATCTCTTATTGAGAGATACCAAATCTTACCAAAATTTTATTGCTTATTACCCAGTTTTGTTTTGGAGAACTGTAATATGTATCACTTAGCTTATGGCTTTAATTTAGTATTTTTTAAAAATGCATGGTCTTACCAGTGAGCCTCAGAGTTTCAGGCCACTTTTTTCCGCCCACCTACTGAAACTCAGAAGACAGATCACTGTAAATTTGAGATCAGTAGTTGAAAGCTGTAGAGTTTTAAAAAATTTTTTGAAGAGTGTATGTGCAGGGTTGGGGGTAGGTTGAAGGGGTGCGGAGTGAGAGGGAGGGAATCTCGAGGCTCAACTCTGAGCAGGGAACCTAGTGACACAGGGCTCGATCTGACAACCTTGAGATCATGACCTGAGCTGAAATCAAGAGTTGGACGCTTAACAAACTGAGTCCCCGTCCTCCAGGCGCCCCAGGAGCTATAGAATTTTTATGCACAGAGATAGATGTTGGACAAGCAACAGTATCGCTCAGAGAAACTATTTTGATACACCATTGTGATCTAGTATCTTATTTAATAAATGTTTCATCCTTGACTAAACGGTTTTCATCATGGTAGAGCCTCTTGCATTTTCGGAATTCTAAAAATCTGCTTGTTTAGATTTTTGTTTCTAAAAAAGTTGTTTAGTGTTGAAAATTTTTCTTGGAGTTGAAGGTCCATATAGTTTCTCCTAATTGAAATTTCTAAATTTCTGAAATTTAGTTTTATCACTTTCCAGCTGTTTTTAGGATTTCATAATAATGAACTTTGTTTTATTTATTTATTTATTTAAGATTTTTAATTTATTTATTGGACAGAGAGATCACAAATAGGCAGGCAGGCAGAGAGAGAGGAGGAAGCAGGCTCCCCGCTGAGCAGAGAGCCCGATGCAGGGCTCTATCCCAGTACCCTGGATCATGACCTGAGCTGAAGGCAGAGGCCTAACCCACTGAGCCACCCAGGTGCCCCTGAACTTTGTTTTTTAATGTTTGGCTTTTGTTTGGTAGCTGTATTATCGTTTGCAGGAGGATGCTTTCAGATGTCACTGTGTGCACTTACTGTCTGCCCTCTGACCTAAAGGGCTTTCTGCATGGTTTTTCATTCTGTAAAGTGCCTGACGTGTGGTTTGCCCTTTCTAGGGAAAAACGACATTTTTGTAAGTCTCCAGTAAGGACTTTTTTGAAGGTATAAAAGCTGCCATTTTGCAGTCCTGCTAATGAATTTTGGTGTCAATTATTAAGATCTAGATGAGTGATAAATGCTGGTTATTGTAATGGAACTTGCAAAGAGATTTCGGTCTGGGAACATCAGCCTAGCTTTCAAACCAGAAATACTAACAGATGAGAATGAATCATCTAATAACTGGCCTCAGAGTAAAAGTTAGAAATAAAACAATGTTACTTTGCATAAGCAGTTTATCTCCCTCTGGAGGACCCAGGACCCTGAGATCATGACCCGAGCCGAAGGCAGCAGCCCAAACCACTGAGCCACCCAGGCGCCCCAGGACTCTAAGAACTTAAAGGCTGGCCCAGACTTTGGCTTCTGTAAGCGCCAGTAGCACACCAGGGGGAGAGTTTCTCCAGGCTGGACTGAAAAGTTCTTTTCTTTTATTGAGTCTCTTTACACGCATGGTACAGTTCCCATTTGTTTTGCTTTTGGAAGTCTGTCCTGTGCTTCTTATTCTCTGTGCGACCAGATCCTTTCATTTCACCTGTCCTCATTATCTAGCTCTTCTTCCTTTTTCTTATCTTTTCACCTTAGAGATTAACCAGGTCTGTTACGTGTGTGCAATTTAGTAAGACTTTTGCTATTTCCTGTTACTCTGGAGTAATACATTCAGCAATAAGAACAACCCTACGTTCATGAAAAGAATTAATTTTCATTGTCACTGGAGAATATATAGTGGTCAGTATATTTCTGATAGCCTGGCTAGTAAAAATGGAATTTAATCTTTATGCAGTTCTTCCTATTTGCGTGGAAAGCACTCGTGTCCCACACTAGTCTCATTGCTTATATTGCCTTAGAAGCCTTATTCACTTCCTAGGACTTGGCACGTTTCTAGATGGGGAAGCAATTGTAGGTCCGACTCTCCCTGTCTCCATAGTTTTTCAGATACAGAAGCTTAACCAGGTGCATATGACCAGCTTTTAGCCTGTCATTTTTTCAGTGATAAGAGTTCTGGTTTAGGGGGCGCCTGGGTGGCTCAGTGGGTTAAGCCGCTGCCTTCGGCTCAGGTCATGATCTCAGGGTCCTGGGATCGAGTCCCACATCGGGCTCTCTGCTCAGCAGGGAGCCTGCTTCCCTCTCTCTCTCTCTCTCTGCCTGCCTCTCCATCTACTTGTGATTTCTCTCTGTCAAATAAATAAATAAAATCTTAAAAAAAAAAAAAAGAGTTCTGGTTTAGGCTGATTTCTATGGATTTTCTCCTCTGGCCATAGATTAGCTCTGAAGGCCTGCTACCTACTAAAGAAAATGAGTGATCCCTTATGTTCCAAATCAATGCACTGAGATTATGTACATGTGTGTAATTAGTTCATTATAAATGTACACTCTCTGATCTGCCGGGCAAATATTTAGGGTCTTTGTGAAAAGTAGTAGAATCTAAAAGCTTAGTTCAAACATCTACTTTCTTTGTTCTCTTTTTTCCTACTTATATTTTTTATATCCTTGACTCTTCCTCTTTAAGGCTTTTGTGTGTGTGTGTGTGTGTGAAAGTTGCATTGATACAAAAATTGAGGAATTATGAAAAGACCGTTTCAGGTAATTCAGGCCCTTGAATATTGAGCACTTTGTCAAATTTATTGTGAAATTTGTAGTGCAGAAGACCAGGTAAAATATGAAGGCATAAATTGCAAAAGTACCAAACTAGATCAAGGAAGGTGTTAGACAGTGGGTTTCAGCAGGAAGAAGTACAAGTTGATTACCTCAGGATGAAGCCCAAAGCCCGTTAACGTAGAATGGTAAATACAGAGGGAATGAACCTGAAGGTCATTGATTTTGTATCACTAACAGTGTGCCCTGTATCTGGCACATGCAAAGCCTCCAGCACACATGTGAATGGTGGAAGAGTGAACTAGGGCTCCTGGGCTAGAGTTGTTCCCCACCTGGCAGCTGAGAACTTGACTGGGGCCCAGTGGTTTCCCACACACGCTAGCCTTAGGAATATTGTATTTCCCAAGGCTGTCCCTCAGAATTTATTCCATTTAGATGTGGAAAGTGTTTAGTTTGACACAGTTTTGCTCACCTGCCAAGGCCTAAGTATTTTGCTAATTAGCATGTGGAACATCTCACAGTTTGGCTTTGGGGAACTTTCAGCCTTGCTTGTGAAGGAACCTACATGCAGGAGGCTGTTGGGAGAATAGTGTGAATGCGTGTCATTGAGAAGCAGAGAACAGGGAGGACAGTGAGTGCCCCCAGTGTCACAGAAAGTGAGTAGTGTGGCATTAAGTAGTCAGGGATGGCTTCTTAGAGGAGATAGGGCAGGGGTTGGCTGTTGCCAGGTGTTAATGTTTCAGCAGTGCTCACACCTTCAGAAACCTTCCTGAGCATGTTACTTTAGTCTCTTGTGGGGTGTGGTTGTTTTTTTTTGTTTTTGTTTTTTTTTTTGTTTGTTTTGGCAGTGTTTTGATTTATCTCCTTCAAATAGTCCAGCCAAGTTGATCAGAAGCTGGTTTTCAATAGTGTTAGACTTTAAAGTTGTTTCCTATCAAGAGTCCCACATTTTGCCTCTTAAAGTAGTCCTTAGGGCTGTTGACACCTGTTACTGCTCTCCCCTCCTCCTCGGCATCGGAGAGGCAAGCTCCCCCTGAGCCCTGCTTGGAATGATGCCATGAGACTTGCTTTAGCTGGAGAGATGGGGGCTCACTCCCGGGAGGGAGTTTCCAAAGCACTGGTGCATGCTTTGATATAGATTTTCTTTGCCCCTGGTTCCTGAACTAACAGGGTTCAAGGTTGGTGACCGCACTGTCATCTTGTGTGCAGAGTCCCAGAGTGGTTGTGCTGTGATTATTATGCTGAGCGTTCCTGCCAGTCCAGGATGGACCTGACTCCTGTGATTTGGGGATTGTTTGTTTCTGCAGCATAATCCACCCTGTTTGACTAAATAACCTTTCTTCCTGAATTTTGAACCTTGAAATTTGGCCCTTATCCGGGTTATTGTCAGTTTTCTTTTTGCTTTGTCAGTAAGCATCATGGTCCTTGCTGTTCTGTATACAGTTTGACATTGTCTCTGAACCCTCCATGATTACTTTCTACTGCAATGCCATTTGACCTGATGACATTCGAGACCCAACAAACACAAAGGCAAGTGTTTTCCATTTCTCTCAGACTGCCCCTCTGGTACTCTGTGCTGTCTCAGAGTGGCTCTGCCTAGCATCCCATCTTGCAGGTGTGAGGGGGAGTGTCTCATACAGTCCACAGGTACAGGGAGGAGGGGGCGTAGGTTCTGCTGAGCCTGTGACTCTGCTTAGTCCAACATAGGAGAAAATCTAAGCCAGTATTGTATAGCAGAACTTCTGCAGTGACAGAAATGTCCTATATTTGCACAACAGCCACTAGCTACACATGGCCTTGAGCTCTTGAAATGTGGCTGGTGTGGCTGATTTTTTTTTTTTTTAATTTTATTTGTTTATTTGACAGACAGAGATCACAACTAGGCAGAGAGGCAGGCAGAGAGAGAGGGGGAAGCAGGCTCCCTGCCAAGCAGAGAGCCTGATGCGGGACTGGATCCCAGGATCCTGGGGATCACGACCTGAGCTGAAGGCAGCAGCTTAACCCACTGAGCCACCCAGGCACCCACTTGTGGTCGATTTTTAATTAAAATGTTAAATAGCCATATTGGACCCTAGCACAGCACTGGGAAGATGTAATGTTAGGTGAAAAGCAGAGAATACAGAAGTATGTATTAGTATTTAACCTGTTGAAATAAGAAAACATTTTAAGTTCTATGAAAAGGAAAAATAACCACTGAAAATGACCACATGGAAATACTGTGAATTATATTAAGGTGGAGAAATTGTGTATGGGTGTCCTTCTGTTTTCATATTTAGAAAAATACTTTAACCAGCTTCTGTAATGAAAGTAGATGTGATCCACTTGAACAGAAAAGCAGAAGTGCTTGGAGACTAAAAGAGCGAGGCCATGGGTTGAACAGATCTCCATGTACAAGACCTGCGCTTTGCACTATGTGCTGAGAAGCACCGTTTGGAATGGTTGACGGGTGCTCTGTGACTGGTTGTGCTGCCATACGAGCCAGTGGAGACAGTGCCACAGATGATAGCTGTGAGCCATGTCAGAAAGGGATGATGCTTTTGAAATAGTCGTAATGTGTTTTCAGCACATCTAAAAATACATGGGCCCTACTACAAAAGAAGAAGGGAAACCCTTTGACATTTAAATTCCACTGGTCACTTGTCAGCTTGGCTTGAGCTCTAAGGAATGGACTATAGGATGTCTGTTTCTTCGAGCTTCTAGGAGTCACTGCTGCTAGTCACCTGAGATGACTCTGTAGGCACACAAATGGAGCTGTAATTTGAATTACTTCTAGGAATGTGTGTGGTGTTAAAAAGAGGACAGAAAGACACCATTTTATTTCTTGAAACTTTGTTACACAAGGAAAGAGATTTTGGAAGATCAGTTAACTCCTTCAAATTGACCCTTTATCCCACTGTAAAAAGAGCCTTCATTATTCTGCCATTCACTTGAAACTTGTGGCCTTACCATGTCTTAATTATTTGTTGAAAAAGTACTTAGTAATAACTTAAGTTCTAGATCTGTTTTCTTTTTTTCTTAGTGGACAGATCATTTGGGACTAATTATATGACTCAGAAACATATAGACTAGATAGTTAAAGAATTAAATGCTTTTATTTTATTTTTTAATTAATATATAATGTATTATTTGTTTCAGGGGAAAAGGTCTGTGATTCATCAGTCTTATACAACACCCAGTGCTCACTACCACACATACCTCCCCAGCATCCATCACCTGGCCACCCCATCCCCCCACCCTCCTCCCCTCAGTGCTTTTATTTTTAAAATTCAGTTTGTTATGCTAGTCCCAGATCTAATCCTAAATGTCCCAGACCCCAGGGCCCTGACTCCTGGAGACCAGCTTGGTGTGAGGTTTCTGGCAGTGGGGACGGGGGTATCTTGAGAGGGTCAGGGGGCATGATGTGTATTCCCCCTGCCCTCTGCAGTTTGACTTCCAGGCTTAGACTAATATTAAGCCTGGAGGCTTTGCTTGATCCCCAAGCCTGCACAGAGTTGGCCCAGTCTTGGGGGTAGATTTTCATTCATCACCAGGGCTATTTTTAATCCTTGATTAGAAATAGCATTTCTAGAAGTTGTACACTGGGCCACAGAAAAAGCACCCAGGGTGTGCTGAGGTCCTCTGGATTTATGCTGTTTGGGGCTGGTGTAGTTTCTCTGCAGAGACTGCTCTGCAGGTGTGCACATTTCAAAACAAAGAGAAAACTGGGCAGCAAAGGGGGTCATTGTATTTCTGTGTTCGTCCTCTGCACCTTAAAACCACCTTGAGTGGGGCGCCTGGGTGGCTCAGTGGGTTAAGCCTCTGCCTTCAGCTCAGGTCATGATCCCAGGGTCCTGGGATCGAGCCCCGCATCGGGCTCTCTGCTCCGCGGTGGGCCTGCTTCCTCCCTCTCTCTCTCTGCTTGCCTCTTGGCCTACTTGTGATCTCTCTCTCTCTTGTGTCAAATAAATAAATAAAACCTTTAAAAAATTAAAAAAAAAAAACCACCTTGAGTTATTTGCAGTGTCACATTTGAATTTGTAGCAGAGAATAACATGTTAACAAGAGGAAAGGCTTTGATGTGACTAGAAACTAGGTTCTTATCAGTGAAGGAAATTTCATAGTTTTTTGCTTGTTTTAAGGATAGTAAGGAAGTCGAGAATTTTTTGTTCCAGAAGAGTAGTATTTTTTACACATATACTATTCTCATAATCTGGTCACTGAAGGGATGTGTAAAATAAAGCAGGTATAAACCGTTTGAGGGGCGCAGTTTGTAACAATACCTTCCATTTGTGTGACAGTTTATGAAATGCAAAGGCCACAAAAACATAAATGTGCTTCTCCTTTGCTCTTGGCAACGACCTTATGAGACATTGAAGGGTAGAGAGAGCTTGTATTTATTATTCTGTTTTACAGATGAGAAAAAAAAGACCCCAAGAAGTCATGGGCACAAAACCAGCTATTAAGTAGCAGAGATGAGACTGACTACAAAAACCTAGATGTTATGACTGCTAGGTTCGTGAACTTTCCACTCTCCCGTGCTACCTGCAAGAATTAAAGAAGACCTAAGTGGTATAGAAACTTCGTAGGCATTTAATTATACCTTTATATATTTTTTGCATCCTTAATGGAAACCATTTAAAGTTTGTTGTTAAAAAAAGACAGAAAAATCTAAAATAAATGTGTTATAGTGGGACTTTTTTTTTTTTTTTTAAGACTATTTGAGAGAGCGACTGAGCGAGAGCATGAGTGGAGGGGAGGGGCAGAGGGAGAGGGAGAAACAGACTCCCGGCTGAGCTGGGAGCCAGATGCGGGGCTTGTTCCCAGGTCTCTGGGATCATGATCTGAGCCAAAGGCAGACACCTAATGAACTGAGCCACCCAGGCCCCCCTCTATTTTAAATTGTCATTTATGCAGCCTGGTCTTTAGGATAATTTGGGTTAGTTTTGTGTAGGAGAAAGATACTCAAGGTGATCCAAAGGTCCCTCTTTTTTCTGTAAACCTCTGGAGAATCAGATGTTGAAAAATGAAGTGAAGCAAGACAGAAAGCCTTTGAGTATATACAGTGGTGCTCTTTTTTTTTTTTTTTTTTTTTTTTTTACATTTTATTTTATTTTATTTATTTAATTTTTTTAAAATTTTTTATTTTTTATAAACATATATTTTTATCCCCAGGGGTACAGGTCTGTGAATCACCAAGTTTACACAGTGGTGCTCTTTCTTTAAAACTCTTCTAGAGGTAGCAGCAATGTCCACAATAGCCAAACTATGGAAAGAACCTAAATGTCCATCAACAGATGAATGGATCAAGAAGATGTGGTATATATACACAATGGAATACTATGCAGCCATCAAAAGAAATGAAATCTTGCAATTTGCGACAATATGGATGGAACTAGAGCGTATCATGCTTAGCGAAATAAGTCAAGCAGAGAAAGACAACTATCATATGATCTCCCTGATATGAGGAAGTGGAGATGCAACATGGGGGGGTTAAGGGGATAGAGAAGAATGAATGAAACAAGATGGGATTGGGAGGGAGACAAACCATAAGTGACTCTTAATCTCACAAAACAAACTGAGGGTTGCTGGGGGGAGGGGGTTTGGGAGAAGGGGGTGGGATTATGGACATTGGGGAGGGTATGTGCTTTGGTGAGTGCTGTGAAGTGTGTAAACCTGGTGATTCACAGACCTGTACCCCTGGTGATAAAAATATATGTTTATAAAAAATAAAAATTAATTAAAGAAATTGAAAAAAAAAAAAAAAACTCTTCTAGAGGAGCACCTGGGTGACCCAGTCTGTTACACATCTGACTTTGGCTCAGGTCATGATCTTAGGGTCCTGAGATGGAGCCCTTATCAGGCTTCCCACTCAGTGGGGAGTCTGCTTATCCCTTTGCCCCTCCACCCATTTGTTCGTTCTCTCTCTCATAAAAAAAAGGCTTGAAAAACTTTTGGAGAATTTAGTTAAACCCAAATGAAATTTAACTTCATACTGACTAAATTTCACATTTAGAATGAGCGTAACAGTTTGAAATTTGGGTGTTTGCCAGCTGTGTTCTTGAACTTGTCAGGCAGATGTTAGATGGGTTTTGCCTCGGTTTGTCAGACCCTTCTACTGTTTTGACCATGTGGTAGATTGTAACCCAAAATAAATTTTAATTAAGAATCATGAGCCAACATACCTTTCAGTTCAGAACTAGAAATAGAGTCTCTCATTTAGTCGAATGTTCATCCCTCTATCAGAGCTTGCTTCTTAGGGAGAAGCGGCTTAGTTATGGCCCAGTATTCTGTACCGAGGTCCTCTGGTTACAGTTGTTCAAAATACAGAGAATGGACACTGGCTCCAAGAACATTTAGACCTGCCGTTATGGTGCAGGGAGAGCCATCTTGTGCTATTTCTGTCTCAGACCCTGTTACTGGGATCCACTCGGAGTTCTTAGGCAGATGGCTGCCAGATAGCCTGTCAGCAGCAGACTTACCAGTGTCTGCTCTTCTCCGTGGTCCTCTGCAGTCTGAACTAGAGAGAGTGAAAAAAAGATCATAACCGCTAGTGACTCGAGGGATATGGCCCATTATTTAATAATGATATGGCGTCAGCTATTGGACAGGTTCGAGGAAGAGTTCTCATAGGGTTTTAACCAGCTCTGAGGAGAGCTTGGGAGTTTAGTGTACTTCATTTTGCATTTGTATGCTGATTTTTTTCCTCACTCACTTCTTGAATCCTTGCACTTGGCTAAAGAAGTGTGAAATCTCTTAGTGACAACAGAGAGAATCCTGTGGTTGGTTGGGTTGAAACCTTTTTTTTTCTTTTTTTCTTTTAGAGAAAGAGAGCTGGGAAGATGCGAGGTACAGAGGGAGAGAGAAAATCTCAAGCAGGTTCCATGCCTGTCATGGAGCCTGACACGGGGCTCGATCTCACAAACCTGAGATCATGAACTGAACTGAAATCAAGAGTTGGGCACCCAACAGACTGAGCCACCCAGGTGCCTCTGATTAGTTTATAATTTAGTTCCATGTGGTCAGGGGATGTATTTTCTATGATTTGAATCCTTTTAAGTTTGTTGCAACCTTCTTTAGAGCCCAGAATTCAGTCTTCTGTCTGATTGATGATAATGTTGCTCTAGTTTTCTAAACCTTATTGATTTTCTGTTTACTTTCAGTGATTGAGAGAGGGATTTTGAAATCTAGTACAGTCACGGATTTGTTTATTTTTCCTATCAGTTTTCACGCATTTTGAAACTCTGCATCCAGGTATATCATAAATAGGACTGTTACATCCTCTTGGTAATTGACCTCTTTATCATTACGAAATGACCTTTTCTTCTGTTAATGCTCTGTTCTGAAATCTGTCAGATATTAATGTGGACATTCTACCTTGTACTTGTACTAAAAGACAGATTTACTTATTTATTTGAGAGAGAGTGTGTGAGAGGGCCAACTAGGGGAGGGGCAGGGAGAGAGGGAGAGAGGGAGAGGGAATTCCCAAGCCGACCCCCTGCCAAACACAGAGCCCAACGCAGAGCCCTAGCCCAGAATCCCAAGATCCCAACCTAAGACAAAATCAAGAGTCAGCTGCCATCTGACTGAGCCACTGGGACCCCTCCACCTTGCTTTTGTCAGTGTTGGCATGGTATATCGTTTTCCATCCTTTTACTCTGAACCTATCCATGCCTTTATATTTAATGTGGATATTTTTATAAGTAGCATGTATCTGGGTCTTGCAGCTTTAAAGTCCGTTCTGATTTTCTCTGCTTTTTAATTGGTTGGTTCGACCGTTCACATTTGTTATGATTATTAACCTCTATCATATCACAGCCTGTCTCCAAGTGGTGTTCTACCATTCCGGGTAGTAGTAGTAGATTTCCCCCCTCCAGCCTTTGTGCTCTGTTGCTCTCCATTTTGCTTCTATAGATACTGCAAATCTCATAAGATACTGTTACTATTTTTGTTTCAATAGTGGAATTATCTTTGAAAGATACTGAAATAATAAGAATGTAGTTATACTGTTTCTGCTACTCTTTGTTCCTTGGAGTGGATGCACCTTTTGTTCTGGTGTCATTTTACTTCTGCTCCAACATTTCTGATGGCTGTCTGCTGCTGTTGCTGGAACCCTCCAGCTTTGGCAAGTCTGAAAAAGTCTTTGTTTCACCTTTGTTTTGGAAGATTTTGTGATGAGTATAGTTTCTAAGTTGATGGGTTTTTCTTCCAGTCCTTAAACTTTTTTTGCCTGATTATCTTCTCCTTTGCATGTTTCTGACAAGAAGGTTGGTGTCCTTATTCATCATTTGCTGTGTTCTATGTAGTGTGTCTCTTCTTCCCAGCAGTTTTGAGCTTCTTCCTTTTACTATTTGTTTGGACAGTTTTGCTGCAGAAAGCCTAGGTGTCAATTTTTTTTATGTTTCTTGTGTTTATTGAACTTCTTGAATCTGTGCTTTTAGTGGTCATCAATTTTGGGGAAAATGTTGGTCATTATTTTTTCAAATATTTCTTGACCCCTTCTCTTTCTCTTCCAACTAAACGTATGTTAGATTTCTGAAAATTGTCACCCAGCTTGCCAAAGCTGTGTTATTTTATTCCTTTTCTCTCTGTGTTTCACATTGTATGGTTTCTTTTGCAGTTTAAGACTCTGGACTCTTGGGACGCCTGCGTGGCTCAGTGGGTTAAGCCGCTGCCTTCGGCTCAGGTCATGATCTCAGGGTCCTGGGATCGAGTCCCGCATCAGGCTCTCTGCTCTGCAGGGAGCCTGCTTCCCTCTCTCTCTCTGCCTGCCTCTCCATCTACTTGTGATTTCTCTCTGTCAAATAAATAAATAAAATCTTTAAAAAAAAAAAAAAAAGACTCTGGACTCTTTCCTTCTGAAGTGGCTGATCTGCCATTACCCCATGCTGCCTGCTTTTCCTCTCTGATATTGTAGTTTTCATTTGTAGATGTTTGACTTTCAATCTTCTATATTTTCTGTTCATCACATATATGGCTTTTTGCCCTAGTAACTGCTTCAGAGTCCTTTCTGCTAATCTGACATTTGTATCAATTCTTAGTTGGTTTCAGTGAGTTTATTTTTCTCTTAATTTCTGCTTCTGCTTTGCATGTCTGCTAATTTTTTATTAGGTACCAACCATTGTAAATTTTACTTTTTTTAAAAAAGATTTTACTTGCTTGAGAGAGCATGAATGAGGAGAGGAGTAGAGGGTGAAGAAGAAAGAGGGGGAACAATCTCCAGTAGACGCCATGCCAAGCTTGGAGCCCAATGTGGGGCTCCATCCCATGACCCTGAGATCGGGACCTGAGCCAAATCCAAGAGGCAGACGCTAAACCAACTGAGCCATCCCGGCGCCTCTAAATTTTACTTTGTTAGGGGCTAGGTATTTTTTGTGTTCCTATAAACTTCTTGAGGTTTGTTCTGGGACGATAGTGAATTTAGAAATAGTTTGGTCCTTTCAGGTCTTTCTTTTAGGATGTGTTAGGCATATACACTGTTTTCTGTCTAGGGCTAGTTGCTTCCCCTTTTAAAACTAGGGGCCTTCCGAGTACCCAGTGTCCCTGAACTTAGGTTTTCTGGTCTGGCTGGTGGGAAACGGTGCTGTTCCTGGACATGCTGAGCATCAAGTCCTGTTTCCTCCCAGGCTTCGTGATGACCCTTTCTGTGCTCAGGGAGTTTCCTCCCGTGCATGCCCTGATTAAATGATGAGTTCTTGAGGCTGCCCTCTCCTGAGCTCTGGTGCTGTGTGCTTTGAGCTCAGGCTGCTGTTCGTCTTTGACCCAGCTGCTTCCGCTGTTGCTTCATCTGCCCTCAGTCTTGGTTGATCTTCACTAAATGAGTACCAGCTTGTCAGCTTGCTTTAGGAGATGTCCCCAGAATTCAGTGTATTGTTTAATTGACAATCTGTATGGCATCCCAAAATTCAAACGTATTAAAGAATTAATGAAAAATGTTTTAATTTTGAGAGTCAGCTGGAAAATTTCAGCAGGTGAAAATTATAGGAAAACATTTGCTTTATCTATTTTCCATAATTCATACTTTTTAAAGTTTTTATTTATTTATTTATTTATTTATTTATTTATTTATTTGACAGAGAGGGAGAGGGAGAATGAGAGTGTATACACAAGCAGTGGGCAGTGGCAGGCAAGGGAGAGGAAGAAACAGGCTCCTGGCTGAGTAGGGAGCCTGATGTGGGGCTCAGTCCTGCGGACCCTGAGATCATGACCCAAGCTGAAGGCAGATACTTCACTGACTGAGCCACCCAGGCACCTGTGTTTTTCATAACTCAGAAAAGTCAGTACGGTGGAGAAAATTTTAAAAAATAGTATATACACTAATGCCAACTTAATGTAATAACTTAAGTCATATGGTAGATATAAACATTTTTTCTTTATATTTAATGTAGATAAAACTTACTGTGTAGTTATCATGAAATGCAAGAAATGAAGTCTTAAATCTGGTGAAGAGTCTTTCAGACTTCATGTTTTATTAACAATTCTTTAAAGTCACTGTTTGTTTTTGTTTTTTTTTTTAAGATTTATTTGTCAGAGAGAGAACGAGCGAACGTGCGCACAAGAGCACAGTACACGCAGTGGGAGAAGCAGGATCCCCACAGAGCAAGCAGCCTGATGTGGGACTTGATCCCAGGACCAGGGGTCATGACCTGAGCTGAAGGCAGACGCTTGCTTAACCAACTGAACCACCCAGGCACCCCTAAAATCATTTTTTTAAGAAAAGATTTATTATATTTTTTAGAGAGGGAGTGCATGAGTGGCGTGGGTGGCAGAGGGAGAGGGAAGGGGTCTCAACCAGACTCCCTGCTGAGCAGGGAGGGAGCCTGACAAAGGACTGAATCTCATGACCTTGAGACCATGACTGGAGCCTAAATCAGGTGTTGGATGCTTAATGGACTGAGCCACCCAAGTGCCCCTGAAAGTCACTTGGTAGCCCTCCTAATGTCTGCTAAAATTCATGCACAGTCTCAGCTGATGAGATTTCCTGTCGCTGTGGTAGTTTCCATCTTCTCCTGGCATGAGTGATTTAACAAGGCCGTTAGATTAGTTTGACACACGAAAGTAGGTTAACTTAAGGGAAAAAGCTATTAAGAGCATGACATCCTTCATGCAAGTAGGCAGACCGTCAGCCGAGGTATAGTAGAATAAAGCAGGTCTTAACCATCCAGCTCGACATGGCTTTGAGCCAAATCCGTGGTTTACCTTAACTTTTATGAAGTAAGTAGTGAGCAGCCATGCAAATCTTTTATCCGTATGAGATGATTGACCACGATTATGAGACCTTCAAGTTAAAGGACTACTTTTTAACGATTGTTTAAATGGAATTACTATGCAGCTGCTTGTGTCTGTGAACACTCAAAAATGAACTAGTGATTTGTTACCATGCAAATTCTTTCGGCATTACGGATGAACAAAATTTTGTTAGCTCAGTCTCTTGAGATAGCAAAATAAGCGTTGGTATGATGGAGCACAAGCACAACAATGTAGATTTTGGAGTTTCTCTTTCTTTTAAATGATATTAAGCTTAAAATTTTGAGATGTCACATATTTTAAAAAGTTAAACATTATAATAAAAAAGAAATCCATGTTCTAAGATACCAAATTTCAAAAAACAGTTCATTTGGGTTTTTTTTCCCCCAAAAGATTTGTAATTTATATCTTTATATAATGCGTACCTTTTTCTCTCTCTCTCTCTCATTTTTGTAGGTTCTGCCGGAGACTTCCATTTGGCCTCATGTGAAAGTAGAGTAGAAAATCACATCTACATGTGTATTGCTATCAGAATGTTGATTCATTGGTCATGCCTGAAGAGGGAAATTCTGTCCTAATGGCTGACTGCCAGCGAAAATAGATGCTTATCCTAGATGTCAAGCATCTCTCCTTTTTACTGGAGTGAAAATCCCCTCCAGATACCAACAGAACATCAACTGCAGAAAATGCTTCACATTTTAAGGATGTCAGCAACCTAAATTCATGCGCCCTGTCTGCACAGTAGCTGTGGATGGTTTACCATCTGAAAGCTCCTCAAGCTCTTATCCAGGCCCCGTATCTGTTTCTGAAATGTCTCTGCTTCATGCTCTGGGCCCAGTGCAGACCTGGCTGGGGCAGGAGCTGGAGAAATGTGGCATCGATGCCATGATTTATACCCGCTATGTCCTCAGTCTTCTGCTGCATGACAGCTACGATTACGACCTGCAGGAACAGGTACTTCCCCCTTGTGCTTTGGGACAACTCCTGGTTGTGTCTGCATGTTTGACTTTCTCTTCCTGGAGTGCTTTTATGCTGCAGGGCAGGCTTGTCAGTGTGCCAGCCACACACTCCTGTCCTGTCAGGGGCTTAGGGGAGTGGTCCCAGCTTAGTCCAGCTGCTTGCTCTGGGGGGAGACCTCCTCCATGTGGATGCACCCTGGCTCAGCTCTGGTTGTGGGCAGGGCAGATTTGGGGACCTGCCTTGGAGGAGCGCTGCTCTCTGCTGGTTAGGCGTCTCATATGGGACCACTGGGCCTGGTGACCCTTGTGTCTGTGATCCTTAACATGCTAGGGGTATTTCCTTTTCATGTTAAATTGCTGGTTAACCAAAGTGTGTGTTATAAACCAGTGGACTTAGAAAGCTGAGTAAAGCACGTAACAGTCAGTGTAAGTCATTGTAGGTCACCCGTGAGTTGGCCATTACGCATTTTATCTGATGGCGGGGCCGAGTGGAAAGTGAAAAAGTAAGCAAATCCAGGTTCTTGAGAAAAAAGAAGAAAAACCAGTACTAGTACCACCCTCTGAGAGTTGCTTCTGAAAGTGAGGTCTGCCCAGAGGACAGCACAGTTGTCACTGGTGACCACAGGGGCTCTGGGTGGCTTCTGTGTGCAGAGTTCACGTGAAACCAAGTGCTTTGTGGCTGTTTTTGTTGTTTGTGTTTTAAACCATTGTTGCTAATGCTGAAAGCAGGAATAAAGTTCCACTGACAGAACAAGTGGCTTCACTCTTCCAAACCACAGAAAAGCCTCCAAGTACTATAAATCCATCGTTTCCGCACTGTGTTTAGCGTTCGTCATGCATCAGCTGTATGGAGTGTGTCCTCTTCTGCTGGTGCTCCTTACCCATCCTAGCTGGACGCAGCAGTGTGTTCCCTGCTTACGGGATGCTTACTGCCTTGGCTGCTGAGAATAAGGTTCGCGTTTTCGGGGGGTTGAGTTATAACCCAGTAATCAGAAAACATGTCATGTTGGTAGTCACTATTTTGTGTAATTTCCTTACTAAGGCTCTACTATTTCCTGTCATCTTCCCAGTAAATGTAACACTTAGGACTGTGTGTTAACAATATCCGTCTGGAATATTTTATCACCACCAGTAAGTTTATTAGCACAAAGTATTGACATACTGCATGCTGTAGGGCATTGAGAAGGGAACGAAACCGGGCCTATCGAAACACGGGCCTATTGTGTGGGTTATAGTTGACACCTCTCTGATAGATAAGACGTGTTCGCGATTCCTCTGGTTCCTTTCTGAGGAGAGCCTGAGGGTCAGGGGCAAGGCAGCTCTCTGTGCCCACCTTGATCCTCCTTCCAGAGTGCTGCTTTGTCTTTAGGGAGCAGGATAGATAAAGGTTAGCGAAAACACATTGTGTCTGGAGTTGCAAGGAGAATCCAAAGCGAAATAAAGGCTCCTAACATACTCTTGCCCTCAACCCAGTGCTGAGTCCCGTGCGGATGGGGAAGGTCAAATTGAAAATAATACTTGTTTTAGTAAGGGGTGGCCTAGGAGGTCAGTTAGCCCTGGTGATCCTTTCTCATGACTCTGGGGGAGGATGGGCTCACTGTATCACCAGAAGGAGAGTTTAGGCTCAAAGCCGAGGCCAGTCTCTGAACCTTGCCCACCTTCCGTGGTTCAGACGCCGGCCAGTTGTAGTTCTTGATCCCTGGGTCAGAGTGTGGTAGCCTCGCTCCTCATGTGGAGGTCTAGAAGACTCTCCTTTGGGGGTCTGTTTCCTTGAGAGTTTCGCCCCTTCTGTTCATGAATGAGTCTAATCTTGACTTGCATGTGACTAGTTTTAGGGCTATTGGTGCTGCTACGAGCCTTATTTGCCACATATAATCCCTCATTTTTCCTAATCTTGGTTAAAACAACCCTACAAAGAGCTCCTGAGTCCTAAGAAACAGATTATGCACAGGACTTTGGTCTCTGCTGCCCCTGCCCCAGATGATAGGATAGGAGAAAGGCCGACCCACAATGGTCCTGTGAGGTGGGATGCCCGGCAGAGTTGCACAGGGTCATAATTGCAGCGGTGGCATTGCTGGTTCCTGGGCAGCCCTGGAGAGAAGCACCTCTGACGGGTGGACACTGGGGATGCGCCACAGTTATTTTTTGTTCTTGTTTTGTTTTTAAGATTTTATTTATGTATTTGATAGAAAGAGGGAGAGAGAGCATAAGTGGGGGGATCGGCAGACAGAGGGGGAAGCAGACTCCCCGCTGAGCAGGGAGCCTGATATGGGGCTTGATCCCAGGTCCCTGGGACCATAACCTGAGCTGAAGGCATACGCTTCACCGACTGAGCCCCCCCCAGGTACCCCCACAGCCACTTTGTTTCCACACATTCTTCTTTCTCTTTCTCCTTCCTTCCTTTCTCCTTTGGCTCACGATTACCATGCTTTGGTAAGGGCACTCGCAGCCCCTTAGGAGCTCGTTCCTTGTCACTTTCAGATATAGGTAGGAACTTCAATTCTAACCTGTCCTGTGGGGCGAGGCCCCTGCTGCTGCGCCTTGTGAGGCCTCTACTTGCTCCCCCACATGACTGTGTCCTCTGCTTCCAGATTCAGTGTTTCTGCTGGAGAGCTCGTCTTCGCAGCTGTTAGAAAGTATTGTCTTTCCCAGGGATTTATAAGGTCTTTGAGCACAGAAATCAGATTTTCATCTTCTTCTTCTTTTTTTCAAGATTTTATTTATTTGGGAGAGAGAGAAAGAGGGAGAGGGAGAAAACGCACAAGCAAGGAGTTGGGGGAAGGCAGAGGGAGAAGCAGACTCCCCCACGGAGCAGAGTACCCAACGTGGGGTGATCCCTGGACCCTGAGATTGTGACCTGAGCCTAAGGTGGATGCCTCACCGATGGAGCCCCCCAGGTGCCCCCAGATACTCATCTTCTTAAACGTTTTTGACTTCTGGTGAAAGAATTCCAAACATCAGGGTGACAAAGCAGGACAAGGAACTCTTGTGTACTCTACTCAGTTACCTGTTGCCCATATTTTCCTGCTTTTGCTTTATTTTTCTCATTTTGATACTCACCCTAAATAAATCAGCATATGTTTCTTAAGACTGGACTTTCTCTTAGATAGCCGTAATAGAAAATTCAGGAAAATTAACACCAGTGCGTTAGTATATAACATAAGTCCTTGTTCCCATTTTATCTGTTGTCCCAGTAATTTCCTGCATCACAGTGTTCCCCTAGTTCAGGATCCAGTTGAAGACCACACACGGACTTCACTGGTTGCTAGTCTTGACTCCTTTAATCTGGAATAGTTCTGTGTCTTTCTTTGGGGCTCACAGCTTTGACATTTGTGAAGATAGCAGGCCAGCTGTTTTGCAGCCTTTCCTTTAACCTTGGGTTCGCCTGATGCTCACTCCCATTTAGCGTCAGTGTGTGCTGATGGCAGTGAGGTTTCATGAGCCTGGGGTTCCCTTTTTACCCCTGCGCCACAGTGGACGCAAACATCGTTCTGCTTCGTGGTGGCAGTGCTGGCTTTGGTGACGTCTGCCAGATCTCCAGTGTGAAGCTGACCACTCTTCTCTGTGTAACCATCTGGTGGCCGGGGCGGGAGACTGGCACTTGGGCTGTGCCTGGGTGATTCTGCCAGAATCACTTGTACCTGGTGATTTTTCTAGCTCCTTGGTCCCCTCTGCATTCACTAGCTGGCCTTCTTGGACGAGGGGACCGCTGGCCCCGTCACGCAGAGAGCGCTGCAGCAGGCCCAGGGCAGCGCCAGCCGTGTGCCCTGGGGACTGTGGTAGCCATCACTCCATAGCTTGCAGGTGAGTAGTATTATGTTCCTCTTGTGTGGACACGGACGTTCAGAGGAGTTCTGGTGATCTTCCTGAGGCCACACAGTACTGAGTCAGAGTATAGACTCGTGCCTGCCAGACCCAGATCACGTGCCCACTTTTATGTCTGGGAGTGTTTTGTTTTTATGTGTTTTCATGTATAACAGATAATTATTGAACATTTCCTCATAAAGGCAAGCTTTAGAAACCACGTGGAATTGGTTTAATTTTTTTCTAACGTGCTCGTGATTTGTAGAGGTGCGGGAAAATCCATTTGTATTAGTTCACATTTGAATTAGGAGTTGAGTCCCTGCAAAGTAAAAGTGAGAGCCATGGGAGCGTGCACTACCAAGAAACTCAGAGCATGAGGTCTCTGAGTGTTAAACTGGATTTAAGTTAAGTTATTTCAAAATACACACAGACACACAGGTTTTAAGTATAAGCAAGTTTCACGCCCAGTGCACAGCCCGGTACAGGCTTGAAGCCATGACCCTTAGATCAGGACCTGAGCTGAAATCCATCCAGAGTTGGACATCTAGCTGACTGAGCCACTCACCTGCCCCTCAGAAATACCGGATAGTCTTACTCAAAATTGGCTAAAAGGGAAGCTTACAGTAAAAACTGTAATTTAAAGGGAGTGGGAGTTTCCTTTTCTTGCCTCAAGGTTATGCTGGGTTGATGGTCAATGGCAAGTTCCCCATAATCTTTCGTGAGTAGGAAGAGTTATTTTAGGAAGATAGGACTGCCTTTCACTACCTCATTTCTTAGAACTCCACATCTTCTGAATTTTCTTTTACAATTAGTAAATTAAAACTGTCATCCAAGAGTTCTCCGAAACATTTTTCGTGTCTATAATATTAATGTTCTCAGCATCATGAAATCTGTATCAGGAGCGTGTGATGACCATAGAGAGCCCAGCTGACTTGTGCTCACACAGAAGTGGTGGTCCAGACAAGCATATACGCCCCGTGAGCAGTGAGCCAGCTGCAAGGTGGTACTCACCCTTCCAGCAGGCTGCCTCACCATTGGCGCACAGGAGGGACTTAGACATGGTGGTGAAGCCACTTGCCTAGCATCACAAAGCCAGTCAGTTGGGAGCATTTATTGATTAAAAACTTGAAATGTCCAGGAATGCCTGGCTGGCTCAGTGAGCCTGCAATTCTTTTTTTTTTTTTTTTTAAAGATTTTATTTATTTATTTAACACAGCGAGATCACGGGTAGGCGGAGAAGCAGGCTTCTCACTGAGCTGAAAGCCCAATATGGGGCTCGATCCCAGGACCCCGAAGTCATGACCTGAGCCGAAGGCAGAGGCTTAACCCACTGAGCCACCCAGGTGCCCCGAGCCTGCAATTCTTGATCTCAGGGTTGTAGGTTTGAACCCCATGTTAGATGTAAGGTCACTTAAAATCTTTTAAAATAAATAAATAAATAAAAACAAACTTGGAATGTACAGAGACTAGGGCTGGCCCCAGTGGCAGCTTGACTCAGAGCCTTCCATAGAATCTGTGCCCCCCACCCCCAGCTGTGAATCTTGCCTTATCTATTGCCTTTATTCTGAGCTACATCCCTGCCCCCCCCCCAACTCCCCTCTCCACTGCAAAACCAGACTCCCTCTTCCTGGTAGGGCAGTTGGGTCATGGCACGACTCCTGACCCAGTTACTGGGATGAGGAGACTTTGGCTGAGCTACAAGCACCTGGAGCCATGGGAACTAAGAATTGGAGAAGGTCATGCCCCACAGGTAGTCTGGGGTGATTAGGGTGCTGAGCTGGAAAAACACAGTCTTCCAGGCACCTGGGTGGCACAGTGAGTTAAGTGTGCAGCTCTTGATTTTAGCTCAGATCTTGATCTTGGGGTCCTGAGTTCAAGCTCCACACTGGGCTCTGTGCTGGGTGTGGAGCCTACTTAAAAAGAAAGGAAGAAAGAAAGTAGTCCTCTCGAGTACCTGCATACAAATGCTCGTAGGTTTGGGGAGCGCGCACTGGTGGTACTGCATTCTGACATTTGTGTTTCAGACAAATCAACTCTTTGCCGTGTTATCCACTCTTCATGAGTTTGTTCTCCTTGTTTCTTGGAGGGGTTTTACCTTGCACGCCTCCTCCAAGACTGTCCTCCCGTGGTCATCCCTCCGTCTCTGTGGTTGCTTCAGGCGTTCTTAGGATGTTAGACTTTTTGTAGGTTCTAGATCGGGAACAACCAGGGATTCTGTGCAGAAATATAAGAGGGTTTTTTCCTTACGCTTTTTATTGAGGCCTACGGTCTGTACTGACCAGGATAGTAATGGGTGAATGGTCATGAAGTTCCCATCTACGGAATGACACGCAGACAGACAGCACATTACCGTGAACACAGAAGCTCCCGGGTGCCCTGCAGCCTCCCTACACACCGCGTGTCCAGAGGAGAAGTTGGCCATGTGGCCTGTTCTCCACTCCCTCTGGGCTACTGGCCCCTGCCTCACTGATGTGTTCTGTCCAGGCCTGAGAAGTTGCCCCCAGCTCCCCTGGTTTCTCCGTCTCTTAAAGGGACACCTTTTTCTCTGCCTCTTGCCCTGTGCCTATTACAGGTACATTTCCCAGAGGAGAAAACAGGCTCAGGTGTCCGGCTCAAATGAACCGCCCTTGCCTAGGATGGTCCCCTCACCTGTTATCAAGGCCTGGATGTTTCAGCAAAGGTGTTCATGTTGCTTTGGATTTGTATTTTATCTGGCTTTTCCGGTTAGTCTAGGAAGGGGAGTTGGTCTGCTGCCACTTACCTTTCTTTCTTTCTCTCTTTTTTTTTTCTTTTACTTTAGAGTTGTTTTGATTCACAGTAAATTGAGAAGAAGAGATTTCCTACATACCCCCTGCCACACACATGCAGAGCCTCCCCCGTTATCAACACCCCAACCCAAGCAGCGCCTTTGTTAGTGAACCCACATTGGTACATAATCGCCTGAAGTCCGTAACTTACTTTAAGATTCACTCTCTGTGTTGAACAGTCTCAGGATTTGGACAGATGCAGAGTGAATGACATGTATCCGTCATCACAGTAGCCTGCAGGCTAGTTTCCCTACCCCAAACATCCCCCGTGCTCCACCTGTTCATCTCTCTCTCCCCCAAGCCCTGGCAACCAGTGGGCTCTTTACTGCCTCCGCAGTTTCACCCTTTCCAGAATGTCAGGGAATTGGGATCATACAGTATGTGGCCTTTTCAGACTGGCTTCCATCACCACTAGGTGAATATGCATTTAAGTTTCTGCATGTTTCAGAATCTCCTCTTAATATTCCATGGTAGGAAAATGTATAATATTCCACAGTAGGAAAATGACACATTTTACATATCCAGCTGTCAGTGGATGCTTGGGTTTCTTCCATGTCGTAGCTATTGTGAATGACACTGCCATGAATGGGAAACAGTATCTTTGAGATCCTGCTTTCAATTTGGTGGGGTTGGGGGGGTGGGGGTTACATACTCAGAAGTGGGATTGCTGGGCCATAGGGTAATTCTGTTTAAAAAAATTTTTAAAGATTTTATTTGAGTGAGAGAGTGCATGAACAGGGTAGGGGCAGAGGGAAAGGGTGAAGCCAACTCTTCTGCTGAACAGGGAGCCCTACTTGAGGTCATGACCTGAGCTGAAGGCAGACACTTAACTGACTGAGCCAGCCAGTCACTCCTCTATTTTAAATTTTTGGGGGAACTTCAAGCAGCTACACCATTCTACATTCCCACCAATTTCTCTGCAAAGTCACTCACACCTTTGTTTTTTGGTGTTTTGATAGTAGCCATCCTGATGGGTATGAGGTGGTATCTTGCTGTGGTTTGATTCATATTCTCCCTGATAATCAGTGATGTTTGAACATCTTTCTTGTGTGCGCACTGGCCTTCTGCATGTCTTCTGTGGAAGACCATCTGTTCATGTCATTTGCCCATTTTTGAATCGGGCTGTTTCTTGCTATTGTTGAATGTTGGGAGTTCTCCATGTGTTTTAGTGTTTACCCCCCCATCAGAGACATGGCTGGATATATTTTCTCCCATCCTGTGGGCTGTTATTTTCAATCTGTGGAGAGCGTCTTTGATGTACAGAATTCAAAATTTTTCATGAAGTTCAGTTTGTTTATTTTTTCTTTTGTTGCCGGTGCCTTTGGTGTCCTAAGAGATCACTGTCAAAACTAAGTCCTGAAGCTTTACCCTGTGTTTCTTCCCAGAGTTTATAGATTTAGCTCTTACATATAGGTCTTTTGTCCACTTCTGGTTAAATTTTTGTATATGGTGTGAGGTACGGATCCAGTATCATTCTTTTGCAGGTGGATGTCCAGTCTTCTCAGCACCATTTGTTGAAAAGACTGTCCTTTTCCCATTGAATGGTTGTGCCACCTTTGTTGAAAATCATTTGACACATGTACAAGAGTCTGTTTCTGGTCTCTCTGTCCTATTTCTTTGGTCTAGTGCCTGTCTTTTTGTGAGTACCACACTGTTTTGATTAGTGTAGCTTTGTTGCAGTTTCTTTTAAATCTCCTAATTGAGTTGTATCTTCTAGCTCAGAGTCCATCATTGTAGAAATGTAGCTGCATTATCACATTATTTGTGTTCCCAGAGGTTAAATAAGAATATCCCAGGACTGATTGCTAAGTGGGACTGATGACTTCTACGTTGGGCACAGCTCATTTATTCCTGGAACTGCTTGTGACCTGCTCTTGAGCACATCTCCACCTGGGGAAGCTAGCATCTGCAGTGTTCCCCTGGAAGATTGTTGTCTTCTTTAACGATAACTACCACAAAACTGGATCTGTCCTGGGTTGCTCGTCTGTCTCACCCATATGCTGTATTTCAGCATACATGTACTCAGCAGACCCTGATTAGGTCAGCCTTACACATAGGGAGTATGACAATACAGTCAGAGTGGGGTTAGCACTGTGGGTGGGCCCATAAGTTCCTGTCCACAGACTCCCTAAGATACTATAATAAAAATGTGTTTTTTGGGAACTATGGGGGTAGAATCTTCAAATGAAATAGAGGAAAGGTTTTGAATATAAATAATTGCATTTTTATTACTTTTTAATGAATAATTGCATTTTTTAATTGCACATGTCTGCTTTTTTATTCAGCAGGTAGTGATGTGATGTGCTAGACACTATGATGGGTGCCAGGGAATCCAGGGCTGACTAGGGATAGTCCTCCAGAGACAGCCGCTAGTTTTTGGATCTGTGAAACACTGGCTGTGCAGAACTAGGGACACTGGATGGGGGACGGTGGCAGTGGGAGTGACAGGAGAGATCTTTGAGCAGTTGAAGGAAGAAGGAAGAGAGAGTGCATGCGAGGTCACAGAAATAGGAAGGGCCTGTTCTGGGAGGCCGCAGAAGAATGGGGTGGGCATGGGGAATGGGAATGGGACTGGGCAGGTGGGCAGATCCATCCTGATGAACTGGTGTGCTGTGGGGGGGAGTTGCACGTGCGCCGCGCCCCCCCCCCGCCCCCCCCCCCCGGGGGGGCGCGCGGGGGGGGGGGGGGGGGGGGGCGGGGGCCCCGCCCCCCCCCCCCCCCCCCCATTGCTGGAGACGGCCGGCACTGCAGGATGGCGTGTGTGCTGCTGGATAGACTGGTTGGGGTGCTGAGTGCAGGGAGGCCAGTGAGGAATTGTTTGTATTGACTGAGGACCTAGCTGGAATTAACCTGAAGTTATGCTTATTTTTTAGAGGCAAGTCTCCATTCTTTTGAGCAACAAGAAGGGGATTTATTACTTAGGCCCTTCCTCAAATTCTAGCTATATCTTCTATTCATAAGCAACCAAAAATTTAGCCTAAGTTGGCTTGCGAGGGGGAAAAGTCTCCTATAACTGAATTTCCAGAAGTAGGGCTGGCCCGAGCCTGGTACGTTCAGAGCTTTCCCGGTGTCATTAGAGCTGCCCTGCCTCCCTATGGCAGCTTGCTGTTCCCGCCAGCTCCCAGGGACATGGAGGGCACATGAAAGTGAGCATAGGTCTGGCATCCGAGGATGTGTTCACCTTTTCTTTTGTTTTTGCTCATTTTCAAGTGTCCACTTCTGATTGGTCGCATGCCGGTATGAGCCAATCTTTATGGCCAAAGGAATGAAACACGCGGATTTGTATTAAGCTAGTTAGAGCCTGAAGATGGGGGTGGCACCAGTCCCATTCAGATACTTCACGGTTTGGGTTTTTCAGGGTGCTGTTAACAGGAAGGTGTGGGAGGTAGGGGTGGGTGCCGAGCAGCCAGCAGCAGACGTCATCACCCCAGCTGTATTTCAGAATGGCGTGTTCTTTTTCTTCCTCCAGTTCCTAGTGTTTCCGTTTTGACAGAAGGCAGCCAGAGAAAGTCAATCAAAACCCTTGCCTTATGTCACCTCACAGTAGCGTCTGGAAAAGTACTTGGTAATAGATTTCCAAGCCGAGAATGTTCTTTAGCCGTATCTTCTTTTGGTACTTGGTAATGTTTTCTGTCTTTAAGATTACGACTTCGAGAAATCATCCTTGATTTTACTGAGTTTATCAAGGAGATGTTTGGCACACAGTCAATATTTTATGTTTGTGCCTAAGTAGATCTGTAATGAGTATAGCATTGGGGACTAAAAATAATAACCTAGAAATATCTTGAAGTGTATTTTTATACTGTGTTCTTTTAAAAGTTGATTATTAGCTCGGTGCTATTGTTTAAGAAGTCATAATATATTCACACAGTATAGGAAGCCAGAAAAAGGAGGGAGTTCTTGGATATAGTAAGTGGAAGAGCCAGAAGGCTTGGTGCATCTGCTGCGTTGCTTGTTCACATAGCTTTTTCTACATGCTTGATGATGTTTCTGTGACATCACCCTAAAATTACAAGGCAAAACAGCACATTATCTGCAAAATGTCTAAAGTCATCCTCACAGCTAACATTGTTTGACGCACAAATAATGGCAAGCTGCTTTGTGCATTTTCATTCTGTCAAAAGGGAAAACAAGAAGCAAGCTCCCCACTCTGGCCCGGCTCAGTGGTGGGACGTTGTGTAGGGTCACACTGTAGTGCAGCTGTGCTTTCCCACTGGCCATGGTGCACAGGGACCGTCTGTATCTTCACATCTGTGTCACTGTTCAGCTGAGAAGCTTCTACCAAACTTTGACTTGGGGGCGACTGGTCTGCACTACAGGGACATGTGGAAAGGCAAATAGGAAGGGAAGAATCTAACAGATTTCATAAATGTCTTCTAGTCGATTAACATGTTTAGTTAAACACATGCCTGCGGTTCATATCAGTATTTGGCAGTATCTGTGTGAAAAGACATTTTCAAAGACAAAATACACCAAGTCTTATTATAGATCAGCATTAGCAAGGGCGGCTGGGAAAGGAGAAGAAAAGACCGCCAGCTTGGAAGTGATGGTTCACAGGTACCACAATCTTGTATAGAGAAAACCTTAAGGAATGGAATTAAGAAAAGTCCATTTATAGCAGTATTAAAAAGGATGAAATGCTTTGGAATAAATCTAACAGAAGAAGTGCAAGACTTGCACACTGAAAACGTCACTCAGAGAAATGAAGAAAGACCTCGTATATGGAAGGACCATGTTCACTACAAGAAGACTCCATGTCGGTAAGACAGCGGTGTCCCACGCATTGACCCACATACAGTGCGGCCCCGCCAAAGTCCCCACCGCCTGTGTTGCCGAGATTTTGGCAAGCTGATCCTAAAATCCATATAGACCTCTAAAGAGATTCAGAGTAGCCAGTGAAATCTTGAAGAACAAAGTTGGAGGACTCACACGTCTCAGTTTCAAAACTTGCACAAGGCTCTGGTAACCACAGCCACTTGGTCCTGGTGTATGTATGGCTATAGGAAATGAAACTGAGTGTTCAGAAACAAACCTGTGTATTTATGGTCTAACAAGACCACATGAGGGGTAAGAATGGTCTTTTCAATGAAAGCTGCCGAGATAGCAGAGTAGCTGCCTGTAAAGGAAGTTGGACTCCTACTTCATAACCACTTGCAAGTATTAACTCCACCTGGTTTCGAGTCATCAGTGAAAGGAGCTGAAACTATAAACTATAAAGCTCTTGGAAGAAAACATAGGTGTGAATTGTCACAACTTGGAGGAGGCAGTGATTTCTCAGGACACCAAAAGCAAGCAGCCTAAGACCCTAGTGGATGAGACTTTATCACAATGAGAAACTTCTGTGCCCCAATGGACATCATCAAGAAAGTGAAGAAAAAAAAATATAGAATTGGAGAAAATGTTCCCAAATCCTGTATTTAGTGGGAGATTTGTGTTCAGAATATATTCTTTTAAAACGGCCTGTTGGTGTATCTTTCCTGGACAGAAGACAGCAAGACCATGAGAGTGCGCCCCATGTTGTTAGTCGTTAGTCATTCAGGACATAAAGACCACAATGAGACACCACTTCGTGCTTGCCAAGACGGCTAAGGTAAAAACCCAGGGAATGGCGAGTGTCAGGATGTGGGGGAGGCAGAACCCTGAGATGCTGCTGGTGTGATGGTGAACGAGAGCTGCTTTGAAAATCATCTGTCGGTTCTTCAAAGAGTTGAACACACAGATGCCACGTGACGCCACCGTTCTACTCCGGGGTCTCCAGTCGGGAGAATGAAAACTATATGTCCGTACGAAAACCTATATGTGAATGTTGAGAATAGCGAAGAGGTAAAAGGGTCCAAATGTTCGTTAACGCGTTCATGGAGGAAACGGGGTGGAGTATTCCTCGGTCAGAAAAGGGAGTGGAAGGTGCCTGGGTGGCTCAGTGGGTTAAGCCGCTGCCTTCGGCTTGGGTCATGATCTCAGGGTCCTGGGATCGAGTCCCGTATCGGGCTCTCTGCTCAGCAGGGAGCCTGCTTCCTCCTCTCTCTCTCTGCCTGCCTCTCTGCCTACTTGTGGTCTCTCTCTGTCAAATAAATAAATAAAATCTGTAAAAAAAAAAAAAAAAGAAAAGAAAAGGGAGTGGAGCCCTGGTATGTGCCACAGCCTGTACGAAGGATGAGCCTTCAAAACCTTGCCCCGAGGGGAAGAAGCCAGATGCAGAAAAGGTGGTCGATCATATCACTCCATTTATATGAAATTTCCAGAATAGTCAGATGCATAGAGACAGCAGGCCAGGAGTTCCCAGTGACTCAGGAGAGAGCAGAGTAGTGATGGGAAGGGAATGCTAATGGTATAGGGTTTCCTTTGGGGGCGAGAAATAGGTTTTTTAAAAAATTTTATTTATTTACACACACACACACATATATATATATTTAATATTTTAAGATTTTATTTATTTATTTGACAGAGACAGCGAGAGAGGGAGCACAAGCAGGGGGAGTAGGAGAGGGAAAAGCAGGCTTCCCATGGAGCAGGAAGCCCGATGCAGGGCTCGATCCCAGGACCCTGGGATGATGACCTGAGCCAAAGGCAGCCACTTAACAACTGAGCCACCCAGGTGCACCTACTTATTTATATTTTTAAAATATTTTATTTGCTTGTCAGAGATTGAGAGAGCACTAGTTTGGGAGAGGGGCAGGCAGAGGGAAAAGTCGGGCCAACCAGGCCAAGGAAAAGAATGTGCCCCTTTTAGCCTTTCTGAATGTGTTCTGCAGACCTCTTTATAGCAGCAACAGCCATTCTCAGGTGTTAGCCTTTGAGTTTGTATTTCATACCAGACTGGGCACCTCTGGCAGGCAGGGCCTCTGCTGTGTTCATACTTATGATCCCTAGTGCCCCAGAGCAAACACTGAAGTCACTGCCGGATGAACGAGGGAGTCCACATTTATGGATAGACCTAGGATGCCAGGTAGGAAATGTGAAGCCCATGCCAGATAACCTATCCTAGGTGAAGAGTGGCAGACACTCTTCCAAGTTTCTCTGTTTTTGACTTAGTAAATTTTCTATTAAAACAATATCACAACTTTTTTTATTTAAAAGATTTTACTTATTTGAAAGAGCAAGAGCAAGTGAGAGATCACAAGCAGGAGGTAGTACCAGAGGGAGAGGGAAGAGCAGGCTCTCACGAGCAGGGAGCCAGCCCGATGTGGGGCTTGATCCCAGGACTTCGGGATCATGACCTGAGCCGAAGGCAGACCCTTCATGACTGAGCCACCCAGGTGCCCCAACAACTTTTGACTATTAAACAGTATGACCTAATTATAAGAAAAATCAGAAAATAATATTCGTGTGCTTCTCCTGCTCACTGAGAGATAAGCTCCTCAGTGACCTCTTAGGTCATTTCTCAGACCTTCTAGTGCATGGTAACGTGTGCGCACACGCACATTCACACGAAACGAGGTTGTACTGCTGTGTAGACTTTATCCTAATATATTGCAGATAGCTTTGTCAGTAAGTGCGCTGCGTAATCTCCTTAATGGCTGTCGTGCATATCTCATCGCCTGGATAAACTATAACTTATTTAACCAAGTCTTCCTTATTTGGCATTTAGGTTTCTGGCTGTTTGCCTTGGTTGACAGCATTGTGATCAGTACCACAGCAGCTAAGCCTGTGCGCACAGAGGTGATTATTCTGTTAGGATAAATTCTCAGAAATAGAACTGTTAGATTGAAAGTACACACCTATGTTTAAGATGTTTGAGATGTTTTGTCAGACTGCCTCCAGAAAGAGCACCTGACCACGTGAACTGAATTTTGAAAGCCCCTTCTGTCTGTGAAATAAAACTTCGTTAGGACTTTGAATGTGTGTTACCTCTGCTGAGCTGTAATAACAGCTTCAGTGCAGAAACATGTTGATAATCTCAAGAAGGAGAAGGAGCCAGGCTCAACAGCTCACACAAAAACGAGTCCTGTGTTCATCATTTCAGAAATAGCTTTTCTACTTCCTTTGTTTTATATACTACGAACAGAATTACTACGTTTCTTTCTGCGTTTGGAAGCTTCAGGTCTGTGTTGTTACGGGTTTGCTGCTCCTCTTAGAGGACAAACCTGATCACCAGAAGATATCACTGATAAGGAATGTCAGGTTTCAGGTGTTGTCCAGCCAAACCCGTCAGATAAATGGAAATATACTGCTAGTACTTACTTGGCCATTAAACACATTTTCCCTTGGAAAACGAGTTGACACCACTCAGCCAGAAAATTTGTTTTTCAGATTCATGAGATCTGCAGACATGCCCAAGAAATTAAGGAAAGTATGCTAATAATGAGGGGTGTAGAGGGAGGGACTGTTCTCCCACTCTTATCTGGTGGGATTAAAGTAATTTTTGTGTATTGAATCAAAGTAAAAATTGGGTTACACAATTGATCGTGTATGATTTGATTTTTAAAATCTTTTTATTATTATGCTTTTCCATCTCTATCTCCTCTTGTACATATAATTGTAGCCATGTCCTGAGGGCCTGCTATAGGCCACACCATCTTCTAAGTAATTTTTAAAATTTTGCCATTGTCTTTCTGGTCCTTTTTTTTTCTTATTGTCTGTCCACTGGTTTTAATCATAATTTATCTATTGGAAGGCTTTTTATTTACTTATTTTTAAATTGGGTGAGACAAAGTAGCAAAGCAATTAAAAATATTACTTTAAAGTCCCAGCTTAGGGAAATAGCTGTAAGCTTATGTTTTAGAATATTCTATAGGCAAAGAATTTGTGGTAATGTTGAGGTGATGCTTACGGTTTAGTAAGTTAAGTCAAATACAATATTCTATAACTAGCATGAATTCAAGTCTGTGATTTTTAAAGCATACAGAAAAGGCCAAATGAAGCAGACCAAATAATTCAGGTTCTCACTGGGTGGTAGTATCATGGATGATTTTGCTTTCTTCCCACTTTCCAAATTTTCTTCAGATTTTGATTATGGGGCTGTGTAACCAAGGGGAAAAATAAACTTACAATGCCAACATAAAATATTTTATATCTGTTGTTTTTTAGACTACAAGGTAAAGAAATAGGAATTGAACCACTTAACTGTTAAAT
This sequence comes from Mustela nigripes, assembly GCF_022355385.1. NCBI lineage: Eukaryota > Metazoa > Chordata > Mammalia > Carnivora > Mustelidae > Mustela > Mustela nigripes. The sequence continues at coordinate 206,312,332 of NC_081557.1, read as the reverse complement.
GTAAAATCTCATAGTAATATATACACTCATTATCAAAGAGTGGGAAGTACAGAAGACATTTAATTGTGTTTGCAGTCTGGAATTTATTTATGCTGTACTTAATTTACATACAAATGTCTGAGTTTATTACCACTTCATGTCAGTGGGTCATATTCCTTAAGATCGTAAATAAATCATAATATAATGCAAATCTGGGTAATAGGTACCAAATGAATGATTATTCCAAAGCCCTCAGACTGACTGTGTCTGTGGTCTCTGAACTTACTAGCGATGAATGCACTTGGGAGGGGAATGTGTTTGAGCATTTGGGAAGGAAAAGTGTTTGAAACTTGCTTCTTAGTTCGCTGTTCATTGAACTCTGTCTAATCTTATTTAAGGAGAATGACATCTTCCTGGGCTGGGAAAGAGGAGCTTACAAGAAATGGGGAAAGAGTAAGAAAAAGTGCTCAGACCTGACTCTAGAAGAAATGAAAAAACAGGCTGCTGTCCAGTGTCTTCGCTCTGCTTCTGACGAAGTAGGTTCACATTTTATTTCTAATGCTCAAGAGAAGAAAAAAGACCGGGGCGGGAGGGGGGGCGGGGGGGGTGGTGTGTGTTTGTGTGTGTGTGTGTGTTTATAAGTACACAATTACAACATCTTGACCAAAGAAACTTAGAAAAATAAACTACTCATTATCTTAAGGCTGTAATGTGAACAGTAACACTCTTTCCTCTAGGACATTTTAGATTTTTTTTTTTTTTATTTATTTATCAGAGAGAGAGAGGGAGAGAGCAGTCACAGGCAGACAGAATGGCAGGCAGAGGCAGAGGGAGAAGCAGGCTCCCCGCTGAGCAAGGAGCCCGATGTGGGACTCGATCCCAGGACGTTGGGATCATGACCTGAGCCAAAGGCAGCTGCCCAACCAACTGAGCCACCCAGGCTTCCCTCCTCTAGGACATTTTAATGCATAAATGAAGTTGCATTAAAATATATTCATTTAAAGTACTGTTACAATTAGAGTATACACCAAATTCTATATCCTTTTTTCCCATTAAACATGTTCCATCTTTTTACTACATTATCTTTATTCTTTGTAGTGGCTAAGTTCTATTTCATCAAATAATATTCCAACAGCAATATAATACACTCTTTATTAGTGGATATTTACTTAGCTTGCTTTTTTTTTTTTTTTAAGTAATTTCTGTGCTCAGTCTCATGACTCCTGAGATCCAGAGTTGCATGCTCTCCTGACTGAGCCAGCCACTCTTTATTTTCTGTCATATTCTCCCGAATATTTTCATATGTGGCTTTTCCATATTCTAGATTATTTCTTTTAGATCCATTCCTAGAAATGGGATCCTAGTTTAGTATTTTGAGGACACTACATTTGCTTATGATTCATAATTTTTTGTTGGTTTTTACAAAATATTACAAGATTTTTTTCAAAGTAAGTTCTGTGCCCAACATGGAGCTTGAACTCGCGACCCTGAGATCAAGAGTCACATGCTGTACTGACTGAGCCAGCCAGGCACCCCGTATAAGATTATTGTATTATATCAGTCTTCTAATACTTCATGTAAAATATTTGTCATGTCCTTTATCATCCTGAAAAAACATGGTTTTAGATATAATCACCCATTTAATTAATACTATGCAATTCTTTTCTTTTTCTTTATTTATTTGAGAGAGAGCAAGAGAGCACAAGCAGGGAGTAGTGGCGGAGGGAGGGGGAGAAGCAGACTCCCCATTGAGCAGGGAGCCCAGTGCAGGGCTCAATCCCAGGACCCTGGGATCATGACCTGAATTGAAGGCAGACACTTAACTCACTGAGCTACCCAAGGGCCCCAGTACTGTGCAATTTTTATTACTCACTATAAGACGTACTCTTTGAGATCCTACTACTTAGAAAATTATTTTATTTTGCTTTTAGCAGTTATTTGACACGGTGTGGTTTAAGTATCTTTTTTAAAGCAGAGTTGAGTTGAAAGGATACTGTCCTCTAGAAACTTTTTAATTTAAATGGGTGATTATATTCTAAAACCATTTTCTATCAGGATGCTAAGGGACATGACAAATATTTTATGTAATATTAGAAAATAAAACAGTTACAGGAGTTAACCTCATGGCTGATGTTGGGATAACCAGGTTTGCTGCATTGGGTGATCTGTGGAGGGGTCTTCTGTGTAGCCACCGCGTAGCACGCACGGCTTCCCAGGCTTGTTCCCGGGCACCTCCGCTCTGTGTTCTCCCACCCAGCGCTGTCTCTGAGAGCCGAGCCCTGGCACTGTCTTGTTCTGCTTGTGCACGTCTCGTGTCCGCCACTGCTGTTGCTGTTTTTCACTTCTGTCTTCCCTTCGTGACTGTGTGCCTTGGGGACTGACACCATGAGCTCCCTGGGTCCTGGTCTCCTGGTGCTTGATAGCGTGAGTGCAGTCTTGGGGCAGTCCCCCCTTGTCATCCCGACCCTTCCTGTCCTCTCCCACTGGGTTCCTCTCCCTACCCCTTTGATCTTTGACTTTTGATCTCATGAAAGTGCTGCTTCTTAGACTGTAGGATAGGGATTTGAAAGTTATTGCTCATGTGGCCATCTTTCGAACTGTTGCATTACAACAAGGGGAGCATCAGGAACCTAGTTTAAGAAAAAGTGGGAATATACATGAAGGATGTAGGGATAGCTCACTGGAAACCAGGTCTGGGAATGCAGGGCCTGAGGAGAGGCCTCAACTGGGAACAAAATAATTGGCAGCCAAAGTCATTTACTCTAATGATCCACATTCTCTCATTTGCTTCTTTCTCTGCTTCTGGGTCGTTCCACCTCTCTCTGAAGTCTGGCTTTCTCTGCTTTAGCCAGCATGCTGAGAAAACCACCCGCCATCCCTAGCCCAGCACCACTGCTGAAGGCTGGTATCCAGCACCGTTCAGCTGGGGAGAACTGTAATTGGTCGGACTGGGCCAGACATCGTCCACCCCCCCACCCCTGGTTGGCGAGCTGCAGGGAGGGGGCAGACTTGCTTGGGGGTCCACTTCTGGGGCAGGGGCAATGCTCAGAGAGAAGGGGGTGGTTGGATAGTTTTGCAAAAGATATTTTCTACCTGACATTGAAGGAAAAATAATTTGGAGTTGAAAAATGGCAGGTGGTTTTTTTAAGGAGAGTTTAGTTCAGGTAAATTCTTTGAGTAAAATCAAAGCTGCTGAGTCACGCTTGAGAGGAAAATATGAGTTAGGAGTTTCAGTCTGGGAGAGGATCTTATTTCTTACTTCTGCTTTGGACCAAAGTTGCTGAGAAATGACTCTTGCCTTCGACTCATGGTGAAGGGAAGCGGAGTAGAAATCCAGGGTGCAGGGCGCCTTAGTGGCTCAGTGGGTTAAGCCTCTGCCTTTGGCTCAGATCATGATCTCAGGGTCCTGGGATTGAGCCCCACATTGGGTTCTCTGCTCAGCAGGGAGCCAACTTCCTCCTTTCTCTCTGCCTACCTCTCTGCCTACTTGTAATCTCTCTCTCTCTGTCAAATAAATAAATAAAATGTTTTTAAAAAAAGAAAAAGAAAACCAGGGTGCCTAACGTGAACCGTGAAAGAGTGAGGAGTACAGGTGCCTTCTCCTAGCCTAACACAAGACTCCCCTGCCTCGTGGAGTACAGTACTCCCCTGGGGAGTACAGGTGCCTTCTCCTAGCTTAACACAAGACTCCCCTGCCTCATGGCACTCACATCTGGTTCATCCTCGCTGAGCGTGGTATGTGCTGGAAAGGATTTGGTGTGAATCTGGAACAGTGCAAGCGGAGGAGAGTGGTTCTTTTCCTTTGTTGCTTTGGAAAAAATGCTTCCCTTTGCTGGGAAGTCAGAGGGGGGATTTTTGTTTTCAAGTCCAGTGAAGCTGTCCAATTTGTTCTTCTCATTGTATAAAAAATTGTTGCATTGCTTTTTCCTAATGATGGCTTTTAATCTTACCAAATGAAAAAGAGCCAGGTAAGTGAATGTGCAAGGCATGTACCAGGAGCTGCGGTCATGCTTGGGAATGGAGGAAGAGGAAGTAGGACATTCTGGAGCCCTCCGGCCTTTCTCGGAGTGCCTGCTGTTGTGTGTGCATCAGCGCAGAGTCCTTCAGCCAGCGCTCCGGCTGACTCAGCATGACACAGGGAGTCCTTGGAAAGAACTGGAAAAAAATCCCTCTTTCCTTATGGCCTATAACTTTAGAAAGAGATCACTGTTGCTGTTCATAAACTGTAGGCTCTTTGTCCCTAGGCTTTTCTTTCTAGAATCTGTCTGGCAGCTTCAGTGGAAATAAAGGTACAAAGAAGTCCTGCCTAGGAAATTAGAATGCAGGAGTTTTGTTTTCTGTTTTGGCCACAGTGAATGTTTGCATATGGGCATGGTGTCCATTCCCTAAATACTGAGGATGGTGACATCCATGGTTCTGGGCTTTGCTTTCCCACCCAGTCACTGCCAGTTGACCAGAATCCAAAAGTCTACAATCCAGTTAAAATGCTCTTGACATAACTACACAACAGCGACATAAATGAGGCTGTTGTATTTGGTGGGTAAGGTGGGGTGCTGGTACGTGTTCGGCATGGGTTCTTTTGTCCTGACGTCCGTGTGTGTGTGCATGTGTGACTGTGCTAGGGACTGGGCTAGTTGTTTCTGTAAAAGCGTCCACAGCCTCAGACTTCCTTGGGTCGTTTCAGGAGGATGGTGGACTTGCTGACGCCACTTTGGGAAGTGACGCTGTGTCTCCTCCCGCTCTCTCCCTGCCTGCAGCAGGTTGTGCCCCCACATCACAGGACATCTCTTTGACCTGCTCAGCCCAATATTTTGTCTAAGAGATGTCACCAAAACAGTAGGAAACTCCATTATGTCAAATTTCATGTTAGACATTGAATAAAGTTGGGCAACCCCCACGAAGACTGTGGGCAGTTGGTATCAGGACACACATACACACACACACACACACACACACCCCACCACCACCACCACCACCACCACCCCCCGCCCCGAGGAGTTTGTGACCCTTGTGGGCTTTGCTGTTGGTGAGGCCTGGCCTAAGCTGCCCTTGTGGATGGCCTTCATTTGCACCCACGAGTGACCTGTGCTTCCCCAGGCACCTGTCTGCTCCAGCACGTTTGCATTGGCTCTGCTTGGGTTGTGCCAGCCGTGGCCCCCATGCCCCCCAGATGGCTGGTTTCGTCAAGGGACGCTCTGAGTGGTTTCTGTCATCCGAGGACGGGGCGTGTGCCTGATGTCCCCTATATCCAGACCTTGTCTTGTCCTGTTTTTAGTGTTGGAGTTTGCCGACTTGTATTTTGGAATCCTCAAGTTTCCTTGGTTCCGTTTTCTCAGTCCCTGGAATTGGAGCTTTTTATATTGTTTGGGGGTTTTTTTTGTTTTGTTTTGTTTTTTTCCATTTTAATGAGTGATATTTCTGCTTATTCTAATGGGGCTACTGAAAGCTGCTCCGCAGCTGGTGTGTCGTCGCCCAGTTTGGGCGTTCGTGGAAGGTGAGGCGCCGCACCGGGCCCCGTTTAGGGAGTAAGGTAGGCTCGAGGTGATAACTTGGTGAGGTTTGGGAAGTAGAGCTGCTGGTCAGCCTGGGCAGTCGCCTGGTCTGAGGCTGTCATTGAGCCTCACAGGGGCTTGTGGCCATGACTCATGTGCCCGCAGTGCCTGCAGCCCCCCAGCAAAAGCTCATTGCACATCCTCGTATCTGAGTTGGTGGTGTTTCCATGCTGTCTAGGGCCACATGTACCAAAGCTGTTTTCTACTGTGGAAGTCAGCTTTGATAGTATGTATTGATTGTGTCTTTGCATGCTGACTTTTGACCGTAACTCATTCTGGATGATAATAGCATCGAAACAGTGATAAGTAACACTTAGGGGGTTCTGAACATTGTAAGTGGTGAGGCTGTGCTGGGTCTGTAGGCCAGACCCCCGAGAAGCTGGTCAGTGGTCGCTAAAGCTGAGTGCGCTCCCGGTGGCTGTGCTGTCACAACCGGCCCCGGGCCTGCCCACGCAGCCTCCGCCTTACCCCGGTTCCATGGAGGGGAGGCATTCAGGGACACCTGTAGGCCTTTGGGAGGATTTTGGCTTTTCCTCTGGGAAGTGGTGAAGTGTTGGTGAGTCTGGAGCAGAGGCTAGTGTAACCTGACATCTCTGCTGCTAGGACCCTGTGGACTGCTGCACTGACAGGGGGCTGACTCAGAGAAAGTGGCAGTCTGGAAGGGAGAGGACCATGAGAATTAGTGGGATTCTAAATGCATTTTGAAGGTAGAGCTGACAGGACTTGATTTGGAGTGGAGAAAAGGGAGGAATTGGGGAGAATAGCTATGGTGTTTGGTCTGAGCCACTGCAAGAATACAGTTTTCAGGGATGCCTGGCTGGGAGGTTCAGTCACTTGAGCATCTGACTCTTGATTTCAGCTCAGGCCATGATCTCAGGGTTGGGACATGAAGCCCTGCAGGGGGCTCTGCGCTCAGCAGAGAGTCTGCTGGGGCTCCTCTCCCTCTGCCACTCCCCCTGCTCACGTGCTCACTCTCTCAGATCTTTTTATTTTAAAGATTTTATGTATTTGTCAGAGAGCACACAAGCAGGGAGAGTGTCAGAGTGAGAAGGAGAGGCAGTCTCCCTGCTGAGCAGGGAGCCTGACCGCTGGCCTTGATCCCAGGACCCTGAGTTCATGATCTGAGCCGGAGGCAGGTGCTTCACCATCTGAGCCACCCAGGTGCCCCTCAAATAAATCTTCAAAAAAAATTATGCGATTTTCATTTCTGAGGACAGGAAATTAGGGAAAAGACACAAATCTGTGGGTGGAGGTATGAATAGAGCTTTGAACGTGAGCTTGGTGGGAAGAAGGCCACGTGGAGGCTGGGAAAGGACAGTTGGGTGTGAGGGGGTTGCCTCTGAGGCTGCATGGTTTGCGGGGAGGTGGAGTAACAGACCGGTGGCTTGTCTGTGTGTCTCGCCCAGACCCGGAGAGCTCGTGTCTCTAGGGCCAAGGAAGAAGCTGAGTGAGTAGGACAGTGGAGAGCATGAGGCCTGCCAGGCACAGGCTTGTCTCCACACTCACTGGTTGTGACTGTGGCAGGTGCGGGCCTGATGGGGCTAGGTCTTCTGATCTCTCTTTAGAAAAGGTAGGAAATTGTGGTTTTTACAAGAGAGTCCTGAATATCAAATGTCGAGAAGTGAGGGTATGGGAAAGGGAAGAAATGGGAGTTGCTATAAATCTGTGGCAGGGGTAGGGGGCGGGAGGGCCAGCAGGCAACCTGTGAGGGTGGTGGTGTGGGTCATGAATCCAACTGGGTGCTTGAGGGGGGCTATCGCCCCCTCCCCCAGCCACAGATGAGGCAGAGTGGAGTTACCTTTTTCGAAGCCTTTGTGAATCACGTTATTTGATCATTACTTGTAATAGACACTGCCATCCTCTACTTCTTAGGACAAATTGTAACTGCTTTTTGTCCATCTTTCTAAGAAGATGTGGGTCTTGTCCTCCCTGGCATGTGGTAGGCATTTGGTAGTACCCAGTGGGTATTTCTCTGCTCCCCTCTACCGTGTTCTGGAGAGCAGGTGTAACGAGCTGGAGGCAGCCATGGGGTGGCTTCTTGTAGCTCTTCCTGTGGTCAAGTATGGGAGTCGCGGCCCTCGTGCAGATGCCTTGGCAGAAACAATTTTTTGTTGGGTTTGGATTTTTTTTGTTTTTTGTTTTTTGTTTTCTAAATCTTTGAATGGCTGTAGGCCAGAGAAGTCTGTTCTGTCTGCATAGTGCGTGCCCCATCCTCCACTTCCTCCTGCATTACAGCTAGCCACGGCACGTGTTTCTGTTCCTTCCCTGGCCACTGAGGCATGAGCCTGGGAACCCTGGTATCAATTCTCCCTTGTCTCACTTGATACCCTTTTGTTTATTGGCTTAACGTTAACTTAGTTCTGCATTTTAAAAACGCTTTTAAAATGGAAGTGATTCTTTACAGTTTATCATCACCAGTAGGTTTCCTGCCACTCATCTTACAACTCTGCTTTAGAAATTCCAAGTCTGAGGGGTGCCTTGGTGGCTCAGTCAGTTAAGCGTCCAACTCTTGATTTCAGCTCAGGTCGTGATCTCAGGGCTGTGAGACTGAGGCCCTCATGAGACTGGCTCTGCTCTGGGCATGGAACCTGTTTAAGATTCTCCCTCTCAAAAAAAAAAAAAAAAAAAGATTCTTTCTCTCCCCACTCTCCCAGCCCCCCAGCTTGTGAGTGCACTCTCTCACTGTCTCTCTAAAAAAGGGGGGGGGGGCCCTACCTGGGTGACTCAGTGGATTAAGCCTCTGCCTTCAGCTCAGGTCGTGATCCCAGCATCCTGGGATCGAGCTCCATATCGGGCTCCCTTCTCTGCGGGAAGCCTGCTTCTCCCTCTCCTATTCCCTCTCTTGCTGTGTCTCTCTCTGTCTAATAAATAAATACAATCTTAAACAAAATAAAAATCTGAGATCTGAAAAATTGTAAATGAGTTCTGTCCATGTGCAGGGTATGGGTATTTGGAAGTGTGTACCTTGGTTATTGGTGCCTGACCAAGTACTCCAAAACTTAATGACTTACACTGATAGCTGTTTTCACTTCCTCACAGCAGTGTGGGTCAGCTAGGGCTCAGCTGGGAGGTTCTGTTGCTGGTCTTGTGTGGGGCTCTTTTGTGGTCTTGTGTGGGCTCTTGAAATAATATGGCAGCTGGGACTGGAAGATCCAAGATTGCTCTCCTCACTTGGTCTCGTGTTTCTGCGGGGATCACTAGCTGTGACCTCCGTGTGGCTAGTACATGCATTCCAGGAGCCCATGCATTACACCCGCTGGTGTCTCACTGTGGGCAGAACCTCTGGTGGGTGGGGTGCCAGGAGATGTGGCTCATCGGAGTCCCCAAAGTGCTACGCTTTCCTGTCCTGATAGGTACTTTCTGGAGTGATGGAACCAGGCAGGACACCAGGCACCCAAGATGAGGTGAGACGCCTTAATGGAAATTGCAGAGTAAAAGTCAACAAATTGATGGGTGAATGAATCCCTGTCCCTTTCTTCTGTCCATCTGTCGTGGTGCTGAAGGTCATCGGTGCTATGAAGAAGAGACATTCAGGGGACAAAATAATGTCTTCAATTCTAAACATGTAACAGAAATGAAGACGCTCAGTAGAAGGGAGTAGAAGGGTTGGCAGGAAGAGAGGAGGGACACCCCCAGTAAGTAGCACAGGAGCACTGCGGGAATGGTGGGGAGGAGAGAAGTTGGGGCTGGTGTAGGAAATGCAGTAATAGCCTACAGGACATGCATCAGCCCTGGTGTCATCATTTTCCTGGTGTGGCAAGCCACAGTCACATGGTGAGCCCTGGGATGACGTGCAGACCTGGTCTTTTTGACTCATGTGTTCCTGCGTGTGAATGGAACACTCCTGTGTCCTTTTGGTTAGTGACCACAGGGTTGGGGTGGGAGTGCCTGGCCAGCAGTTAGGAGTATCCAGTTCAAATGATCTCTCCATAGAAGATGAAGCTTTGAGATGGAGAGATAGTGATAGAAAGCTTTGAATGTGGATAGGAGAGATAATGGACTGAGTGTGATTGCCTTTGTTTCCCTCATATTGAGAAGGATGTGCAGTGTGGAGAGGATGAAGAAGGACTGAGCATGTTGTGGGAAGGGAGCACGTAAAAGAATTTCTCAGAAGCAGTAGGACAGTAGCTGCTGCATCCGACCATGGCTTGGATTCCAGGGGCACGGCTGTGTCTGCTGCTCCACCTATGGGCTTGGCGAGGGAATGTGGTCGTGCCAGGGCCCTGGATTCTGGCAGAATCCAGGGAACTTGGGGTGACCTGGGTCAGGTTAATTATCTTTCTTACTCCTCCAACATCCAACTCAAAGCAGAGCAAAATTTAAAGGCATTTTAGAAGCAGTGAATCCAATCCATTAATGAGATTTTGGAAAATGGAAAGCATACACAAAATCTGGAAATGGCACCAACATTGGTGCCTCACAGGCACGTCCTCCTAATTCACCCTCATGGGCCTTGAGGGGAAGGTGTATTGTCCTTGGCTTCTCTGCCACCCAGTAGGTATGAGGCTGGGTGGGAATTCAGACCCGGCCCCTGGGACCCCAGGGCCAAATACATGCCACTTGGCCATCTTGTCTGAGTGGCAGGCACTGTTCCAGTGTCCGCTCTGGGAAGACAGGGCCCTGTCTCTCCCGGGGTCATGCCTGGCCCTGTGATCATGACCGTCTATTGACCAAGTGAGCGCTAACCCTGTGGGTGCCCGTGTACGCGGACACTAGCCAGTCTTCGTGTGTGCTCCCCTGGGTCCGGATTTGGAGGACAGTTGCTTGCAGCTTGGCATGCTCTTGTTTTTTGGTGGGGGTGGGGGGTGGGTGCGGCATTTTTACGTGTTCATTTGACGCTGGGCAGTGACTGTTAGGTGATACTGCTTGAAAAAGCAGTTTATGAGTTTAGTGCTAGAACAGTAACAGTGTTTTTACCTGCAGCATGTTGTTCCTCACAGGTGTTGCTGTTGCTTTATTCCCTCTTCTCTTTTAAGATTTTATTTATTTATTTATTTATTTATTTATTTGGGAGAGAGAAAGAAGCAGAAGGAGAGGGATAAGCAGACGTGGGGCTCGATCTCACGATCCTGAGACACGACCCGAGCCACCCAGATGCCCCTGATTTACTTTATTTCTTAAGATCCAGTAGGCTCGGGGTGCCTGGGTGGCTCAGTGGGTTAAGCCTCTGCCTTCGGCTCAGTTCATGATCTCAGGGTCCTGGGATCGAGCCCCACATGGGGCTCTCTGCTCAGCAGGGAGCCTGTTCCCCCCACACACACACAACGCCTGCTTCTCTGCCTACTTGTGCACGTGCGCGCACACTCTCTATCAAATAAATAAAATCTTTAAAAAAAAAAAACTTAAAAAGATCCGGTAGGCTCTCTGTATTCTTGAGTGTCCTCAGGATATGCTATACTATGGACATACTAAAATATCTTATGGTTTATATCATAATTGGGAAAGTAAATGGCATTTCTCATTCACAGCACCAGATTAACCCAGCAGAATGCCTGCTGGGAGATGACCGGGTACCGTGCTGCTTAGGGTACCCCTTTTTGTGTCTCAGTTCACAGTTACAGCCCCGCTGTCAAATGATTATGTGTAATCTAAGTAGGCTGCTGCAGGAGTCCGGGAAGGAAGGTGGAAGCCCTGGTGGGGAGAGCTGGCCTTTCTGTGCAGAGTTAAGAAGTAAGCTCACTATTTTTTTTGCCCTTCATATACGAGAGCAAATAGATCTACTTCCACACTGCATTATGACCCAGAAACAACTCAGCTGGAGAGATGTGTGGATGCAATTTCCCAGACAAAGCATGAAGCATGGTATCTCATCCCTTGGTTCTCATGATTTTCCCCAGACACTGCGGAACAGCCGGCAGGCACCGCAGGGCCCCAAACGGGGCTGAGCAGGTGATCCCTGGAAGCTCGGCATTCCTCGCTGGAGCCTGGCACCAGGTTTAGAAACATGGTGACATAGGCTTGCTGTACTAAGCAGCGTGCAGCAGGTGGCGTGTCACCTGACGCCGGGCTGGGTTCATCGTCGGGAGGGAATGCAATAAAACAACCACGGCGAGCACACCTTGCGCGCTATGGTAAGCGGAGGCTTTCTGATGGGATTGTGGCGGCCGAGCAGGGTCTGTGACTAACATTTGCTGCGTGGTTTCTGAGTGGTTTTAAGGGCAGGATGGCTCTTCTGTGGCCCGTTTCCCTCTGACCCTCTGGCCTGTCTCCCCACTAAAAGCTGTGGTCTGCCGTGGATAGGATGTAACTGACCGTGTCTACCATTAACCATTCCCTCTATGCTCTGTTTCTTGCTGTTCAAATTGGAGCTATGCGCTTTCTTGTTTAGGGTATCTCTGAGACTTGTGCTGAGTCATTTTGAGTTGAGTGAATGGGGAAAAGTTCTATTTTTAGCCCCTCCAGGCCCCAGGAGGGCAGCCGCTTGAGCAGAGTCACGGGCACCTGTCTGGGTCGGCCCACCTAAGACAGACTCATTTCCAGTTTAAACATGACTTTGACCACTGAATAAAGGGCCTCAGAAACGCGTTTGCTCCTCTCGTACCCTGTGAAGGAATTTTCTTTCTTCCTTGAGAAAGGGAAAATTGTTGAAGTTGGAAAGTCTACATAGTGAAAGATTATTTGTTCGTGCCTGTTTCCAGTATTCATTTTTCTTTCAACTTTGGCTCTTTGGGTTATCCTCCCCATTTCAGGTTTTTGCGCGTGGTGTCCTCAGCTGCCTACCCCCCACCCCATGTGGGGCCTAATACCCTGTTCGTGACCTTTCAGAGAAAACAAAGCTTTCACGCTCATGCACGGCTGTGAATGCTGTGCATTGCTCTTTCTGTTGCTGTCACCAGTGTTCACTTCAAAAAATTAAACACTGGCCTTCTTTTCTCTAGACTGTAAGCTCCTAGAGGAACCACATGAGATTTCTGTGATTTTTTTCCTCCTGTGTGTTGAATCTGGTATAGGACCTTGCTCACATAGGTACCGAGTATTATTCTGGCTGGTGACTGATTTCTACCCATGTGATGGGTACGAGGGTATGTCGGCTGCATGGCCAGTGAGATGCTAACCCCCCAGGAAGACCGGCTGTCCTGGGAGCCATATTAATGTTTGCACATTGTATCAGTAAGCCATTGACTACTCGGTTAATAAAATATGTATGCTCAATCGAGCAGCAAACCTGGAGTGTTTCAGCTCTTATGTAGTTTGTTTATTTATTTTAAAGATTTTATTTATTTGACAGAGAGAGAGCACAGCAGGGGGGAGAAGCAGGCAGTGGGAGAGGGAGAAGCAGGCTCTCCAAGCAGGAACCCCAGTGTGGGGCCCGATCCCAGGACCCTGGGATCATGACCTGAGCTGAAGCAGATACTTGACAACTGAGCCACCCAGGCAACCCTCTCGTGGGGTTTAAATATTACTAACATATTTCATTTAGAACATGGGAGATTGGTCAAACCTTTGTATAAAAATAAGCATGTCCAAGGGCCTGGCAATGAAGTAACATGTATTTTTGTTGTCATGCAGAGCTCTGGCATTGAGACTTTAGTGGAGGAGCTCTGCTCCAGACTGAAGGACCTTCAGAGCAAGCAAGGTGAGTGCAGCCTCCAGAACCCATCTGCACGCAGTGGGCTGTGGGCCCTGAGGGGTGTGATTCCAGAGGTGCTAGAGTCGGCCAGAGACAGACAGAAGGAAGTACGTCTTCATGTTCAGTGTGTCGCCTTGCCAGTGTCACACTGTGCCTTCAGCTGTTAGGGCTTCCAGGTCACCCTTAGCAGTCACTTGTGGATAGATCCCCGCTCTCAAAGGAGTATATTAATTCACAGGTGTTCTTGTTGGGGGCAGGGGCTGGGGGGCACGTTTTGTTTCCCCTTCATATGGAAGCACGGGGATCAGGGCCAATATTTTCTCTTTCCCACCCTGGCCTCCCTGTTGGCATCTGCCTGTTGACATCAAGGCCTCCAGAGGTGTCGTCTCTATTTCAGGTTTGAAAGGAACTTCTGCCTTCAATCGGGTTTTTTGGAAAGGCAACCTTGAAGCTCATAAAAGTCATTTTGACACATGAAGCCTCATAGCTTTTTGTGGATACTTTTCTGCAAGCGCTTGGAATGAGAGCTGCATATTGAGGTCAAGGGTCTTGGTTTCGTTGTCCTCTTCATGGCCATTTTTGCTGCCTGCCAAGCCTTGAGCCTTGCTGAAGAGTTTGTTTGTAACTGAAGGGCTTCCCAAGGGCTGAGCTGAGAGCTCGGCCCTTTGTTTTAGTTGACTCCACAGCCCTTGCTTACCTAGATGTTGGAACAGAGAGCTGATTATAATGGGCTTTCTTTACAGAGTAGTGTCAGTCCAACATGAGTCCATACAGAATCCATGGGTGCAGAATTTTGCGAGGATCTCAACAGATGTTCTCTCCATCTGGCAAAATTAATAGAGGATTTCAGTCTTTAATCTGGTGCCTCTGGAGCACTCAGTCAGAGATGAGACAGACAGCTGTCGCCTCGCAGCCCACCGTTAGTGTGGTTAAGCTGGAGAATTCCATCTGGGGCTGTGAAGAAATGGATTTTTATTAGAAAGACAGATGGGTATAGAGTTCTTTTTCAGCCATAAAGTCTATATAAGTTCTGATTAAAGTTACTTGAGAAACTTTAAAAAAAAAAAAAAGGAGCATTTATTAACTAGATATAAGACATATCTTTCTGAATTTTTGTTTCGTAACAGAAGAGAAGATTCACAAAAAGTTAGAGGGGTCTCCCTCTCCAGAGGCAGAATTATCCCCTACAGCAAAGGATCAAGTGGAAATGTATGTAAGATTGTATTCAGTAATAAAGTATGCATTTGTTAAAATCAGACTATAACTGCTGCGTGGTTTAGTTTTTCTTCATTGTCTTATATTTGGTTCCGTATTTGATAATTCAGGAAACGCTCATTGAGCATTTACTATGTGCTTGACACAGAATTCAGATGTGAATAAAATGGTCCTGTGCTTAGTACAGAATCAGTACTTGTGAGATGAATGAATGGAACAAGCAAGGTTATTTACAGTCCACTCGCATGCTGTCATTCCAGTGCCTGGAGGCGGCTGTGAGAAAATACGGGCATCCTTGTTTTACATACAAGGAGACCACATTGCTCCGGCTGATTACAGAGGAATGTGGGCAAGTCATTGACCTTGTCAAGCTTGTTTCCTGAAGATGCTCTTTGCTGTTTTTTTGGTAAATAGTTAGTAAAATTGGCTGCACTATAAGCAGAACTTCCTTCTTATACGTTTTATTGAATCTTCTGAACTTCTCGAACTTAAGGTGAACATAGCTTTTCCTGGCTGGTAGGGACCTGTGCTGTCCCACGTAGTCTCCGTAAGCTGCGTGTGGCTATGTAGCACTTTATATGTGGCTACTATAAATTGAGATGTGCTTTAGGTGTAAGATTCTCATCTATTTCACAGACTTGGTTAAAAAAAAAAAAAAAGAATGTAAAATACTGCATTAATATTTTTAAATATCCTGTGATGAGTGCTGTGAAGTATGTAAGCCTGATGATTCACAGATACGTAACCCCAGGGCTAATAGTACATTATATGTTAATATTAAAAAAATACTTTAAAATATCAATTACATGCTGAAATAATGTTATGGATGTATTTGGTTAAGTAAAATACATAATTGAATTCAGTTTCACCTTTTTTTCTTACACTTTTAATGTGACTTCTAGGACATTAAGAATTCCATGTGAGGCTCACAGGTAGGTCTGTTAGACAGCTCTGGTAGAGGCTGAAAAGGAAAATCAAGTATAGGCCCTTTAAAAACATGGCCCTTTATCACTTGGTGTATGACCTTGACTGTTGCCTCCAGATGACAGTCCCCTTGGTAGGCAACCTGACTCCAGGTTCTTGCTTTGGCAGTCTGTCTTGCTCTGAAATCTGCGATGGCTACCAGCTTCTTGGCAGATTGGAAACAAGTTCTCGTTTTCAGTCCCTCTAAAAGCAGCCTCCCCGGCTTTTCCTGCAGTCACTGGTCTCCTTGGACCTTGTGTCCACACATGGGCGCCCATGCCTCACGAGTAGTGGCCCTAAGCTACATTTCTGGAGTGTCCAGGCTGTGCTGTGGGCCACTTGTGCTCAGGGTTCTCAGCTGCACCAGCATCCTCTTTTTTGACCACTTGAACGCCCTGAATAATCCCTCCTGTTTTCCGAGGGCCTCATGAGAACACGTGGGGGACCAACAACCACGTAGTATTCCAGCTCCTCTTGTACATTAATTCCTTCACTCCTCCCAACTCTGTGAGGCAGCTAGTAGTATTCTCTGTACATCACAGGCCACAGAGAGGTTATGTCACGGGCCTGAGGTCACACAGCTGGTCAGGGTGGAGTCAGGGTTCACAGTTGGGGAGCACAGCTTCAGAGCACCTGCTCTTGGCTCTCAGCATCTTCTGTTTCCCCTGCTCCCAGTGGCCTCGGGAGATAAGTCCTGTCCTCACCAGTGTGCAGCTGAGAATGTGGACCGACACATCAGTTAATGAGCTGAAAGTCACATGTTTAGTAACTGACGTGAACTGAGATGCAACTGCAGGCATTTCTTCTCGAGGTGACATTCTTTCCACCATATTGCATTTGTCCTTCGTGACTCCTTAATTAAAATGACAACTTTAAAGATAAGAACTGTCCTCTTCCCTATTTTCTAAGTATTTCTAAATTAGTGCCAACCTCAGTGCTGAACATAAAGGTGCTTGATACACGGGACTAAACATAAAGTATATTTTACTGTATTATTCATTTTTTTTTTAAGTTTTAGTCTGTGGATGACGTAAATGTTGACCGTTAAAGTGAAATACCCCGTCGCCCCACCTGGGAGGGAATGTTGTTTTGCTCTATCTTATACATCTAAATGCCTGCTTTTGAACTCTGTCCTCTGTTTTTCAGGTACTATGAAGCATTTCCACCACTGTCTGAGAAACCAGTTTGCCTGCAGGAAATCATGACTGTGTGGAACAAGTCTAAAGTCTGTTCTTACTCTAGCCCTTCTTCATCATCCACAGCCCCAGCAGCTAGCACAGACACATCCTCCCCCAAGGACTGCAACAGTGAAGGTGAAGTCAGCAAGGAAAGAAGCAACGAAGCACCCAGCACTGTACACACGAAAATCCAGAGCAGAAGTAAAAGTGAGAAGGAGAACAAATTCAGTAATGGCACAATGGAAGAAAAGCCTGCTTTGTACAAAAAGCAGATCCGACATAAACCTGAAGGAAAGATTCGCCCTCGCTCTTGGTCTTCTGGCTCGAGTGAAGCAGGTTCAAGTTCAAGTGGTCATCAGGGAGAACTAAAAGCATCCGTGAAGTGTGTGAAAGTCAGACACAAGACCCGAGAGATTCGCAACAAGAAAGGGCGGAACGGGCCAAGCAGGCTCTCGCTGAAGACTGGCGACAAGGCTGAGAGGGGAGTGCATGCGGTGGGGAGCGGTGGTGGGGGGGCCCCCATCAAGCCGCTGTGCCGGCGCGGGAAGAGGCCCTTAAAGGACCTGGGGAGAAGAGACGCTGGCAGCGCGGAGGGAAGAGATCTGTCCCTGGAGAGCAGAAACGACAGAGAATATAAAGAGGAACCACTGTGGTACACTGAACCGATTGCTGAGTATTTCGTTCCTTTGAGCAGAAAAAGTAAACTGGAGACCACGTACCGAAACCGACAGGATACGAGTGATCTGACGTCAGAGGCGGTGGAAGAGTTGTCAGAATCTGTGCACGGTCTTTGTATCAGCAACAATAATATTCATAAAACATACCTCGCAGCAGGTACTTTCATTGATGGTCATTTTGTAGAAATGCCTGCGGTTATCAATGAGGATATTGACCTCACTGGGACCTCGTTCTGTTCTCTCCCAGAGGACAACAAGTATCTGGATGATATTCATCTATCAGAATTAACACACTTCTATGAAGTGGATATTGATCAATCCATGTTGGATCCTGGTGCCTCAGAAACAATGCAAGGAGAAAGTCGGATTTTGAATATGATTCGACAAAAAAGCAAAGAGAAAACGGATTTTGAGGCAGAATGTTGCATAGTGTTAGATGGAATGGAGTTGCAAGGGGAACGTGCAATATGGACAGATTCCACCAGCACTGTGGGTGCCGAGGGGTTCTTTCTGCAAGACCTGGGCAACCTGGCTCAGTTTTGGGAGTGCTGTTCATCCAGCTCGGGCGATGCCGACGGAGAGAGTTTCGGCGGAGACTCTCCAGTTAGACTCTCTCCGATCTTGGACAGCACAGCACTCAGTCCACATTTGCTTGCTGGCAATCAGGAGCTCTTTTCAGATATTAATGAAGGATCTGGCATAAACTCATGTTTTTCAGTGTTTGAAGTGCAATGCAGTAATTCTGTTCTACCATTTTCGTTTGAAACTCTCAACTTGGGAAATGAAAATACGGATTCTAGTGCTAATATGCTTGGGAAAACCCAGTCTAGATTGCTAATATGGACCAAAAATAGTGCCTTTGAAGAAAATGAACACTGTTCTAATCTTTCAACAAGAACTTGTAGCCCATGGTCCCATTCAGAAGAAACACGTTCAGACAACGAGACATTAAATATTCAGTTTGAAGAGTCCACTCAGTTTAATGCAGAAGATATTAATTATGTAGTTCCTAGAGTCTCGTCAAATTATGTAGATGAAGAACTTCTAGATTTTTTGCAAGATGAAACTTGCCAGCAAAACAGTAGAACATTAGGAGAAATTCCTACCTTAGTTTTCAAAAAAAAATCGAAACTAGAATCTGTCTGTGGTATTCAGCTCGAACAAAAGACAGAACACAAAACCGTGGAAACTGCCCGAGGGGGTGGCGAGAGTGGTCCACGTGGCGGCGGCTACAGCTCAGGGGTTATTAAAGACATTTGGACAAAGATGGCAGACGGGGGATCTGCCGCGCCGGTGGACATAGATAGAGTTGACGAGGAGTTGTTCCCAGCAGACGTCGGTAACTACTGCTGCTGCCTGGATGCCGAGGCTGAGGCCGAGAGCCTGCGGGAGCCCCACAAGGCCGTGCAGAGGTCCGAGTATCGTCTGTGGGAGGGACAGAAGGAGAGTCTGGAGAAGAGAGCGTTCGTTTCCGGGGCGCTCTCGAAGGTGGACGGGGGCGACTACACTACACCCTCTAAACCCTGGGATGTGGCCCCAGACAAAGAGAACACGTTCATTCTCGGTGGAGTTTACGGAGAGCTCAAGACCTTCAGCAGCGACGGGGAGTGGGCGGTCGTGCCGCCCAGTCACACCAAGGGAAGCCTGTTACAGTGTGCGGCTTCCGACGTCGTGACCATAGCTGGTACGGACGTCTTCATGACCCCAGGAAACAGCTTTGCTCCCGGTCACAGGCAGCTGTGGAAGCCCTTCGTGTCATTCGAACAGAGTGATCAGCCGAGGAGTGGGGAAAATGGATTAAATAAGGGATTTTCTTTTATCTTCCATGAAGACTTACTAGGAGCTTGTGGTAACTTTCAGGTTGAGGATCCTGGGCTGGAATATTCCTTCTCGTCCTTTGACTTAAGCAATCCATTCTCGCAAGTTCTTCATGTGGAGTGTTCGTTTGAACCCGAGGGGATTGCCTCTTTCAGCCCTAGTTTCAAACCGAAGTCAATCCTCTGCTCTGATTCAGACAGCGAAGTTTTTCACCCCAGGATCTGTGGCGTCGACAGAACACAGTACCGGGCGATTCGGATCTCTCCTCGGACTCACTTCCGCCCTATTTCTGCATCCGAGCTGTCCCCGGGAGGAGGAAGTGAGTCAGAATTTGAATCTGAGAAAGATGAAGCAAATATTCCCATTCCTTCTCAGGTTGATACATTTGAAGACCCACAGGCAGATCTCCAACCACTGGAAGAAGATGCCGAGAAAGAAGGCCATTACTATGGAAAATCAGAGCTGGAGTCTGGAAAATTCCTCCCCAGGTTAAAAAAATCTGGCATGGAAAAGAGTGCTCAGACATCACTGGATTCTCAGGAGGAATCAGCTGGGATTCTGCCAGTGGGGAAGCAGGATCAATGTTTGGAATGTAGCATGAATGAATCTCTGGGAATTGCTTTAGAAAGTTCAGAAGCTAATTGTAAAATAATGGCACAATGTGAGGAAGAAATTAATAATTTTTGCAGTTGCAAAGCAGGTTGTCAGTTTCCTGCTTACGAAGATAATCCGGTTTCTTCGGGACAGCTGGAAGAGGTAGGTGGTTGTCTGTGTGTGCTGGTGCTTGATAGAAGTTGTTAACTGGCCTCAAATGCAGGAGCAGCCGGATCAAGCAGTGGAAGATAGGGTGAAATTATTGGGAAATTAACTTCAGTGTCTTAAAACTTAAATGCTTATGATTTTATATCAGGACTTAAAATGGGTTCGATATTTATAAATTGGAACTAGACCATAGACCTCTTGTGCAGAGAAAAGACATTTTAAAATTATAAGATAGTAAGAGTCTGTCTTAATACACACGTACTGTGCTTCAAACCGAGTACCCTGGCATTCCGGCCTTCGAAGCGGATGGATCACAAAGTGGCTGTTTACCCTGAGGAAGGCCCCGTGCTCTTCGGAAGCAGAGACAGAGGGCCTCTTTGAGGTAGCAACCCATCTCACAGTCCCCGAAACACAGATTGGTTTAGGACTTAGGTTTTACTCGCAAAATAAGTTACATCTGTGTGGAGTTCCCTGAAACAGATGGTGGTATGTGTAAAAACCCCCAGTCCCTGTGTATCAGAGGAGCCGCTATGGGACCTACAGAGCTGAGACCCACTGTGTACCAAGGGCACCATCCTAAAGCGCTGCAACTTGCACGTTAAAATGAGGCTAATAGTGGTAGTTTTGTGAATGGGAGTCATTATACCCTCTGACGACTTCTGAGATGTGGTTTGAGGTTAAATTGAGTGTGCTGGAACTACCACTGAAGGTGCTAACAACCTGTTTCACAGAAAAGCCCAGCGATCTGCCCATTTCTCAGCCCATACTCGATCAGCAGTGCCTGGCCTCTGTCCAGGAGCAGCTTAATGAAAAGACAGTTGGAGGTGCTTGGAAGACATGCTGCCTATGGCCTGAGAGCAGCTGAATGTCCTCTCTCCTCTCCACCCTGGTGCTCGTTCCCCCCACCTCTGCTGCTGCTAACTGCTCCCCAGACAGCGATGCTCTCTTCAGTCCGCCCCCACTTTTGACCCGCATCCTAATGCCTCCTCTCTCCCCTTCCCCGCCCCCCTCCCACATCAGAACTAACGCCTCCCTTCTCTTTTCATGCACTGTGCTTCTTTTTCTGTTGCAGTGCCTGTTTCATGAGTCATCATGTACTTTCTCTCTTTGGGTTATAAGCTCCTAATGGAAACAGACTGTGCCTTCGTTGCTTGCGGGGCCAAGTGCTTGGGGGGTCCTGAGTGCATGTGGTAGGAGGAAGCCCCACAGACAACTCAAGGGTCGCTGCTCCAAGGAACCTGCCCAGAGAGCCTTCGGAGGGGAGCGTCATGCACTGGGTCCCAATGAAACACTGAAGCTGAGCTACCAGAAATGGGAAACAATCGTGTTGTCAGCCTTCATCTGTTTGTTTGTTGTCCCTGCTTTGTACCCTTAAATATTCCTTTGTGTACCTTTGTATTTCACCTGGTTCCAGATTGGAAAGAAGGAAGAAGAGGGAAGAAGTGAGATTCTACATCAACCAGTCCATATTCCTTCACTTTCTAGTGTGTTGATGGATTTATGTGTTATCAGAATTCCAGGTTGTCTTGGAAGGTCTCAGCGGCTAGGCTAGAACGGGACGCAGGGACGTTGTGGGCTTGTCAGCCAGCGGCCTGCTCCCAGTCCCAGGCTCTGGGTATGGGTGCTCCAGTGTAGAGCTGGGTGGAGCTCACGTCCCTCACGACGGGAAGGCTGAGAGCCTGAGCCAAAGGACAGCGTGGGGGCTGGGCAGGGACCAGAGTGACGATGGTGTCTGCCTTGCCACTCTCACACCGCCTGGGCAGTCCAGGCAAGCTCCAACCAGAGTCATCTTCCCCCTTTTTCTGAGAGAGGGCGGTCTGGGAGCCCTGTGGTAAAGGTCACTAGTGCAAGGCCACCTGGCTCAGAGCAAGTGGACCAAAATGTAGGAACTCTAGGGGCGCCTGGCGGGTGCAGTTGGCAGAGCCTTGACCCTTGATTGCAGGATTGTGAGTTCCCAAGCCCTGTTAGGTGTGGGGGTTTACCTGAAAAGAGAAAAGTTAGAATGTAGGAATTTTAATAGAATTGGTGTCCAGAAGCATGGATTCTTTTCAGAAATTTAGTTCAGTCGGTACAACAAACATTTTCTGATTACTCATTACATGCTCATCACTAGAGTAGGTGTCATGTACAAACGGGTCCCCGTCCTTACACTGGAAGAAGTCAGTCTAGTTACAAAGACTGCTTTGGAAGTAGTCATTTACTTCAACTGTAGTAGGTCATTTATTCACCTGGTTCTAATGCAGATGTTATGGGAGGGTGTGTGTACCGCAAACAGGGTGTTCTGTGGCAGCTGCAAGCTTGCGTCCCAGCGCGGCTTTCCAAGGCTGTTTATGTGTGTAGAAGCAAAGATACATCCATATATGTTTCCTCTTCTGTTTCTCTTCTTGGAGAAATGGCATTTTATTATAATCAGCCTTTTTGATTTTCTGTGTCCTGTTCCACTGTGTGGACAGATGTACTAGGGTTTATCGAGCCAGTTCCTTACATTTCAGGGCATCCGGGCAGATGTAGTTGGAGGGAGCAGGGGAGGTGGCATGGTGGAGGTGACCGCAGGCGGCCTCGGGAGCCCAAGGAAGCCGTCTTAGCAGTGAGCATGAGTGTGAGCGCAAGTGTGGAGGGACGCTTGTGGCACACACCTGGGGTGGCTCACACCTGGGGTTGCACACATCCGAGCATCCCGGGGCAGGAGGGTGAGGAGGCGGCAGGGCACTCGAGGCAGAGGGACCAGCATCAGCAAAGACGAGGGGGCATCTGCCAGTGGTCAGTTCTTGGCTTCTGAAATACAAAATGGGAGGTGAGGAGCAGCACAGTGTGCCTCCCGTGTCTGTCTGTGCGTAAGTTTGTGGTGTAAGGGTTCTCCTCGTCACTGACCTGTTGCCACTGTAGCGGCACGTGTGTCCAGGAGCACAGAAGAGCAGCAGAAAGCTTGGGCTGCCTTCCGGAGTTTGCAGTCCAGTCCCGGGGAGAAGGCTGTTTTGCTCACAGTTTGCAGTGGCATCAGAAGGCTCTGATGAGTGGAGGGGTGGGGGGCCCATCCTTGGGGTATGGCACCTGGCCCCCCCATGCCAAGTGGTGTGCCCACTCTGCCCTGGCACTATTATCCCGCTGAATGCCCACAGTGACCTTCTGTGATGGGTTTCTTTCCTCCTTCCCGGACTGTGAAGGCCACATAGGCCCAGAGGGGTGGAGTCCCTGCCCCTGAGCCCACCGTCAGGGACAGAGCCTAAGTTTTTTGCTCTGCTTTGCCACACAGCATCTCTCATTGGTCTCTGGCCCTGTGACCCAGGTGTGTGGGAGTGGACTGTGAGTGAGGGGCACTTCTCTGTGCTCTTCCCAGAGTAGAACTCAAAGAGGAACAGCAGGGACCTTTGTCTTCGCAGACCCAGGAGGACTTAGTAAGAGTACAGAGAGGTGCCTACCCAGCTTCCAGCTTCTAAAGACTTTCTGGTATCCCGTCTTTGCTAGAAAACATTTCTGGTCAGGCTTTCTGGCTTAAATTGTTGTCTTCTCTGTTACTTCATGGTTTCATTCATCATTGAGTATTTTTGGGGAGCATGCCCTGTCTGAGTGCTGGCCTGGGTGTGGGGGACCAGCATAGAGCACTGCCCTGGCTGGGTCACATTCAGCGACAGCCTGTGGCCTGTCACGCATTGTGCCAGTGTGCCCGCATCTGGAGAGGGCGGAGAGCTGGCTCAGGGCTGCAGCGCAGTGGGGCACCTAGAGGACTGGGTGCAAGAAGCCGGAGCTCAGGGTTGGCTTCTCGATGAAGGTGCCGTCTGAAGACAGGCTGGCAGGTGAGAAAGCGAGCCAAGCAGCTGTCGGGGGAGAGGGAGAGCGGCACAGGGACAGCGGAGCCCAGCCCGCCCATGGCTGTGGCCTTGTCTGGTTTTCTTCCCTCCATTCCCTGTCAGCCAGACACGGGAATCTGTGCATCCAGAAGAGGCTATTTAAGCAAAGCATGGTCACTGCTGCTGTGCAACGATGTCCTAAGATGATGCATGTTCATCAGGGGGGTACTCCGTGTAGCGTAGCACAGAACAGGACAGAGAACTCTGCCTTAGGAACTGACTTTCAAGGGGAGGATGCAGAAAATTTCCTAAAACTAGAGCAGAAACCGGCATGACTTGAACAGGATGGGGGCAAGCGGGGTGGAGGACCGTGGGCCACATAATCAGGGACCTGCATCGGGGGAGAGCCTTTCCTTCAGGTGAGCGGACTCAAGCATCCACTTTGTGCAGGCCCTGTGCTGGAGACACAATCAAGGCATGGGCTCTGCCCTAACGGGCTTCCTGCCTCTCCCACTCTACTCTTGTCTAGCTTCCTCTCGTTCATGCTGACCTCTCCAGCCTGCTCTCCCAGCCGTCTCCCACATCCTGCGATGAGTTCTCTCTCCCTCCCTTTCTTACCCTTGCCCCAACTCCCACGGTCTTGGGACAGGGTTGCACGAGTAAACACTAATCGTTGCACAGCTGCTGGGGACATTTTCTTTTGCAGGTAGAAACTTGCTGCCTCCAAATCCATCTGCCTGCAGTGGTGCCTTTGGGAGGAGGGCAGCTCTTCTGTCCAGGAAGCCCTCTTGCTCCTTCCAGATAGTGAGAGGAGGTGCACCTTGGAGAGAAGGCTTTTCTGGAAAGGTCTAGGGGTTTTGTGAATTATATGCTAAATGCAGTTAATGTCCTTCAACTAGCCATGGACCTTGGCTGTTGTGGCTTTGTTTGCATGAAGCTGAGTCTTGTCCTGCTTACATAACAGAGGGGTCCTGACTACTGTTGTTGGAGGAAGCTGGGGGAGAACGTAGTGAAGTTAACTGGCCACGCTGGGTACACGGTACCGTTTTCCTTCAGTGTCTCACTTAAGAATATTTCTTCCTGCAAAATTATGTGAAGTGAAAAAAAATGAAGGTTTGAGATGTTTCCTGTTAATTAAATAATAAACTCATTGAATCAAAAGTCTTTTACCCGTAAGACAGTTCACATGTAAGAGAAAAGCAAAGTCCTGTAAGAGAACTGACAGTCATTGTTTGCTAAGAGCACTCAGGTTTTAAGCTTGAACACATGGTGAGAATGTCTTCTGAAGCAGGGGGCGCAGACGGGGTCCACAGGCCTTCTTTGGCTTGAGTCCCAGCATCCTCTGGTTCTCAGCAAAGCACATAATGGAGTTAAAAAGCCATGGAGGTTGGTAATTCTGCCTCTTCAGTTTCTTTCATCCCGTGCTGTCATCTTTGACTCCTTCCTGCAGAGTGTGTGAAGAAGAGGGTCCTCTCTCTTCCATGGAGCGTCTCATACCAATGGACACTTAGGGTCACCCTTTTATTTCTCTGCATTTCCCAAATCTAGAAATCTGCCTTGTCTTGGATATTAATTGGGGATATTTTGCCTTGAAAGGGTTTTGTCGTGTCTTTTTTTTTTTAAGATTTTATTTATTTATTTGACAGAGATCACAGGTGGGCAGAGAGGAGGAAGCAGGCTCCCCACTGAGCAGAGAGCCTGATGCAGGGCTCAATTCCAGGACCCTGGGATCACAACCTGAGCTGAAGGCAGAGGCTTTAGCCCACTGAGCCACCCAGGCTTCCCTTGTCCTGTTTTTTAAGAGATCTTCATTCTCAAAAAAACTTCCTTTATATGTTATGAACACTTTTTTTTTTTTTTTTTTTTTTTAAGATCTTATTTGAGAGAAAGAGAGCATGAGTATGGGGTAGGGGCAGAGGAAGAAGCGGACTCTCTGCTGAGCAGGAAGCCCAGTGTGGGAGGCTTAATCCTGGGACTCTGGGATTGTGACCTAAGCCTCCCAGGTGCCCCAACCCTGAGGCCTTTTGAATTTACTTCGTTGGGGCACCCAGCTGGCTCAGTCAGTGGAGGATGTGACTCTTGATCACAGGGTTGTGAGTTTGAAACCCACATTGGGTATAGAGATTACTTAAAAGTAACATCTAAAATTAAATAAATAAATTCACTTGTCTAGAACAATATTAAAAATGAAATTCATCAGTTTAAAAATCCTGGATTTATAGTTCCTAGTTAATAATATTTGAATTTTCTCCTTTATCCTGAAAGTTTATAAACTTTTTTTTATATTTGTTTAACCTAAACAGTTTCCCGTATTGAACACTGATGTTCAAGGAATGAATAGGAGTCAAGAAAAGCAAACCTGGTGGGAAAAAGCCTTGTACTCTCCTCTCTTTCCTGCGTCAGAGTGTGAAGGTAAGGAGGCCTGTGTTAGGTCATTGGTTCATCATTTGGATTTCTCGTCATTAAGAACAATACATTCTTTCACTATGAATAGCAGTTCGCCAGGCTCTTACTGGAGGCTTCTGGGTGGTGGCATTGTCAGGCCCCGGGGACGCAGAGATGAGTGAGGACTGGAGCCAGCCCTTAGCCTAATGTGGGGAAAGGCATGGAAATGCATAAAAGCAGGACTGGCCTTTACCAAGGCCTGTTCAAGATCTCTGTGAATCCTGGGGGAATCACCTGTGGGGGGATCTTCAGGAAGCTGCCCAGATGGGGAAGGTGGGGGAGGGCAGACCCCGTGAAAGGGTCAGCTTGCAGGAGGGTAAGAGGGTCTCTGGGCCCAGTGTTCCCAAGTGGGCCCAGCTGGGTGGTAGCTGAGGCCGGAAGGGCAGGCAGGGAAGAAGCCTGGCTGGAGGTGCGGGAGTACCGCTGGTATGGGTGGAGTGTGGTATGCAGGCAGGGACGGCCACTGAGAAGACAGCAGATTGGAGGCTGTCAGGTCTGTGTGTGTTTTAGGACAGTACTCGCAGCAGAGTGGAGAAGGGATAGAATAGCTCTGGTACCAGCTGGGGTTCTGGACCCCTGGTACGGGCTGTCTGGGAGGCCTGGGTCAAGGCCTTGCCTCAGGTCCCGCAGGGGTAGTATGGGAGGACAGCATGGAGAGGTCTCAGTCGAGGACTCCAGGGCCTCAGGAGTGACTCTGAGGCGTGAGCAGCAGGAGGGGGTGGAGGGGCACCTGCAGGGGGCAGACAGAGCATGAGCACATTGGGTGAAGGGGATTTGGGTCTGGGAGCCTCCTGGGAGGACATGCCTGGCAACTATGAAAACTCCACCAGCCTGGTGGGGAGTGAGGGCTGCGGAGGGCATGCCACCGGCCCCGGGTTGGCGTGGGCTGTGCCATCTGACAGTCTCTGCCATCGGAGCTGGAAGTGGCACATACCCCATTGGTTAGTATTCACACGTGCACGTGTCCGTCGTTTCTCCCGGTTCATGTAATGACCATGGAGCCCGTGGCGCCGCTCACTGCCTGCCATGCCTGGCTCGGTCCAGCTCTCGGGCCGCCAGTGCTGGCCTCCCTGTGCAGCCTGGCCTTCACCAGTGGTGGGGGTGCTCTTTGCTTCTCTCTGTGCTGTGAGCCCCTGAACGCCCTCGCCAGAGCCTGCCTTCCTCCTTCCCAGAGGTTCGCTGGGTCAGAAAGAGCACAAGGCGGAGTCTTCATTTTTAGCGTCTTTATTTAACGGCATTTATTAGAGAGTGGTCATTCTGCTTCTGAGCTAGTATCTGGGCTGCCTTCTCTGGTTTACAGTGCTCCCAGGCTTTCCTTTGATGTAGGCCCCACTGTAGCTTTGGGAGGCGGCAGCACTAGTTTGCAGATAAGGAGGCGCTGAGACTCCGGTCTGACGGTTCGTCCAGAATCCTGCACTAACTGGCAAGCTTAGGCTCGCATCCAGACCATCTTCCCTCGGTGCCCAGGGAGGCGCCAGGGTCAGGGGAGCCCAGATCTGGCTGTGACATAGATCCATTCCATGTACCCGGCGAGTGTCCAGTCACCGGTGAGTTTAACAGGAATGCAGCTAAGGGAGGCCCAGTGCCCCAGAGTGGTGCAGCCAGATGGACAGGGGGAAGTGGCAGTAGGCAGTGCTGGGGGTCCAGAAGACCAGTCCCTGTGGGGGTTTAGGATGGCTCTCAGATGCTGAGTTCAAGCTTCATTAATGTGTCAAGGGCGTCTTGGCAGCCTTAGTCTGGTTTCTTGTCATTAGTTAGGAGTCAGTCCTGACCTTTAGCCTGGGTCCTTAAGGGATGGTTAGTGCACGGCGCTTGTTTTGATGTGAAGTGACAGAGAGACTATCAGTGGGTAGATAATGGCCACCAGGCTTTGGAATGACTTTTGCCTCACAGCTATGCATTAAATGCCTGCGCAGGTGCCTTGTCACTGTGACATGACCAGCCTCACTCTCTCGGCCTGTGGGGGTGGGGTGAGCTGTCTCAGGAGCAGGTTGGCCAGGAAAATGGGGAGCCTCTTGCCCTCTCAGCATGAGTGACTGGAGTCTCTTGTAGCCTGGCTGGGGGTTAATAACAAGCCCCGTGAGTCAGGGGTGACCTGGCAGCTCCCAGCCTCCCTGGAGGAGAGGGATCATCTGTTTTTACGGTAAGGCCAGGAGGTGGAGACTCGGAGTGAGCCAGCTGATCGAGGCACCCTGCTGCTAGGGCGCCAGTCTGAGCCCCGCATCCTGCCACCTGTGCCTTCATGGTTGTAGCCGCATGCCGGTGTTGTTTATGGGCCTGCCTTGTGCCAGGCCCTGGGGGCCCTCCTGATGAGCTAACATCCCAGCACCAGCAGAGGGAGTGAGGACATGAGCCCTGTGACAGTGGGGTCCACCTGCAGTGGGAGGTGCCCGGGCAGCAGCTCTGGCTGGTGCTGGAGCAGAATGTGCTTGGTGTACCCCAGTGTGCCTGGCAGAGGGGAGCAGCGCGAGAGCACGATGGGGACATGGTCTGCCGGAAACCAGCAGCCAGAGCATGAGGGCCTTGTGCACCCCAAGCCATGAGGGGTCTGTCCTGAGTCGTGGTCTCCAGAGCTCACGCGCTGAATTCTGAACCTTTGGAAGGCTCATTCATTGTAAGTGTGTGGGTGTTAGCTCAGTCTTCTGGAGAAAGCCCTGCAGGGAAACCATACAGATAACAGTTAAGGGTTCAGGAGACAAAACAGAGCTGGAGCCCAGGGCCTCCATGGCCAGCTGGTAGACCTGGGGCAGTGACCAGACCTCCTGTGTCTCCATTGTTTGGGTTTGTAGAAAAAGACTAACAATAGTTCCTCCCCAAGGGGGTACTTCTGACAAGTAATGTGCATAGCACAGGCCTGGCACGTGGTCCTAACCTGGAACACGGGAGCCGTCCATGGGCAGATCACAAAGAACATTGTCCACAGTTACCACTGCCCATTCCTGACACCTGTGGTGTCACGAGCTACTTTTGTACATACAGAATCCTGACAGCAGGGCTGGGAAGTGCAGGAGTCAGGGAGGGCTGGCTCCAGCTCCACCCAGGGCATATCCTAGTCCAGGAGACCATTACTGTTCCTATGGTGACGAGCTGGCAGGGTGCATGGGGCCCATGATGCTTGGTCAGGTGAGCTGAGTGGGCGAGCCAGCTGGGGTCTTGGTTCACCAGCCAGCATGCCAGCGCTGTTCTTGAGGCTGCCTGCGCGTCATCTCTTCTACTGTGCACAGGACCCCTGGCAGGCAGATGGTGACCCTGTTTTAGAGCTGAGGGAGCCAGGGCTCAGAGAGAGCCAGTTACATCGCAGGTGAGTGCAGAAGCAGGGGTCCGCTCATGTGTGTGTAGCCCCGGTGTCCGGGTTATTTTCGTGAACCTGAGCCCGTGACTTCGAGGTCCTGAGGCAGGCAGAGAGAGCTAAAGGTCATGGAGAATGTGATGTGGCCAACTCCCAATGGTACGAGGGCACAGCGGTCACTGAGCATCAGTCCTGTCCGCTCCTGTGTCACACATGGGGAGCATGTCATCTCCTTGAACTCCTCGTGGTAACTGGACCACAGTCAACAGGAAACATGCTTCACTGGGGGCATTACAGGACTTGCACACGGTGATTTCAAGCCAGGGTCTGCCCTGGGCCTACCAGCTGTCTCCTCTCTCGTCACTGTGTGTCCGCAGCTGTGTGGGGGCGCTGGTCTGGATTGAGACTGGCAGCGGTCAGCCCTGGCTGCGCATCAGAACCACCTGGCCCTGACCAGATCCGCCAGGATCTCAGGTGGGGCCTGGGCTGGCGGGCTAGGCTTCACGCTCCCAGGGCTGAGAACTTTTGCACTAAATGATCTGTTTGATTTCTTCTAATTCCATCTTCCAGTTCCATCCCCTTCTGTGGGTTGCTTGCCTACTCAGACCACAAGCCTCCTTTCTCTTCCCTATCCTTCAGATACAGGGCAGATGAGCTTTAGCGTGATGTTGGCTTGAGAGGGAACAGACAAGGTGGTTGCTGTTCGGTCTTTCCCACTGCACTCCTCCTGTCGGAAGCCCCTTTGTTCATTTGTTAGATGAACACACATGCACTGCATCGTCTGTCTCCCTCTGCACTCCGTACGCTTGTGAGAGCTCAGGCCTTGTTGGTCTTTATCCTGTGTTCCCAGGGCTTACCCTAGTACAGGTGTGCTTTGTTGAATGATTGTCTCATGCTGGTTATGCCAGCCCGTCTTTTAAAAACTCAATAAACAATTTATTAGAATTTTTAAATGGACATAGCATTTTGCTTGTGCATACCTGACTGACTGGTGTGCGCGTGTCTGCTTTTAGTGACTGTTTAAACTCTCCAGAGTGTTGGTAAACCTAACTGATCTGACTCAGCAAAAAATGAAACAAAAATGTATGTTTCATAACTGTGTCTTAATGAAATTTCCCCCCCTTTCCCTCTTTTCCCTTCTCCATTCAAAATGATTAAGACTGTTATACAAATGCCAAGGGAGAGAATGGTATAGAAGAGTGTCCAGATGGTAAAGACATACCCAGTAACGAAGAGCGTCTGTTAGATTTTAATAGGGTAAGTGGACTGTCCTCCTCCTTACTAACTTACTAACAGCCACATCTCCTTGCCACTCAGGCTGGAGCCTGGGAGCCCTGGGAGCTCCCCCCCACCACTCCCCTGCCAGTCCCAGGTGACCCAGCTCCCAGGCCCTCAGTCCCCGCCTTCATCTCCTCCCACCTTGTCCGCTTACTACCAAGGCTTCCCACACTCCTGCCCTCGCTACCCCCAGTCTGTCATTCCCAGTGCTGCCGCTGGTGATTCCTGCCTACCAGTAGGACTTTGGCACTCCCCCAGAAGCCTTCTGGTGAGCTCCAGGGATGGACCCCACCTTCCTCTGCCCTCACCATGCCCTGTGTGGCACTCTGGCCTCAGTCCTGACACCGGGCTGCTTTTGGTTCCTGTAGCACTGCTTCCCCACCAGGCCTGTGAGCTCCTGCTAGGCAGGCAGGCGGGTGAATAAGGACACCTGTTTCTTTTCTGTGTCGGCGCTGGTCCTGTGAGGACTTTTCCCCCAGGGTACCCTAGGGTGTTGGCACCCATGGCCCTATCTTTCCCACCTCTGTGGGGGGTGCCCTGTGGCACCCCCGCTGCCACACCCATGCTTGGGAGCCGCTCTCTGGCCCCTGGCCCTGACCACCCCGCCCTCCCCTTCTCCTACCTCCTGCACCCTGTCCAGGCTGAGCACCCCTCGCTGCTCCTCACGACGCCTGATGGGGGACTATCCCTGTGCCATTCTGCATAGATTCGGGACGTCCTGTCTCAGGTCGTGCAGCCTCACCACAAAGTGCAGACCTGAGCCTTGAGCCTCCACGGGGACTCAGCCACTCCCGCTCCTAACCAGAATGGCCTTCTGTCCCTGCGCCTTGCCCAGAAAAAGGCCCTGTCGTGCTCTGCCCTCGTGTGCCTCTGGCCTCACATCCTCTCTTCTCCTGTCCTTCCTTGTGCCTGTCTTCTGCTGCTGCCTCAGAGGTCCCAACCAGGGACAGTGCTGCCATTTGGAAATGGGGGGTGCTGGCTACTCTGAGGAGGGGGTGGTCCTGGGTTCTGTGATGGGGGTTCTTGTGACTGGGGAAGGGGTACTGCTAGCTAGTATGATGGGGGGTGGTTACTGTTGGAGAGGGGCATTGCTAGCTACTGTGACGGGGGTGTGCTGGTTACTGGGCGGGGGGCGTTGCTCGTTACTATGACTTGGAGAGGCGGCAGGATGTCGCTGGTTACTATAACTGGCTGGTGGGTGTGGCCCGGTTTGGGCCACTGAGGGACAGGAGCTTTACTGATCACCTCGGGGTGGGGGGCGCGGCATGGCAGGTGGCCGTGGAGAGGGAGGATGATGTCACTCATGTCTGACGGGGTTCGGGGAGCATTGGTAGTTGCTGTGACTAGGGAGGGGCTTCCATTTGTAGTCAGTGTCCTGGGGGACAGAGATGCTGACCATCTGGTGTGTGGGGGACAGTCCCACACAATAGAGAGTTTTTAGAACTCCGGTTTCTGAAGCCCAGCCCCCAGGCAAGCTCTGGCTGTTCCTTACACAAGACTTGCTTCTTGGCCTTCAGGTGAGGACGCTTCTCAGAGGGCCTCCCCTGCCACAACTGTCAGAGAAAGAGAGCATGTGTGTGTGTGTGTGTCCCCTGCCTGCGCCTCCCCTATCGACCACAGCACCCCGTTTACAAAAACCATGGTGTGCCGTGCTGTTGCTTGGTCAGTTTGCTATGGGCTCTCCCAGAATGTGAGCCTGGGGACAACACAGCTGCACCGACCTCCCCTGGTTCCTGGTGCTTGGCCCAGCCCCCAGCGAGGTGGCCCTCATACCTTGGCTCGTGCAGTCAGTCCTCACACTTGGAACGTTTTGTCCCAGGGACTCAATGTACAGAATCAGCCTTTTGGCCGCTTTCTGAATCGCAGAGGAGAGTGTGGTGGTTTTGCCCCGAAGCAGTGCAGCTCTTCGTCACTTGTGGGTCTCCCCAGGAAGCCAGCGATTTGCTGTTTGCCCTCTGTATGTCGGGAGTGTTTCATGTAGCCCTTTGGGAAAAAAGTCTGGCTTTTGATCTGTTGAAAACTGTTTCTTTCATCCCAGGTGTCTTCTGTTTATGAAGCAAGGTGTGCAGGAGAGAGAGGTGCCGGAGCAAAACCCAGCGGCTTCCGCAGAAAGATCTACTCCAGCGCCAGCTCCGGCTCGGATGGCTCCGGCTCGGAGGGCGGAGGCGAGTGGGTGGACCCTGGCGAAGAAGAGCTCTTTTCTCGAACTCATCTCTAATCCTGCAGCATAGTACAAATTATTTTTTGAGAGCGATATGTGATGGCAAATACCCTTTTGTGAGGCCTGTTAATCTAAAGCAACAACTTAGGTTTCTTCTTCAATTAACTGATTCAGATCAGCAATTATCTTTCTCTTCTTGCTTATTTTAGAGTTGAGGACAGCTATCCTGTTGAAGATTTTTTGTTTTCCAAGCTGTTGAATTCTTGGCTATCTGAAATAGACTAGATTGTGTTGTCAAATCAAGAATGGGTGTGCATGTGCTTGTCTAGAAGCAACCCTGCTTTCCACATCTTGACCGCAGTTGCTGTCTGTCCTTCCAGTTGCAGCCCCGGTCACTGTCACCTTAGCGCCGCGGTGTCCGCGGCCACTGCCGCTCTCCAGAGACTTGAGCTTTGAAACCTTTAGGCTTTGTTTTCTCTGAACTGGGATATAACACCCACCCCTGCCATGGATCAGGGTCTTTCTCAAGGCAAGAGGGAAGCATGGGTGACTCGTCCACGGGCTTCACAAGGTCAGCTCTCGTGTACATTTGCCGTAGGAGCCACAAGGGTATGCTTTTAGAGACTTACAAAATACTGTTTTCTCTCTTAGGATTCTCCCCCCTCAAGTATCATGGAAGATACTATGGTTTGTGACTTTCTTGCTAACTGGAGGAGCCAAGGCTTTGAGGTGCGGGGTAGCAGCGGAGGCAGAGCAGGGCAAGGGCGTACTCCCAACCTGTTTGACGTTGTGGTGACTTTTGCACCAAATGCCCTTCAGGGTTATTTGTGGTGAGGGTCTTAGTTGCAGATCATGATTTTCTGGCGACCTCCATTGAATCGAAGCCTCCAGAACTCCAAATTATAAGTGTCTGATATGCAGTACAGGCCGCCTCGTCACCCCAGAGAAGCCCTGGCTACTACAGCTAGCCGCTGTCAAGGCTGTGATCGAGTAGAGCTTAGATTTCATTTTGTGTTGGCGAGAATGTTCTGGGCAAGTTCTGTGTGGTGGGTTGGGGGCGGGCAGAGATGTCCTTTCTCCAGACCTTTGTGATGGCTTCATGGGACTCGCTTCCCGCTCTCCGTGGGGGCTGAGCAGTCAGTCCGTCTCCTCCAAGTCCTGTCCATTCAGGATGGCTGCCACCTCGAGTTTCCACGCCGGTGGGCAGCAAATGAAGCTACGAGGAGCAATGTTGTAAAACCAAATTGTTATTCTATTTAAAAAACAAACAAACAAAACCTAATGTGTAAAATCAGTTTAGCATGTCTGTAACACCAGGAATGGCAGAGAAGTCTGGCGTGGACGAGATGGCTTCACCGCAAGTCTTGGCAGGTGGTACACACGTACACTTCGCTAGCTGGGAGCTGGAGTGGCTGGGCGATCCCTGGTTTGCTCCGAGCTGTGGGTGCAGTTGCCTGCTTGTAACCGAGGACACAGATGACTCCAGGGCTGCAGAGCCGCCCTGGCTTCAGTGTCCTCACTGGGAGAAACCCAGCAGACGGCGGGCTGGGGTCTCACCACACGCCAGGGCTTGTTCGTACTCGGCACATCTTATGACACTTTAAAGTGTGTGTGTGTGTGTGTGTGCGCGCGCGTGTGCGTGCACGCGCGCATGTGTACGTGTGCAGGGGTGTGTGTGTGTGCATGTAAGGTTTATGTTGCTGTTATTTATTTACAGACTTTATAAGGTTTTATGTATTTTTCTTTCTTCCAGAGCTTCCTAAAAAGTGATTAGCATCTGCACTGAAATATAATTTAACAGCAAAGGCAAAAAAGAATTGGAAGTTGTAAATTCCTAAATCACTACAGTGACGATCATTCTAGAAATCGTTGCTTATGTAGCAGAGACCAAATAAATGTATTTCAGATACAACCTTTAGCTCAGTTGATTTTGGACAGCTGCTTTTTATCAAGACAGGGCTCCAGGTGGCCGAGGTGCCGACTTCCTCATGCACTGGCGGGAAGACAGTGCACCTTCCACGGGGAACGGGGATGGATCATAAAATGGGCAAGGGGATTAACAGATTATGTATTTATTTGTTTTCATAGCTAAATGGCTGAAGTCCAGAGGCTTTCAGCAACAGAGTTGAAAGTGTGGTTTTTAGTTTTGTGAATGGATGATCACAAAGAAAAAGCATTTTTTTAAAAAGTTGGCAAAACGCTGAGACGCACTGTGGTATGACGCGCCTTTGCATATTCATAGCACTGAAGTACCCGTGTTCCATTCCTGGGCTGAGATTTTTTTCCCCGTGGTTGTATTGTTCTGATTTCACGTACACCAGAGTAACTGATTTTTTTGTTTTCTTGTGGAGTTAACACCAAATAAAAATTTCAAAAAACAGTTGGTTGTCTTTGTTTATCATAGCAGAGGATCTTTTGTAGAGTCTGCAGCCTTAGTGACCTGCGTCAGGAGAAAATAGAAAGCATCCAGGTCACATCGTTCCAGATGAAAGGCATGCAGCTCTTAACGGGCATTTGCTCGGAATGCTGGTGCACTGCTTTGCTGGAAAAGGGAGGGGGGGTGCCTGCTGGTTAACGAGTCGCATGCCCCCCCCCCCAACCCCAGCTCCTGCCTGAATCCAGCAAGAAACATGTGATTTTTGTCCAGAGGTATAGACAAAAGTTCCATCTTCTTTGTTACGGGGAAAAAAACCTGTTAACACGATCAACGTTCATTGTAGGAAAAGAAATCAGTGGATTTTTTTTTTTTTTTTAAAGATTTTATTTATTTGTCAGAGAGAGAGAGAGTGAGCACAGGCAGGCAGAGAGGCAGGCAGAGTCAGAGGGAGAAGAAGGCTCCCTGCCGAGCAAGGAGCCCGATGTGGGACTCGATCCCAGGACACTGGGATATGACCTGAGCCGAAAGCAGCTGCTTAACCAACTGAGCCACCCAGGTGTCCCAAATCAGTGGATTTTTAAAGTATAAGGGAAACTCCTCTGCACTAACACACTGGGCGCTGGAAGCTGCTCCCATTTGTGCCCAAAGCCTCTCCAGACAGCTGAGCACCTACAGGTCTGCAGAGAACATGTGATGTGACGGGGCGGTGCTGTCCCTGCTTCTGCGGACTTCATTTTTTATTCATTTATTTGACAGAAATCACAAGTAGGCAGAGAGGAGGAAGCAGGCTCCCCGCTGAGCAGAGAGCCCGATGCAAGGCTTGATCCCAGGACCCTGGGATTATGACCCGAGCCTAAGGCAGAGTCTTTAACCCACTGAGCCACCCAGGCGCCCTTCTTCAGACTTCAGAAGTGGGTTTTCACTCAGACGTCAACTCGTGGCTGTGATTGTAGGTGTATGTGAGAGGTTGGTTTTGGTTTTGTTTTTTTTTTTGAAGATTTTATTTATTTGTCAGAGAGAGCGAGCACAGGCAGACGGAATGGCAGACAGAGGCAGAGGGAGAAGCAGGCTTCCTGCCGAGCAAGGAGCCCGATGTGGGACTCGATCCCAGGATGCTGGGATCATGACCTGAGCCGAAGGCAGCTGCTTAACCAACTGAGCCACCCAGGCGTACCTGTACATAAGTTTTTATAGCTATGTTATTTTGTTCTAGAAATTTAATAGGTCCCTCACTGATCATATATAGAACGTCCCATCATATAGAGTGCTCCATATTCTGGATAGCACTTCTGCAGATGCTTGTAAACGTGGGTGTCCTTATACAGTCGCTCCTGAGGGGAGAGTCCGGCCTGTGAAGTGCTTGCTGTCCCCATGGCTGAGATCATGACCTGAGCTGAAGGCAGAGGCCTAAACCACTGAGCCACCCAGGCGCCCCTGTGGGCATGTTTTTAAATGCTATCTTCACCTTGAAAGAGTATAAAGATACACTTCTGTGGTTTTTCTAGAACCCATATACCTTATGTAGAGTTTTTTGTGTTGTTGTTTTTTTTTTTTTCTTAAAGTAAGCTGTACACCCAATGTGGGGCTTGAATTCATGGCCGGGAGATCAAGAATCACCTGTGCTTCCAACTGAGCCAGCCAGGCAGTCTTGGAAGCATGTAAATTACATACAAGGAGTGAGGCTTAGGGATTCAGTCTCCTTTTTTTTTTTTTTCTGGCTTATTGGCCAGCTACTGCAACACCATTTGTTACCATCACCTGATGTGGCTCGAGTCTTCCCCAGGAATGGCGGCAGTGCCCTGTTGCACTCCACTCCCAGAAGTACCAGAGGCTGGGCTGGAGGGTGTTTGTGGGGCTAGGTGGTGGTCATCTGTTCCCCTGCAGGAGGTTGTCCGTGGGAGGTGTGCCCTGTGGCTGCCTTGGACTGTCTTCAGCCTGTTTCACTGGGGCCCACACCTGCAAGACCAGGGTGCGGGGGCAGGGCTAGACCACTGCTCTGTGCTCATGTTCACCTGGAGATGGGGTGCTGTCCCTAGGAATTGGGACATCTCAGCTAAGTGCTTCTCAACCAAAGGGGTATAAAGCCCTTTAATTTTTTTTTTAAAGACTTTATTTTGGGGACGCCTGGGTGGCTCAGTTGGTTAAGCAGCTGCCTTTGGCTCAGGTCATGATCCCAGCGTCTTGGGATCGAGTCCCACATCGGGCTCCTTGCTCCGCAGGGAGCCTGCTTCTCCCTCTGCCTCTGCCTGCCATTCTGTCTGCCTGTGCTTGCTCTCTCTCTCTCTCTGATAAATAAAATCTTTTAAAAAAAAAAAAAAAAAGTCTCTTTAAAAAAAAAAAAAAAGACTTTATTTTGGAGAGGGGCAGAGGCACAGAGTCTCCAGCAGTCTCCCCTATGAGCATGGGGCTCCATGTCACACCCTGAGATCGTGACCCAAGCTGAAATCAAGAGCTGGATGGACACTCAGGCCACTTGCAGACCTCTCCACATGAGATGTCCTACATGTTCAGCCACTGGCCTTGTGGCTGTGCATACCGGAGGGGCCTGTGTCTGCTTGGCTGTCCAGGAACAGAAAGGAGGGCCCAGCCCCAGGTTTCTCTTGAAAGCAGGCAGTGGCTGGATGGCATGACAGGCAGGGCACTGTCATGGGCACAGAGGCCAAGAAAGGCGCTCCCACTTGAGAACCCACCACTGGCCTTGCGTCACTGGTGTGGGGAAGGAGATTCGCCAGGGACAGTTGTGTCACTTGACCGAACTAACAGGGACTGGCAGTGACCTCCCCACCGAG
The DNA here is from genome assembly GCF_022355385.1 of Mustela nigripes. Taxonomy (NCBI): domain Eukaryota; kingdom Metazoa; phylum Chordata; class Mammalia; order Carnivora; family Mustelidae; genus Mustela; species Mustela nigripes. The sequence goes on along the minus strand of NC_081557.1, from coordinate 206,274,491 downwards.
CCCTTGGATGGGGTCCACGTGTCTGCTAATAACAGGAACAGCGGGCATCCTTCCAGGCATTGGTCATGTTAACCGGCAATACTGTGACGTAGGTGCCTTTGCCTCATTTGACAGGTGAGGAGAGTGAGGCCTCTCACCTGCCGCATGGTACAGCCAGGATCCAAAGTCGGCTAGGCAGAGATCCTAGCGGTGCCTCCCCTGGGTAGTTTGTAAGGATAAAACAACACAGTGGGGCAGCCAGAAGGCGGAGTCGGGGGGACGCTGTCCCATCCTGGGGGTGCGGCCAGGAAGAAGCCAGGAGCGCAGAGAAGAAGCTGCTGCACCCCGGTCCGGTAACTCCCAAGGAAATCACATCCTCAGGCTGCCCCTTCCTTCCCTCTTCTCCCCACGGCCCACAGGGACTGGTGAGCGGTGGGTAGCAGAGCCTCTACAAGGCCCTTGCCTTGGAGGCCGGTCCTGCAGAGGCTATGCGGCTGCGTGTCACATGTGATGCCAGTCAGCCTGCTCTCCCCCTGCTGCTGTTTGAGCCAGAGCACATCTGCCTCAAGCCCACCGTCTCCGGGTCCCCAGGCTGAGTCTGGGGCCCACCTTCCCACCACTGGCTTCTCCCTCGCTCAGGACCCCTGGGCAGAGGGAGGAGCCCCCACAGTAACTCTGGCCCACTGTGGGCCTGGCCTGCTGGGAGAGGCCGCTAGCCCAGACCTGGGGTGGCTTCGTGGTGCCTTCTCAACTTGCTGAGGGGACCCGGCCTGGAAGGAGTCTCATCCTGAGTGCCCTAAACCCCAGGCTCAAGCGACCCCAGGGCTCCTGAGGGCCTTGAGCAAGTCCTGGCCCCCTCTGGGCTTGACTCTAGCTCTCCTCCCAGGCCTGGGGCCCCAGTTCCTGCTGGTCACAAATGTCAAGCATGCCCCCAGCATCCTCCCACAGACTGCAAGCTGCAAGCCGGCGATAACGGACAGCCCAGTGGGTGGCTCCCCTGCAGGGCCACAGGTCATGCCAAAGCTCTCAGGCCCCACTCCTGCCCGGCAATCACAGACCTGGGAACTGCTCAGAGACATCAGGGACCTCAGCTGACAGCTCGGCGGGGGCAGACCTGGCCCTTGGCTCTGCTGCCAGTCCCTCCCCAACACCTGCACCTGGCTCAGTGCCCCACCCGTGGGAACCTGCCTTTGCCTGTCAGCTCCCCCACCACACAGGGCCAGGATGCAGGGTGAGCCTCTTCCCACTTAGTCCAGTGGTCCCGGAATCCTCCCGCCTCACCTCTCACCCCCATCCCCACCCCCACCGGTGCTTCCCCTTCCTGAGTGGGGGAGGAAGTGAGAGACCCTGGCCTCTAGGTTACTTTCCCCACTCGCAACTGCTTCCCGCAGGCTTACTGCCACCACGTGTGACACTGTTGTCTGGACAAGGCGGGAGCTGCGGGACCTCATTACCTACCGATCTATTATGCCTCAACCTGAGTTCTCACTATAGAAACGGTGGCTGCACGTTAAGGTCTTTTGGAGGCTGGGGTATCTTTATGTTGGCACGAAGCTGACAATTAGGAAGAAAAGAGGTCTCTGGGCCTTGGTCATAAGTAGGGCTTGGAAACATTCGTTCATTCAACAGACAGTATCCAGATCCTACTATGTGCTAGGCCTGAACCCTGATGTTGGTCATAAGCTTAATCTTTATCAGTAAAACTCCCGCAGCCCTGGTTCTGGTCAGAAACCTCTCTCAAGGTCCTCTTCCATCTCTCCAGCCTGCCTGAGCCATGACCATTCTCCGGGGCTCGGAAGGAAGGCGTGCAGATACTCTTCCTCGTCTTACCTCTCCGATTTCCCTGCCTTGCGGGCCCTCAGCCCCACCCAACTTGGGGAGCCACGGGAAGACCGCAGGCTGGGCGGAGGGGCAAGGTGAAGTGGATGAGGCCCCTTGCTACCCTGACCAGCTGATGGCCTTGCCAAGGTCATAGGCATCTCAGGGCGGGGCACAGGGAGGAGGGAGGCGCACAGTCAGGGGTCGTGGCCCTTTCTGCAGAACAGTTAACACATTTATCCCGGAGAGAACTCCGAGCCTCCGTCTCCACCCATCACCACAGATGCGCCACGGGCAACAGTGTGGTTTCCTCCAGGGCAGGCTCTGGCTTTCCGGCCTGGCTATAGACCCCAGGAAGCTGGGGCAAGCCACTGCCTGGGCACGGCCTCCTGGGGCCTGGAAAGCCAGATGGAGTATGCTGTGGGGAGCCTCCACCTCCTAGGCCTGTGCAGGGAGGCTGCGTGGGCAGCTGGGGGGTCCTAGGGCGAGAGATGAAGACCAGACTGCCTGGCTCTCCAGTAGCCATGGCTTCTGCCATGTGGCCTTCCACAAGCCATTCACCCTCTCGAGCCTCAGTTTCCTCCCCTGTACAACTGGCAAAGCGAGGCCAACTGCCAGGCTGAGCAGGAAGAATGTCCCTGCACGAATGGGGTGAGGGATAGGAGCTGATTCCCTCCGCAGTGGCTGCCCAAGCCACCGGTCAGACCATTCCAGAATCTCTGGTTAGTTTGGCAGAGAGTCTAGTCTGATAGAGTTAGTCTGCCAGAGTCCGGGTGGGTGTGGCTGGGGTGGACATGTTCCTTCAGGAAGAGACGGAGTAGGGAGGTGAGAGGGGTCAGTCTGTGAGGGACCCTGAGTGTCTCTTGGGAAAGGTTGGTCCTGGAGGTAGCAGGGAGTGTCGAGGGGTGTGAACGGGGCAAGGTTTGTTTCTTAAGACAGTGGTCTCCATGGCTGGGTAGGGATTTCAGAATCAGCTGGTGCACAGTACTCTTCTAGAACTTCTATAGCTTTTCAGAGAGGCTCACCATGGCATATCCTCCCTTCCCTACCCCTGGGTGAGCTCTGTATACTCCTGTGAACGGGCCTCTGGGCAGGTGACAGTGCCTGGGCTTAGCCAGGTGCCATTGCTGACCTCAGGGTCTTATGCAGGCCACTTCCCCGCTCTGACACATCTCCTCGTCTGCGGAAAATCATTCCGAGATTGCCCAGCCTGCCTCCAGCACAGTGGTGAGTTTGGGTAGTCCATCCTGGATAGAAAAGCCCTTTGTAAACGGTGTGTGATGAAGCATTAAGGTCATAACTGTGTAATGCTGAAAATAGTGGGTCTCACCATTCTGCGGCCCTAGTGATGACATAAGCCAGCAAGGTGACCTCGTTCAAGGTAAGACGAGCCACCCCTCCTGGAGGAACCTGGAGGAAGTAAACATTTGGACTCTGGGAATGACCCTGAGATGGGCCCCTGCCTCCATCCCCCACTCAGAGCTTCCTAAGGATTCAGTTCAGAGGACTTGGCCACATGTTACCTGGAGGCAAAGTTGTCCTTGGCTGAGAACCACTGCTTGAGTTTATAGGAAATAGGGGGTGGGGGAGAGCTGGTTTAACACCACCGCCAGGCTACAGCCAGCCAAATCCACGATGTGGAAAGTTCTACAAGATAAGCAATTCTGGGTCGCCCATAAGTATACAGCACAGGAAAAACAAAGGGGGAACTATTTCAATTAGAAGAGGTATAAGAGGGGCGCCTGGGTGGCTCAGTGGGTTAAAGCCTTTGCCTTTGACTCAGGTCATGATCTCAGGGTCCTGGGATCAAGCCCCACACCGGGTTCTCTGCTCAGCAGAGAGCCTGCTTCCTCCTCTCTCTCTGCCTGCCTCTCTGCCTACTTATGATCTCTCTCAAGTAAATAAATAAAATCTTAAAAATATATATATACAGTCTCCTTTAAAAAAAAAAAAGAGGTATAAGAGATCTACCAAGTGCAGTTTAGTAAGATAAACTGAATGATAAACTGTATGATAAAAAGAAATTTTTATTTATTTTTTAAAAGATTTTATTTTTTTGACAGAGAGATCACAAGTAGGCAGAGAGGCAGGCAGAGAGAGAGGGGGAAGCAGGCTCCCTGCTGAGCAGAGAGCCCGAGGTGGGGCTCGATCCCGATCCCAGGACCCTAAGATCATGATCTGAGCCAAAGACAGAGGCTTTAACCCACTTAGCCACCCAGGCGCCCCAAGAAATTTTTATTTTTTAAAGATTTTTTTTTTTTTTTATTAGAGAGAGAGAACAAGCAGTGGTGAGGAGTGGAGGGAGAGAGAGAGGGGGGAGAAGCAGGCTTCCTACAGAGCAGGGCACCCGACATGGAGCTCCATCCCAGGACCTGAGATCATGACCTGAGCTGAAGGCAGACACTTCCCTGACTGAGCCACCCAGGCGCCCCAGAAAGACATTTTTAAAGATAATGGTGGGGGGCACCTGGGTGGCTCAGTCATTAAGCCTCTGCCTTCAGCTCAGGTCATGATCCCAGGGTCCTGGGATCGAGCCCCGCATCGGGCTCCCCACTTGGTGGGAAGCCTGCTTCTCCCTCTCCCACTCCCCCTGCTTGTGTCTCCCTGTCTCCCTGTGTCTCCCTCTCCCACTCCCCCTCTCTCGCTGTGTCTCTCTGTCAAATAAATAAAATCTTAACAAATAAATAATTGGGGATACTGAGGAATTCTTATTCATTGTGTCCAATCTACACCCATTATGGTACTTTGGCTTCAGAAAGGACCGACCGGGCCATCTCCGGCCACGCAGGCCCTGTCAGCAGGGTGACACAAATAGGGACCATGCTGGGGTCCCCTGTCCCTGCACTGGCCTCCACCATCGGCTACGCAGGAATTGAAACAGAGGGATGACGGGGAGAACAGTGCTGGAGATGGGCACTGGACAAGCTGGATGGGAGCCACACCTGACCCAGTGGAGGGAGCGGGGAGCGGCAGGACACCAACCACGCCTACCCCCAGCACTCTGCTTTGTACACATTTGACATTTTCCATCATTAAAACTGTTTGAAAGATGAAAGCCAGGTGTTCATCCCACAGTGGGGCCTCATTCTGCAGGGCCTTACTGGGGTCAGAAGGGATGGAGGCGGCACAGCCTGGGCCCTTGCCCTCTGCCAGGAGCAGGCTCTCTTCTGGACCCAGCAGGCCCCAGAGAGCGAGGCTCCCATGCCCCCTCCACCCCGGGGTTAGGGCTAGGGTTCCAGGCCTTGCTGAGCTTCACTCCCTGGGGCCAGGTGGATGCAGGGGAGATGGGGGACCTTTCTACCCCTCAGATCCGGGCCTCCCACTGGGTGTGTTCAGCGCACCGCCCCCATCGTCATTCAGTGTCCTGAATCTCTACCTGTTTTCAGCTCAGACATCCACTTGGAGCCCTGACAGGGAGATGAGCAAGCTGGGGGGCCTCTGCATCCCCCAGCATATGGACCTGAGTCTATGCGCCCTCGGAGTGAGGCTGCAGGGGCCCCTTTCTACACCTACACTCCCACCCGTTCCTCCCAGATCTCACTACAGCCTCCCCCCTCCAGGGGCCGCATCTCCCCAAGTCCTCCCAAGAGCCCAAGGACACGGCAAGCGATCCATGGGCATCTCCATTTTACAGATGAACAAACTACGGCTTGGGGGGGTGGGGGGTGAGTCCTGTGGGTGGGCCCTCCTCCCCCTAACCCCCCACCCCCTACCACCACAAGGGACAGGAAGTGAATCCACCAAACAGTACAGCAGCCCAGAACAGGCCTCTGGAGCTGGAGGGTCTGGGTTCAAATCCTGCCTGTGTACTTGGCTGGAAGGTCCGTCTGCCTGAGTCTCAGTTTCCTAACGGCAACACGGGCAGGTGCTAGCATGGACACCTCCATGGTGCACTCCTCAGTGTGGGCCCCAGGCTGTCTGCTAGGGATCTGAGGACTGTGCAGAGACCCTACAAGGCAAAAGGTTACCTGGGAGGGTGGCCCAGAGATCATAACGGGGAGCATGAACGGGGTGAGGCTGGTGTGGGTCTGGCAGCCGCTGAGGCAATGTTGGGAGGCACTGGGAGGGACCAGGGATTCTAGCAAGAAGGGAGTCTGGGAGTTCTGGGTAGAGGGCAGGGCAGGTACCAAGGCTGATTTGTGAGGATAACCCTGGTAGTTCTGTGAACTTGGAGAGACCTCAGGCCCAGTGACAGAGCCTCACGGGTGGCCGGGAGGGGTGCTCTGCAGAGGATCGTTGCATGTGGGAAGGAGCTGCCCCCCTGCCCCCTTCTGCCCTCTGCACCCTCCTCATGAAGCGCCCGTGTGGGACCTGACCCCACAGCTTCTGAACCAGGCCTTGCTTTCTGAGGATGACAGCAGCAGGCAACAGAATGATGCCTTTAAGAAACGAGGCTATTTGGAAAATTCCACTGGGGTGTTCAGGAAATGGGAGCCCCGCCCCCAGGCACTCTGCTTCCCTCATACCTAGAGCCTTCCAGGCCTCTTGCTCCTCTGAATATTCAGGAAGCCAAGGCCACAGGGGGTCCCCCTGGGTCTCCCCCACTCCCCCAGCAAGGCCAGGCATTCCCTAATTCGGAGGGTCTGTTGGTTTCATTATAACTTTTTTTTTTTTTTTTTTCCCCAGGCAATTACTTGGGATGCTCTGGGAATGGATGAGCTTTGATTCTGGGCCAGATCCAGCTGGGTTCAAGTGTTCCCGGGAAAAGGGGCAATGGTAGGGCATCACAGGGTCACTAGGGCAGCTAGAGACACTGTGACAGAGGGTGGGCCACACCAACCAGTCACGGAGCTCTGTTGTGCTGCCTGGCTGTGCACGGATCCCTAACCTCTTGGGGCGCGAGCACATAATGGGGCTTGCTTTGCTTAAAGTTCTTGATAAGGAGGGCTCTGGACACGGAGCCCTCACAGGACTGTTTACCATGCTTCTCGAAGTCTGCTCGTCACCCATCAGCAAGCATCCTTGCCCATCTTTAAAAACAGCATATACTTTTTGTGGGGAATTCTGAGTTTCAAAACATAGGGACAGAAGACCATCAAATGTGTTCTGAGACTCATTTCAGTGTTTCTGCCTGTTCATGCCTGTGAATGATGCATATTCCGTGTTCTTTGCTTATACTTTATTTAAAATTCAGTATTACTCTTATGACTTAAGGATGTCTTCTGTCTTATAATAAACTTTTTTTAACAGCTGCATACGAGTCTCTCCATTTAATCTCCCCTCTGATCAGACATCTACATCATGTCCGTTTCACTATTGCAAGTAACACCGGTGAACATATTTTTACACTAGTCTTTGCCTGAATTTGGGGGTAACTGTCTAAGGATAGCTCCTTTCAAGCATAGGCACAGACTGGAGAGATCCTGTGTGTTACACTTTCTTCTTTCCCTTCCTTCTCTGTTGGAGCCATGCCTTCTCTCATTGATGAAAGTCTTGCTACTAGGACATCTGCCTCCCTGCGTTCATCGAATTTAACCTAGTGCAGTCCTGTAAGTGCACCTGCTAAAACTGGGAGGAAAATGCCAGTTCATGGCTCTGGTGTGAGGGTCTGAGGGCCGCTTCTTGCAGCCAAGTGCAGGCTGTGGTGTCTTCTCTGCTGGTTCTGACACTCTTCCATCTCTGTGTCTCTGGCTGTCTTCTTTGGGCTGAGGTTGTGGGAAACCTGACCTGCATGCAGCGCTCCCTGTTTTTATTTTTTTATTTGTTACTTTTATGTTATTGCTCAATTTCCAGGAGCAGCAAGAGAACCCCAAATTCCAGGCATTGTTTCCAAAAAGTAAACACTCCCGTGTCCGCGGGGAAGAAGGTAACCCTCCCAGGACTCAAGGCAGAAAGGATGAGTTTTCTGGTGGATTCTGGAAAATGCTTGGGCTGAGGGGAAGCTCTTTTGAGATCAGTGAGGGCTGTGCAATCTGCCTCTGCCCCGTGGGGATGGTCTGGCCCTGGGGGCTCGAATGGAGGCTGGGGACCAGGAGGATGAGAGGGAGGATGGCAAACGGGCGAGGGCTTCCAGACCGTGGAAAGCATGCTGTGAGCCTTGGACCGGGGGGCCTCACTGCCCAGCGCCTGTCTCCTTACCTGCAAAATTCAAGTCACTGTGCGAGCTCGACAGGTTATGGGGACAGATGCAGCTGTGAGCAGAATTTATTCATCCATTCAACAGAAATTTATGGAGATCCCATTAGGGGCTGGGTGGGGGAGGGTTGGGGCAAAATGGGTGTTTGGGAGACTAGATCCCCATATCTCCTGAGAAGAGATGCAAAGGGATTTTGCAGGGCAAGAGACCTCTGGCCTCATTCTGTGCCCACTGCCTATACCCCCTACTCTTTGGGCCTGTTTCCCCTCTGAGGGATGGGCTGGAGGACCCAGATGCTGTGCTTATGACCCTCCTGACATCTGCCTTTGGTCAGTGAACCATTTTCCTTGCAAGGAGATGGGGCTGAATTGGTGAATGTCCACCTGTCTTTCAAGACTGGGGATCTGCGAGAGCAGGAATTGTGGGCTGTCAGTCCCTCTGGTGTGGCCAGGGCCCAGCATGGGGCTGGCACAAGAGTGGCTGGCACAGGCGCCTGCTCCTGTTTGTAAGCCCAGGGAGGCTCAGAGGTCAGGCCTGCAGTCCCTCTGTGGGCTCTCTGAGGAGGCCCACATCCCCCCTCCCCTCGGTGGGCTGACCAACACACTTTTTCTACGCCGTATTACTTGGGGGGGGGCGGGGCAAGAGCTTTCCAAACAGGCCCGAAAATGACAAAGCCAGACAGTTTTTTACATTTAACCTCTCGGCCACTTACTTGGTCTCTAATCTTTGCACAACTTGGGAGGTGGAGGTGTTAGGAGTCTGGTAGACAGGGAAAGCCTTATGGACACAGTCTAGGATGGGTCACTCAGTCCTGGGCCCGGAACTGAGCCGCAGGAGCTGACAGCCCGTAACTGTCTTTCTCTAGCAACAGCTTTGCAGCCAGCCCTCAAAGGAACAACTGGGGTGAGAATCATTGTGAGGGTCTCGGGGTTCGGTCTACCTGGGGGAGGCTGGATTTTTGCCAAGGCAGTCAGCAGTGAGCGGCAGAGCTCACTGGCATTAGCACGGGCCCCCCTTACAGAGTTGTCTCCCTATTACAGAGGGGTGCTGGGAGGCGCCAAGGTTCTCAAACAGGTGATGGGAGTGCAAACGCCCACATAGCTTATCTCACTCTTCTTATTTTTAATTGTTAGGCTCACTGAGGCTATTAAGTGACTGATGGGCCCCGAGGAAGGGCTCTTGGCTGGGGCAGGGAGCAGGGGGTGGGTGGCAGGATGGGGGAGAAGGTGAGGAAAAGGCAGATAGAGGGCGCCATATGTAAATCTGAAGGCCAACAATTTTCTTTTTCTTTTTTCTTTTTTTGGTTCTGGATTCAGAACAATGGTTCCTAGTCATTATGGGGTTTTAAAACCCTAAGACTCAGAATGAGGGTGGGAGGGAATTTGGGGGAGTGGCCAGGAACACTGGGAAGGTGGACTTATTAATCCTATTTATTACATTGCTGACTAAGTAAGCCCTGAAGCAAGTCTGTATTTTCCTGTTAGTATTTTCTTAAAATAAGCAGGGGGAGGGGCACGTGGGTGGCTCAGTGGGTTAAAGCCTCTGCCTTCAGCTCAGGTCATGGTTTCAGGGTCCTGGGATCAAGCCCCGCATTGGGGCTCTCTGCTCAGCGGGGAGCCTGCTTCTCCCTCTCTCTCTGCCTGCCTCTCTGCCTACTTGTGATCTCTGTCAAATAAATAAATAAAATCTTAAAAAAAAAAAAAAAAAGCAGGGGGAAGGCTTGCTGGGGTTTGAAGGAAGGTCAGCATTTTTCCTTAAAACCACCCAGAAGTGTAAGCATTTGTAAACTTCTATTATGCACCAAGCACTGTAAGGGGTGTTAATATATTCTATTCTCTTAAGAGACTGCTTTTTAAAAATTTCTCACCCCTCCTGTCATCTTAACGAATAGGTGTTAAGAGTTAACTTTTTTTTTTTTTTTTTTTTTTTTTAAGATTTTATTTGACACAGAGAGAGCACAAGTAGGGGAAGAGGGAGAAGGAGAAGCAGGGAGCCACCCAGGTGGCCCATGGGAGTTTTTAGACCTAGGACGCAGAGGCAGTAGAAACAAGCCAGGGGTTCCTTGGCCCAACACTAATGACCATGGCTCGGACAAGTTCATCTTCCGCGGCAGGCTTCCAGATACTCTAAGACATTCCCCTTCCCTCACTGCTCTGCCAATTCGCAGTGGACCCGACTCTCTGACGTCTCCTCTCTGGTCATTCTGGCCAGGGACAGCCCCAAGGGCTCCAAGCCTTGTGTGGACCCCAAGCCTCCGGGGTCCCAGCCACTGAACTCTTTCCTCTGCCCTGATGTCCCCAGAACAGAACAGTTCAGCGACTACTGAAGTGCCGACTCCCTGCCAGGACCAGGGAACAGACACGGCAGCACACAAGATATCCCCCAAGGAGGCTTCGCCTAGTCTCGGAAGGCGGCTCCCCGCGGGGCACCTGGCTTCAGACCCGTCTCGGCTCCGGCTCGTCCTGGGATCCGGGCCAGCGACCTCATTCCCCACTCCGCAGGGCGGCTTTTACCGCAGACCCGGCCCAGACTGTATCCCCCTGCGGAGGCTGTGATTTAACATAGCTGGGGCACGGCACCGGCGTCCGAATTTTCAAAAAAACCCTCCAGCGCGGCTTAGTGCGAGAACCACGGCGCTGGCCCCGCGGAACAGCTCGGCAAAGCACTCCCAGCAGAGCCCGTTTTACAGATCAAGAGACATAGGCCAGACCGGACTGACGGCCACCGGCCGTCCCGGGGCGCATTCGCCCCGCACACCTGCCGGGAGGCAGGGGCGCCCATCGATGCGCTCCGCCGCTCGGCTCCCCAGGCCTGGTCCCTGCCCGCGCGTGCCCCTTCCCCCTCCCGACCGCTTCCCACTTCCAAGATGGCCGCGGGTGGAGCTGACCAGGTACGGAGGCCCCTGGCGGGTGTCCACGGGGACCGGGCGGACCCGAAGATCCTCTCAGGCCTCCCCTCGCGGTCCCACTGGGCCCTCGGGAGAGAAAAGGGCCGGCGACGCCTCTTCGGAGCCCGCGGCGGGCGGGCGAGCGGCCCAGGAGTGGCAGCGGGGCGAGCGTCGAGCTCCAGGAGCGGCGGCGGCGCGGCGGGGGGCGGCAGCCGGGCGGAAGAGCAGCTGCAGCCGGCAGGGGGCGGGGCGAGGGCTCGCGGGGCGGGGTGGGGCAGGGGGCGGGGCAGGGGCTCGCGGGGCGGGGGCAGGGCTCGCGGGGCGGGGCGAGGGCGCGCGCCGCTGTTGGCCGCGGGCGGTTCGCGCGCACCTGCCCGCCCGGCCCACCGCCTGCGGCGCGCCCAGCGTCCTCGCCGCGCAAGTTGCGGCTCCCAGGGGGCCTGGGCTGCGGGCCCGTCGGCCCCGGGGATGGCGTCGGAGCCGCGCTGACTTCGGTACTGAGGGGATCCTCCGGCGGGGGTCGGGCCGCGAGGGAGGGAGGGGGACCGGGGCGCGCGGGGCCGCTGCCACCTGCTGCTGCGTCGGCGGGCGCGGAAGGCGGGCCGGCCCGGGGCGCGCGGCTTAGGGACCGGCCTGTGTCCCCCCGGGGCCGCGCGGCCGCTGCGTTCCCCCGCACCCGGGGAGCGCGTGGGGCCCGGGTGACCTCGCGGGGCCGGGGGCTCACGGCTCCTCCGCCTCTTGGAGACGCGCGCGCTGACACGCTTCTTTTCCGGAACTTGACGAAAAGTTTTGTTCCTGAGGCGCCGGGCTCCTGAGCCCGAGAGGAGCTAGCTCGGCCCGCGCAGCCGCCCCGAGGGGTCCCCGCCACCTCCGGGGTCTCTGACCCCCGACCCCCAGGACCATAGAACCCCCAGCCCACTCCACTTTGAGGCCCCGACCACCGGAACCCTCTCCACCTTGGGATCACCTCCATCTCGGGCCCCCTCCCCCACAGGTTCTTGTCCACCTGGTGGGGAGGGCGACCCCTGGCCCCTACCACCCCAGGAATCATTGAAAGTGGCCTCCACTTAGGGGCCACTGGCATCTGGGGTCTCCGACTCCCGGGACTCCCCTCTACCTTGGAGTTCCCGACCCCTTTTCTTTTTGGAACCGCTGTCGCCAGACCGCAGAACCCACGTTCTCAGACCTCCTGTCCCGGAGCCAGGGGCTCCGGTAACCTCAGGGACGCCCCTCCTTTCCTGGGCCACAGAATTCCTCTGTGCAGGAGAGACCAGAGAGAATGGGCTTGGGGATCCTTCCCACCGGGCTGACAGAGGGGCCAGAGCTGGGGTGTTGGCGCATAGGCGTCCTCCCTGGGCACAGAGCTCCCAGGAAGAAGATTGAGGCCATGTTGTGGAAGCCTCAGGAAGGGGCAGGACTGGCCACACAGACTCCAGGCTCCTGGCTCGGGCAGTGGGCATTTAGTGGACAGAGCCCTCCTGGGCTGCCCCCCATTCCCCCCCCCCCTTTTTTTTTTGAAATTGCACAGCATCGTTTTCCCCAGGAGAGTATTGAAAGCTTTGCTTTGGAAAGTTCAGTGTGCAGGAGGGTCCTGAGCGTTCACTTATTTTATTTCCTGAGGCTAGTTGAGGAGGGTGGTGCCTTTGGGACCCTGTCAGCAGATGTTTGCACCTCCTTGTTGTCTTGACTTCCTTTATTTTTTATTTTTTTAAGATTTTATTTATTTATTTGAGAGAGAGAGAGAGAGAGGTGGAGAGCACGTGACAGAACACACGCAGGCACACGGGCACCGCCAGGCAGAGGGAGAGAGAATCTCAAGCAGACCCCACTGAGTGTGGAGCCAGGTGGGGCTTGATCCCAGGACCCTGAGATAATGTCCTGAGCCGAAGCTAAGAGGCAGGTGCTCAACCAGCTGAAGCACCCTTTTCCCCTCTTTTACAGCTGGATTACATCTGCACACCGTTAGGTGCTTTGCCTGGGCCTGGCTGGTCTTGCAGCGGTCTTGGAACGCTGCCTCTGGCCCAGTTTCTCTGGCCAGTACCACCCCTGCCTCAAGTGTGGCAATGACTTCTTCCTGACTCCTTCTTAACTCCCTGTCCAGCCCCTGTTGCTCTTTCCCCCTCCACCCTCCACCCCTTGCAGGCTGTCTTAGTTGTATATATTTGATCCCTGTAGATTGTGGGCTCCACCTGATCCCCAGCCCTAATGAGAACATGGTTATTGAGTGAGTATTTTCTTTGGGAAACATTGAAGGAGGTAACATAACTGATCCACGGTCCCCCAGCGGGGTGAGAGGCATGGGTGGGATTCAGATGGCCTTGGGTTGCTCTGCCAGGTTCACCTCCCCTTGGTGTTCAGCCCGGTCCCAGTTCCTGTCCCAGTTCCTGCTTAGCACTTTGCTGTGTGCTGAGCTGGGCTTGCTTCCTCCTGGTGAAACAGTTTTCACAGTGTGCCTCCAGTCCACCCTCTCACATTCAGCATCAGTGCTGCCCCGCCTGGCCTCTGTTGATCCCGCCGTTCTCCATTCCTCTGTTACTCCTCTGGACCACTGTCCTATTCCCCTCTGTCCAGTGGGCCAAGTTCTGTCTTTCAGGCCTGCACTCTTCCTCTCATCTGTGCTCTGATGAAGTCATCTCTAACCCTGAGGACCTGCTTATCAGAGCAGCTTAGTTTGGAATCTGTCTCCCCTGTTGGTCAGAGCTTCTGACGGTCATGTCCCCAGCCTTAACACAGGGGATGCCAGCCTATAGTGGGTGCTTGTGGAGCTCTGGGACCTTGGAGAAGATTTGCTATGAAAATAGGCATTTATACATAATATGGAAGAGAAGGTTTTAGGAAAATGAGTGGGTGTCATCTGTTAATGTTTGTTTTAGGACAGTTATGAAATTTCTAGGGCCTGAATTGTTAAGAATTCTAGGTTGCCCAGCTGGAAGGACCTCAGGTAGATCAGCTGGGCTTATCACCTCATTTGACAGATGGGCAGTTGAGGCCCAGAGCTTAGTGCCACAGAGCAGGTGTGAGGAGAGATGTCAGTGACAGGAAGAAACCAGAGGGTGAGGTTTGCCTGCGCAAAGTGGCTGAGTCTGGGCTTTGTTTATGCAAATGAGTTGCTAAAATGGTGGGCCAGAGCCGGCTGGCCGTATCTGCCCAGGAAGAAGTAACACCAGCTTCTGAGGTTTAACTCGTGCCAGGCATGATCTAAACGTTTTATATTTGGGGGCGCCTGGCTGGCTCAGTTGCTGGGCGTCTGTCTGTCTTAGGCTCAGGTCATGGCCCCGGGGTCCTGGAGCCTGGCCTCAGGCTCCCTGCTCAGTGGGAAGCCTGGTTCTCCCTCTCATACTCTCCCTGCTTGTGTTCCTTCCCTTGCTGTGTCTCTCTCTGTCAAATAAATAAATAAAATCTTAAAAAAAAAAATCAAAATGCTTTATTTGCCTAAGGAGACGGGAGCTGTTATTGTTCCCATTTTACTACGTGGAAATTTGGGCACAGGGATGTTAAACGAATCCAAGGTCACACAGCTTGTAAGTGGAGGAGCTAGGCTTTGAACCCCAGGCAGTCTGCCTCCAGAGCCTGCATTATTTTTCCCCCTTGTGTATTTCGTTTTTAAAGACCTTTTCCCTGAATGCTAACATACAGAGACTTGTAAAAATTGTTAAGCATTTAGTTTATCGAGCATTGCAAAGCTTCAGCAAGCTGGTGTGTGCTTTGATGTCAGACCTGGTGTGAATCCAGTTTCTGTCGCCGTGTGACCTTAGGTGACTTACTCAGCCTCAGTTTCTCCACCGAGCTTTGCAGCCTTGTGATGAGTGGAGCATGTGATTACACGTAGCAGGTTTGCTGCCTGGCGAGTGTTTAATAAATGGTTTTCTCTTAATAATTAAGACTGTAAGTTGTGCTGGTTTTGCTAAGTGGTCTGAATACTTTCCTCTTCTGTCAGTTACCTGTCAGTCACCTTGAGATACTTATGCTGAGTCACTTTGCTAAGTCACTGTATGTAGCTGAAACATTTGGGGGTAGTGGGGGGACAAAGCCCCCCCCCCCGCCTGTGCAGTGAAAGTCCTTATTTAAAATTTCCCACCTGTGCCTTTTTTTTTTTTTTTTTTTTTAAAACATAACCGCTTTGGGGCAGTGAAAGTTACATGTCTTCTCCTTTGGGTTGTGAAAGAGCCTTTGGGGACCCTCAACAGCTTACCTCCAGTTTCTGCCTGGCTTGCTGATGGGCCAAAACTTACTTAAATAACATTCTGTTATGTTCTAGGCACCTGAAAGTTGCTGTTCACCTCCCAGAGGAATATATTGAACTTCTAGGAAATCCTTTTTTGGGATTGTTTTTATCCTGAAGAAGAACCCATTTAAAAATCAAATTACTTTTATGGTTGACATTTCCATTGTGCATAATGCAAACTGAGCCATTATTCTCGGCCCTGGTGCAGTGGGAAGAGCGAGCGTACGGAAGCCCTCCCCGGTTGGACCATGAGGGCTATAAAGCAGGAGACCATTCTAGGAGCTTAGCACAGGGCCTGGTACTCATTAAATTGTAGCTTTCTGGTGATGCTCCGGGGTCTTTGGTGTTGCAGACCTGGTCCTATCCTCTTGAAGCTTTGGCTCTGTGAGATGGCTTCTGAGGCTGTGGCTGACAGAAAGGAGCAGTGTCTGTCTTCTCTTAAGATTAAGGGTATGGAGGGGCGCCTGGTGGCTCAGTTGTTGAAGCATCTGACTCTTCGTTTCATTTCAGGTCATGCTTTCAGGGTGTTGGGATCGAGCCTCGTGGTGGGCTTTGCATCTGTTGGAGATTCTCTCTCCATGCGTTTGCATGTGCACTCTCTCACTATCTCTCTCTCTCTCTAAAATCTGTTAAAAAAAAAAAAAGATTAAGGGGGTATGGAAATCAGTGGCAGAGCTGGGCTGATGGGCTGCTTGGCAGCAAAGGCAGGTGCATCCTCTGTGGAGGCTCGGGGAGAGGCACGGTGTCAATGGTGCTGGTGGGGGTATGAGGAAGCAGCCCCCAGCAAGCAGCCAGTGAGGACCCTGGATGGGGAGGGCCCCGGGAAGTGAATGCCCATAGGCAGGAAGAGGTACAGGCAGGTGAGCACCAGAGGATGTCTGCATGGATGGGCAGCACCCTTTCTCCCCGAAGCTGCCCGCAAGTAGAGGTGTGCAGGCTGGGGACACTCAGTCATTTGGGTTTGGCCTCATAAACTGTTTATTTATGAAGGCATGGTCAAGTCCTTGTCACTGCTTTTTAAAGAGAAGCAAATTAAACTATTGTTCAGGATGGAGTTGTTTTCCAAAGTCTCATTCAGAGTCACCGGCAGAGCTGCCATGGGCTTTCTGACTTGTCCGGAAGGCCTAGCCCGGGCGGGGTGCAAGGTTCAGGTCTGGCCCCGGGTGGGGTGAGAGGTGCGCTGTCTCTTGGGGCGGTAAATAAGATGCAGATTCATCTTGCTGCCTGGAGGGAAAAAGCCTTCCTCTGATCTGTACTTGATGTCTTATGTGTTTTTCCTTTGTCTGGGAGGTGACAGCTAGTCATCCTTAAACTTGTATCCCATGGCTGGCCACCTGGGTCTGGAGGAGTTAGAGGGCCTGCGGGGTCTGCCGTGGCCACTGCTGGAGGGGATTGTCCCAGGCTTTGGGAAGCCGGTGTAGAGGGAGGAACTCTCTTCACTTTGACTGTTCCTCCCAGAGTGGTGGGCAGCCAATGGGGCATGGGATGGTCATGCCCGGCTTGCTGCCGGGAACTTGATTGGGGGGGAGGGGTGCATTTCTTTCTCATCTCCTTAGGTCCAGGGCTCACCTTGTTCTTGAAGCAGAACCCACTTGCCATAGATGTTTCTTGAACGGACTGTCCCGGAAACCTGCCCTCTTAGAACCTAATTGTTAGTAATAATTAACTCAGCAAGTAGATTTTTGAATTCTTAATCCATGCAAGGCATTTGGCCAGACAGTGGTATCTGGAACCTGTTAGCCCCATGCCTGCCTGAGCTTAGAAACCCTCAGAGGGCCAGGGGAGCAGCAAAGGGCCAAGGGGAGCAGTGGATGGGGAGCAGCAGAGTGCCAGGGGAGCAGCGGGATAGACAGTTGTCTCAGGTGTGGCCAAAAGGAGCCTCAGAGAAGGGAGGACCTTCAGCCTCCTGGGAGAGCAAGGGAAAGCTTCTCAGGGGAAGTGTCCTTGGAAATGTGCTGTGTCTTCTTGTGGCACCTGCTGCCATATCCCCAGGGATGCTGGTGGCCCAGGCCGTGGGGTTTTGAGAGAGGCAAGTGTGACCGCATGAGGCTGCCGAGGCTGTCAAGGCCAGGGTGGGAGGGCTCTGTGCCAGCTCAGGGAATTTAGGCTGATCCTGTCTTTAGAAAACGTGTGACTTGGAGGCAGGCCATCTGCAGCTGGCCTCCTGGCAGGCATCCAACAGCCACCCTGCAGCCTCTCTGAGAAGCGAGTGCTTTGTGCGTGCAGCCCCGCTTTGGGGCATGCTCGGAAGGCAGGTGCTCTGGCCAGGGGCTTCTGGTTTCCTAGGACTGGTGGCCCCAGGCAGAGGGGTTTGAGGACAGGTGGCCTGGGCCCTCGTGGGGCTTGGTTTGTGAATCTGCTGCAAGCAGAAGGACATGTTTGCTTTTAAGCTTATTTCCCTGCAGGCCGCCAGCCTTGTTTGTGGGGTTTAAGGAACTTCACTTGGACTTGGACCGAGGGAGGTGTCAAAGGTCATTCATCTTCTCCTTGGAAGAGGCCCTTGTTCTGTAGGCCAGGGCCCCAGCAGAGAGGAGAGAGGGGTACAGAGGAGGCCATGGCCAGGTGGCTTTGGACCCTGTCACCCCAGGTTCGGCGCCCTTGTGCTCTTGTGGCGGTTCTGGGAAGGGGTCCCTGCATCCACTTGGCACATGTTTTGTGTTCCATGACTTCTCTCATCTCAGAATTGCTGTCTGCGGGCACCTGTGCAGGTCCTGCAGCTCCTCGCACGACTGCGGGGGCGGGAATTCCTGTCTACTGGGCCTAGACTGTGGTTGGACAGGGGAGAGCAGGTGCCCCCACCGAGCCCTCTCGTTGTCTGTATCCCTGTATCCCTGTATCACCCACTTTCCTGCCAGCCGGGAGGGAAGCCGAGGTCCAGGAAGGTTACACTTTCTCCCTGTGGTAAGCGGCGGAGCCAGAATGTCAGCTGGTCCAGGAACCCAGGTTCTAGTGCCATGTGTGGTGAGGGTTTCCTCTGGCGTTTCTGGCTTTTTGCCAGTTTGACCTGTCAGACTATTGATGGCTTTTCGATGATTCTAATAACTCTCAACATTGCAAGAGATTAGCTTTTCACTGTGTGCTAGAAATGTTTCTTGCTGTATTTTCCTTTTAATTAAAAAAATGTTGAAGTCTCAGGGCGCCTGGTGGCTCAGTGATTTCAGCCTCTGCCTTCGGCTCAGGTCATGATCTCAGGGTCCTGGGATCGAGCCCTGCATGGGGCTCTCTGCTCAGCGGGGAGCCTGCTTTCCTCTCTCTCTCTCTGCCTGCCTCTCTGCCTGCTTGTGATCTCTGTCAAATAAATAAATAAAACCTTAAAAAAAAAAAAAGTCGAAGTCTCAAGTGTATGTGCATTTGAATCTCCCTGTGTCTCCCTGTTGGGACTCCTGTTGTTCCACTGCATGGCTGGGTTCAGGGATTTCCTAGGGCAGGGGCCCCAATATTGGTGGCGGTTTTGGCTGGAGGAGCTCAGGCCTGGGGACTCGGGGTGGCTGCAGCCCAGGAAACTGAGGGCAGTGGGAACTGTGGCCTGAAACTGTGTTCATGTGTGCTGAGGTGGTGCCCAGAGTCTTCCAGAGGATGAACTGAAGTTTTGCTCAGTAGGTTAGAGAAGCACTGGATGGAATACATTTATTTTTTATCATTATTTATTTATTTATTTATTTTTAAAAATATTTTATTTATTTATTTGACAGGTAGAGATCACAATTAGGCAGAGAGGCAGGCAGAGGGAGAGGAAGGGAAGCAGGCTCTCTGCTATGGGGCTTGATCCCAAGACACTGAGATCATGACCTGAGCCGAAGGCAGAAGCTTAAACCACTGAGCCACCCAGGCGCCGGATGGAATACATTTATAATTTTGTTTCTGTATTTAATCCTAATTATGTGTTTTTGTTTTGGTGTAGTGCAGTGTGGTTCTACCTTGTAAGAAAAAAATCAGTAATTGATCAGTGCAACATTGTAGTTTAATAGCCCTTCCTCACTTACCGGGTCATATTTCAAGATTTTATATTTAGTTCTGTTTCTGAATTCTCCATTTTGATTCTTTCCTTCATTTTTTAAATTTTTTATTTTAAAGATTTTACTTATTTGAGAGACAGAGAGAATGAACCAGGGGGAGGGGCAGAGGGAGAGGGAGAATCAGACTCCCTGCTGAGCAGGGAGCCTGATGTGGGGCTCGACCCTAGGATCCTGAGATGATGACCTGAGCTGAAGGCAGATGCTTAACAGACTGAGCCACCCAGGTGCCCCACATTCCTTCATATTTTTATTTTTTCTTCAGTGCTACACTGGCTGGCTGGTTCCTTCGAATTCTGGGAGGGAGGGAAATGACCCCCTCCCTGGTTCTTCTAATGAATTTGCTTTTGCTGTGTTGACTGGAGAAGGGCCAGGCTTCCTGAAGGGGAGCGGCAAGGCTCAGTGACACCCGAAAGGGAGTGGCTATCATTGTTCCCACTGTGCTTCAGAACCTTCCCCTACTGACTCTTTGAT
The DNA here is from genome assembly GCF_022355385.1 of Mustela nigripes. Taxonomy (NCBI): domain Eukaryota; kingdom Metazoa; phylum Chordata; class Mammalia; order Carnivora; family Mustelidae; genus Mustela; species Mustela nigripes. The sequence goes on along the minus strand of NC_081557.1, from coordinate 206,255,019 downwards.
GATGGTGGCCACCAGCAGAGTGCTTGCTGGGGCCTCTGCCTTCAGATGCTTTTCTCATGGTAGTGGACTTAATTCTCCCTGGGTAGTCAGTATAGTGGGGATTAGAGCCCAGGAAAAGTCCCATTAAAACCCAAGAAAGTGGGGTGACTGGTGGCTTAGTAGTCGATTAAGTGTCTGCCTTCAGCTCAGGTCATGATCTCAGGGTCGTGAGATCAAGCCCTGCACTAGTGTCCATGCTGGGTGTGGAGCTTACTTAAAAAACAAAAAACCAAAAAACAACCCAAAGTACCATTCTTTATGTTGTTCTACACTGTGGATCAGATTTCTTTTTTCTTTTTTAGGATTATTTATTTATTTGTCATTGAGAGAGCACAAGCAGAGGAGTGGCAGGCAGAGGGAGAAGCAGGCTCCCCGCTGAGCAGAGAGCCCGAGGCAGGACTCTATCCCAGGACCTGAGATCATGACCTGAGCTTCAGCTCAGGGCTGCTCCCTATCAGACTGAGCCACCCAGGTGTCCCCGTGGAGCAGATTTCAATAACCCCACCAGATTTCTTTAGTTTTGATGTTTTGAAGGACAGTGGAAGGTGGCTTAACCTACTCCAGGGTTCTCTGTCTGCTGGGGGCTGTGCTGTCCAGGCTGTGTGCCTCCTACGCCATCAAGTCCACCCGTGTCTTAAGCCAGAGAACTGTAGGCAGGTGTGTGTGTGTGTCACTGACAGCTTTGACTCTTGTCACTCAAGTCTTTATTGTAGGTTTATGGTCTTTATTTTTCCTTTTTAAATTTTATTTATTTATTTACTTATTTGGAGAGAATGAGTAGGGAGCAGCAGGCAGAGGGAGAAGCAGACTCCCTATGAGCAGGGAGCCTGATGCGGGGCTTCCCAGGACCCCGGGTTCATTACCTGAGCCCAAGGCAGATGCTTAACTGACTGAGCCACCCAGGTGACCCATTATTTTTCCTTTATTATCTGCCTTCCTGAGGCAGTCTTCTACCTGGGTTTTTATGACTCCATACTAAGCTATTCATCTACCGGGGATGGCCTGTTTTTGGGTTTAGTCCCATACAGCCTGGCTGTGCTGCTAAATAATGCTATGATCTTGGAGCTATTTCTTGACCTCGCTGAGGTTTCCTTGGTTTCCTCCATGGTAATGGGGGTAATATGCCCGGCCTTGTGGACATGTGGGGGGCCATGGCTGACTTGGATGTGGTTGGGGCCATCTCACGGCACGTGGCATACACAATGTATCTTGCTTCCTGTCTTGATGAGGACACCTGGGTTTTAATGCTGTCTTGGAACAGGTAGCACTTGACTTACATGTGGGTTATGAATTCATGAACTTTTGACAGAGGTGTTCTGTTATTTATTTATTTTTAAGATTTTATTTATTTATTTGACAGAGACAGAGATCACAAGTAGGCAGAGAGGCAGGCAGAGAGAGACGGGGAAGCAGGCTCCCTGTTGAGCAGAGAGCCAAATGTGGGGCTCGATCCCAGGACTCCGAGACCATGACCTGAGCTGAAGGCAGAGGCTCCACCCACTGAGCCACCCAAGCGCCCCAGGTGTTCTGTTATTATTATTATTTTTTTATTAAGTAGGCTCCATGCCTAGCGCAGAGCCCCGTGTGGGACTCAGACTCACCACTGTGAACTCAAGATCTGAGCTCAGATCAAGAGTTGGCCGCTCAACCCACTGAGCCACCGTGGCGCCCCTTCTGTTTATCATTTTTCAAAAAACTTTGAAAAACAAATAACCCTTTCTCTGCCTGGGCCTGTCCTCACACCCTTTGTGTCAGCCCAGGGGGTCAGACATGTGACTGGTGGGGTGCTGGTGATGAAGAGCAAGGTGATTGTTGAAGTACTGTTTTACCCTAGCCTTTGTTGGGGTTATTGTCCCATTATTATTTATTTATTTATTTATTTTTATTTATTTTAATTTTTTAATTTTTTTTATTTATCAGAGAGAGAGAGGGAGAGAGAGTGAGCACAGGCAGACAGAATGGCAGGCAGAGGCAGAGGAAGAAGCAGGCTCCCTACTGAGCAAGGAGCCCGATGTGGGACTCGATCCCAGGACGTTGGGATCATGACCTGAGCCGAAGGCAGCTGCTTAACCAACTGAGCCATCCAGGCGTCCCTATTTTTTATTTTTTAAGAGATTATATTTCATATCATGGTGATACATGCTAGAACTGTAGCTTCTGGTTCTGCATTAAAACTTGGCTATGTAGGACTTTTTTCAAGGATTTGTCCCTAAAAAGGGCATCAGAACATTCGAGCTCTATAGCAGAGGAGTATGTCTTAGGCTTTTATAGCTACTGTCTTAATTTCCATCTTTGTGTTTTTTTCTAGTTCCTCCTCAGACCAAGATGACTGATGGAAACCTGTCCACCTCTACAAATGGCATAGCCTTGATGGGCGTTCTGGGTGGTCAGCCAGGAAACCACATTCAGAACCTGCAGCACTTGACTCTCAAGGCCCCCCGATCCCTCTCGTTGCCAGAGTATGGGCCCAGGCTGAAGCTTGGTCCTGTAGACGATCGGCACAGCCTCAAGTCTGTGGACTCCGGCATTCCCACCCTTGAGATCAGTAACCCGGAACCCGTCCCTTGCAGCGCGGTCCATGTGAAGAGGAAGCCGTCGGAGCCAGAGATCGTCCCTGAGCGAGCTTGCCAGAGTGCTTGCCCACTGCCTTCCTACACGCCCCCGGCTACCGGCGGTGCCGAGTGGGAGCAGAGCGTGCGGAAGTCATCCACATTCCCCAGGACGGGCTATGACTCGGTGAAGCTCTACAGCCCCGCCTCCAAAGCCCTGAGCCGCAGCGATGATGTGTCTGTGTGCAGCGTGTCCAGTCTCGGCACGGAGCTATCAACCACACTGTCTGTCAGCAACGAGGACATCTTGGACCTCGTGGTCACGAGCAGCTCCAGTGCCATCGTGACCCTGGAGAGTGACGATGACCCACAGTTCACGGATGTCACCTTGAGCTCCGTCAAGGAAACCCGTGAGCTTCGCCAGCAGGACTGTGCAGATGGAACCGAGGATGGGAGTAAACTGAAAATCTTGGGACCACTTAGCAGCTTCTTTACCAGGTAACGCTGTCTTTGTCTCCGTGAGAGTTAGGTTCTCCAAACCGGCTGCTCTGTTCTCATCTGAAATGTGCTGTGCGCTTCCTGCTTTGCCAAGCAGACCCCAAGTCCGACAGGCGACCGTGATTTCTGCCCAGAGCCTGGAGCCAGGTGCAGTGGTGGGTAGGACTGGTTTGGAGGTGACCCTACTGTCTGCTGGCCGTCACCTCTGTGTCCTTCCCTGGCTCCCTTGCACACTTTGTTGTCATTTCCCAGCTTCTGAGTGGCTGTGGCGGAGGGTGACCCGTAAATGGCCAGTGCTAACAGATTGGCAGCCTTACTCTGTCAGCCTTGTCCTCTGAAGGGCCCTTTACACTCAGGGTTAAGCTCAGGGTTAGGAACCAACATCCCCCCTCGGACCCTGCAGGCCTAACATAGTTCTGGTGTTGCCAGGCAACCCTGGCCCCATGCCCCCACAGGGCTGTGTGCTGGGCCCGTGTTCTGATGCTGGCCCTGCCCTGCGGCTTCTGCTTTCCCCCCCCGAGCTGGCACCAGGCCACTTGGTTGCCAAACCAGGGCCTGCAGGGCCCCTGTGTCTCACCTTTAGCCCTGGGGTGCACAGCTCCCACGGGGCCTGCTTCTTACCTGTCCTCTTGTGCTTTCATCCAACAAGTGTGTGTGTCCCGGGCTCTGCTCTTAGCAGGGGACTGTGGGAGGGGTGTGTGCATCGAAGTGTTACAGGAACTGACTTCAGGTCAGGCATATCAGGGCAGGGGACACATCAGTCGTATAAGTAGCTGGGGACCTCTGGGCTGTGCCATGCTGTGGGGAAGGGCACGGGGGGTGTGAGTTGCTGTGCAAGGAAGTGGTGACTTGTCCCTAACTGCCTGTTGGGGGACCCATTGCTGTGGTTGGCACAGCTGCCCCTGCATGTGTGTACTGTAGCAAAGTCCAAGGAGGACACTTTGTGGTACTGGGTGTCCCCTTTTTCCTTTTTAAAGATTTATTTATTTATTTGGGAGAGAGAGAGCTCAAGTGAGGAAAGGGGCAAAGGGACAAGGAAAATCTCCAGCAGACTCCCTGTTGTGTGTGGAGCCCGACCTGGGGCTTGATCCCACAACCCTGAGCTGAAATCAAGAGTCAGATGCTTAACTGACCGAGCTAGCCAGATGCACCCGGTTGTCCATTAGAGATGGTGTGCTGTGCTGGTGGGCATCCACGGGAGACTTCTGTGGCTGTGGGCTTAAAGCCTAACTCACCGCAGCCCCAGCTGCCTCACCGTCTGAATGTGGACATCGTTCCAAGTGAGCCTGACACCACTTTTGAGTGAAAAGATGTCTGGTGCAGGCTGTGGTTCGTGGGGGATCTCTTCTCTGACTGCTGACAGTCAGGTGTGAGGCCTCTGTGGTCCTGGAGCTCAGTAACCCAGGACTGCCTTCAGTGGGAGGTGACCAGGAGCGCTGGGGGCAACAGTCGCTGTCCCTTCTGCAGCCATAGCCCCAGAATAAGTGGTTTTGGTTCTGATTAGCATGGCTGAGCTGTTCTCTTTTCTTAGGTCGGTGTTTTCAGCATTCTGGGTCTGTAGATCCCACCTGGGTGCCTGGGACACGTGGGGTCGTCAGAATCCGTCCGCAAACTCCAGAATCCAAATCTCAGGAGAAGGGCTGGGGAGACCATGTGTGGGTTCTTGGCAAATTTGGAAACGTGGTTTGGGGTAGGGGTGGCTGGGAAGCAGCCTAGAGGAAAGAGCTGAGCTTTGAACTGAACACACCTGCACCTGTGTCCTCGCTGTGTGACCTTGAACAGGTCACTTCACCTGTCTGAGTTGGCTCTCTTACCTCTTAGATCGTATTGAGTAAGTGCCCAGCCCAAGGTGCCCATTATGTTGTTGATATACAAGGTCCGCTTCTGGGACCTACTTCGTGTGGCGGTCACGGGAATGAATTCGGTCCACGTGTGTGACTCTCACAGCTGCGCCTGGCTCTGGCCGCTGCCTTGTCTCAGTGGGATGGAACCTTCTCTCCCTTTGGAAGGAAACACTGCCAGTTACTTGGATCGTTGCTGAGGCTACTATTCTTTTTTAATTGATGCATAGTGGACTACGCTGTTATGTTGGTTTCAGGTGTAAGACAGTGTGACTGGACTTTCACGCGTGTTCCTAAATGATCGTCGAGCTGGATCTCAGTACCATCTGTCACCATTCAAAGCTGTTACCTGGTGTCGACTACATTGTGTTCCCTGTGTTGTGTGCTGTGTTCTTTTGTCTTATTTAGTTTATAACTGGAAGTTTGTACCTCTAGATCCCCCTCCCCTATTCGGCCCGTCCTCCTCCCCACCAGGTTGCTCTTCATTTCGCAGTCTGTTCTTGTTGTTCTATATTTTAGAGTCTGCATGTAAGGGAAATTATATAGTATGGTAAAGCTTCTGTTTTTTGAAAATCTTTTGTAGCTTTGTGCCGCAGAAATGAAATGTCTCCTCTTTGTTTTATTCTCTGGTTCTTGTCTCCTTAGCCCTTTCATAAAACATTAAAAAAATTTTTTTTAAATTCTTTTTATTTAAGGAATCTCTACACCCAACATGGGGCTGGAACTCCCGACCCTGGGATCAACAGTTGCGTGTTCCACTGACTGAGCTGGTCAGACACCCCCTCATTTACCCTTTTAATGGCTGTGACATTATGGTGAGCCGCCATTAAGCACTTTGGGGAAGCAGGTGGAATGTTAATGGCAAATGGATCGAAGTTTGTGATCTCCTGGGCTGAGTCTAGTGAGTTTTTTTGTCCTAGAGTCTTAAAGTGTTAGAGGAGCTTTCCATCTCAAATTCCTTTGAGGGGGAAGAGGGTTCTGTGGCAAGGGTGTTTGGAACCCACTACACGTTTTACAGGTGAGTCATGCAGGGGGCCCTACTCACAGTAAGGCCTGTATGAGTTTTGTCGAGGGCAGGGCTGGGGCTAGAGCTGTGCTCTGGGGTTTCTGGCCCAGCCTTCTGAGTCCTCCTGTTTCCCTGCTTCATCCCCTGACCCAGGCAACTTCCTTTACTCTTGTGCTTCTCTGTTCTCCTTGTCCTCACTGAGTCAATTTCTCGGAAATTGTAGGAGGAAGTGTGGGCAGTAGTGGAAGGCTCATCTGGGAGAATGGGGCTCAGAGGAGGGGCTGAACACAGTCACGAAACGAACTTGTGGCCAGAGGGGGCAGACTGGTTGGTGGCCCTGACTACTTTATGATGGTGGTGGTCTGGGAGAGATAGGAGCAGAGATGGGACAGGATGGTAGGCTGGGCCTGACCACTGTGGACCCAGCTCCCTCTGTCCCTTTGACCTGCTCTCCATCTGGGCTGTCGAAAGCCCTGTGGTATTGATGCTGCCTTGAGCTGAGAGATGGTCCTGGGCCTTTAGGGACTCACAGCTGGTGGGGGGGGACAGAGCAGGCACCGCGAGGGTGGGGGGCATGAGTGCAGTCATGAGGGTGTGAGCCTATGAGCCTTTGACTCTCCTGCTTAGTAGCTGTGTGACCTTGGGCAAGTCATTTTACTCTCCTCTGTGCTGTTAAATGGGGGCATGAAACTGTAAGGTTAGAGATCAAATCAGTAAGCCTTTAGCACACTCCCTGAGAAGTAGTAAGTAGTGGCTTTCTGTGATGCTAACAGAAATGTTACCATTTCTAGGAAATAAGTTGTTCTGAAGCTTTCTCTGGTTCTTATCCTAATGTGGTGCTTACTTTGATCAAAAGTTATGATGGAAAAAGTTAAATCAGGATGTCTGCACTGTTGACATTTTGGGGTGGATGAATCTTTGTGGCTGTCCTGTCTAACAGCCTCCCTGGCTTATGTCCCCAAGATGCCAGGAGCCTTTCACAGGGTCGTACTGGGTGCTGCCTTCTGTCCCAGGCAGGGAGGGCTGGGAGGGGCGGGTAGGATCACCCAGCCTGTGAGAACCACACTGCTGGCAGGTGTAGACGTTGGTGTCTGTTTCCCTGAAGGAAATATACTGATGTCACATAATTGGAGCAGGATCCCCTTTGTTTGGAGAGAGGGCCTGTGTTAAGGGGTCCTGTTTCACCCGTGTAGTTGAACAGTGTTTGTGTAGACGAGAGGAATCCAGTAATACGCGTGTTTTCCACAGGAGACGGCTTGTTTCTACAAAGCCAGGGTTTCCCGGCTGCTAATCTTCACGGGCCTGGGAGCCTGGAAGGTGATAATCCGCTTTGCCCACTTATGGCTTTTTCAGGCAGCTCTGTATGCCGCTCTCAGCAGAGACTGGGTGTCCTTGCTGAGGAGCCATGCTTGGGCTGTAGTGGAAGCAGATGAAGGGGCTTGCAGCAGGAGGGAGGACGGAGAGCTGCCGGGGCAGGGGAGGCTGGGAGATGTGGTGCCCGGCTGTGTTCTGAACTGCTCCCACCCCCCAAACACCTCCCCCCACCCTGGGAGGGAGCCCCTGGAGACGCAGTCTGCATGGGGCTCACCCCAGCGGCGGGGGCCTGTGACACAGTGAGCAGGGTGCTGGGTGAGCTGGAGCTGCTCTGACCCAGGTTCGAACCTCTGTTCTACCATTTTTGGCCTGTGTGACCCCAAGAACTCCCCTCTGGTCTGTGGTCCCCCGTGTGTACGGGGTGGCAGGGGTTCACTGCCCCTCTGGTAAGGAGCGCATGGAGTCTTCAGAGAGACGCCGCGGGACAAAGTCCAGGCCGAGTGCATCCCCAGCTTGCAGCTTGGCTTTGTGGGCCTGCTGTCTGCTTTTGTTGGGGATTCACAGAAGATTCCACTGTTTTTATGGGTCTGTGTAAGGACAAAGAGGAAACCATTGTTTTGAGAAAAGTCTTTAAGGCATTTTGACTTGGTGTGAATGCGTTCAACTACAACTCCTCGGCTTTGGGGGTTTGATAACTTGGAAGGGGCTATGGACAGTGCTAAGGAGGAAATGTGCTCCTTGCTTTCTTTTTTTCTTTCCTTTTTTTTTTTTTTTTTAAAGATTTTATTTATTTATTTGACAGGCAGAGATCACAAGTAGGCAGAGAGGCAGGCAGAGAGAGAGAGAGAGAGAGGAGGAAGCAGGCTCCCTGCTGAGCAGAGAGCCCAATGTGGGGCTCCATCCCAGGACCCTGGGATCATGACCTGAGCCGAAGGCAGAGGCTTAACCCACTGAGCCACCCAGGTGCCCCTCCTTTTCTTTTTTTTTTAAAGAAACTAATTTTTAAGGGGGGAGAGAGGGGCGGGAGGAGGGCAGAGGGAGAGAGAGAACCCGAAGCTCTGAAGTAGCCTCCCTGCCCCGCGCATGGCTCGCCCTCACCATCCTGAGATCATGACCTGAGCCCAAACCAAGAATTGGACACTTAACCGACTGGGCCCCCTAGGCCCCCCATCCTTACTTTCTCTTTGGAGAGGTGAGTTTGTTTGAGCTAGGCAGAGAAACTTCAGAGGCACGGGGAGTGACAGGCGGTGGCCGCTGCGGGCCCCTCGGAGCACGTGGCCATGGTGGCCTTGCTTGATCTTCAGTCCTGTGGGAGAGAGCGTGTGTGGGTAGGTGGACTCTGCAGGCGGGCTTGCGCCTCATGTGGGCCACTCTCCTGCCTGTGTGTGCCGTCTGGGTCTCTCAGAGCTGGGATTCTGGATAGGAGTTGGGTGCTGTCAGCTTCTCCCGGGAGGAGCCAACCGAGGCAGGAGGAGGCGGAGAAAGTTAGGCAGTATTGTCCGGTAGGGTGGTGTCAGGGCCGTGCAGCTCTCCATTGTTGGCCCTGTGCTTGTCCCCTGGAAAGTGCCAGGCCACTGTGGCTGTGGTGGGGTGGGGCGGGAGGGTCCTGACCCTGACTTCTGAGGGTTGGGGGGTGGGGGTGGCTCTGATGCAGCAGAGGGCCTAGGGGCCCAGGGTAGAGCCCAAGACTTCGGCCCTCACCGGGAGTGTGAAATCACCTCAGTCCTTGCATTGTTAGATCCTTTCTGCTTAAACTTTTTCGGGTGGTTTCTGTAACCTGCGCCGAAAGCTGATGGATTCAGGTAAGTCCTGTGAGTAATTCTTACTCATAGGTGGGGAGACTGTGACAGAGGGTGGTTGAGTAACCCGCAAGGGATACAGCCGGCACTGGGCACAGGACTCCAAACTTAGGGTTCTCATCTGGAGAATAGAAACAAGTTCGGGTGTCAAAGGGAGGAGGTGTGCATGGGTGTGAAGCACCAGGCACACAGGAGGCACACTGTCTACGTTACTAATTGACTTTTGCCCAGATGTGTGCGTGCGCTTGTGGGTGCGTGTGTATGTGTGCGTGCGTGTATGCGTGCACACACACCTGGGGCACGCATGTGCGCACGCCACGTGATATCCGGGAAACAGCCCTGGTGGGTGTTCCCTGGACCTAGCTGTCTGCTGCTGTGTGGGCCCAGGTAAGGCGGGCACTCAGCCAATCTGGGGGCTTCCTGTTTTTGTTTGCAGAAGGGGCTCAGGGCACCTGCCTTATGGAGCTGTGAAAAGAAAAAGCAGCCGTGTGACCCCGGTGCTGGGCTCCAAGCACCAGGCAGCAAGGGAGGCCCTGTGGCCCTGTGGCATGTGAGGACGGTTCCTAGACAGACATAGAAGTCCAGAAAGAAATACGGGGACTCAGAGGTTGGCAGGTCTTTGAGTGTCTTCCTTGTGGACAAGGTCAACACGGTGTCTGGCAGGTGGAAGGATCAGCATGCATGAAGTCATAGGAGCAGGAGAAAGCCCAGTGTTTCTGGGAAAGTGCTGTGGCCTGAGGTGCCCAGGATGGAGAGCCGACAGGCTCACATGCCCAACTCCACAGTCCCTTCTCTTTCTACTGGAGACACCACACTACCTCTTTTTAAAAAATTTATTCTTATTTTTAAGAAATCTCTGTGCCCAAGGTGGGGCTCAGATTCAGCACCTGAGCTCCAGAGTCACCTGCTGTATGGACCAAGCCAGCGGGGCGGCCCTGCATGGTCTTTGGGGACATGTGTGCCATGATCAGCTGTTGGGGGGGTTGCTGGGAGAGCAAGAGGAGATGCGCTATGCTTGGGCCGGGCAGGGTCTGCAAGTGTGTAGCTGGGGCCGACGGAGGCACTGCTCGCAGGTCAGGGGGTCCACTCTGCGGCACCCCTTCGGGGCACAGAAGCGTCTCGGTGCGAAGAGGGCATGGTATGTGAGCAGGTTGAGAAGGCTGTCCTCGCTCACTGAGTCCTGAGGCCTTCCCAGGCTGGCTGTCGGGAGGGGGTGCAGAGCAGATTCAGTGACAGGCCAGGGCGGCCAGGAGCAGGAGAAGCAGAGAAGATTTTGGCAAGGACGCCAGGAGGGCAGCCGCTGTTGTATTAAGTACACATCCGTGAGGTGTCTCGACGATTCCGAGTACTGTCCTTTGTGTGAGGAGAGTTTTCCCTGGCCCTGTTTGGATGACCCCACTCCCAGGCTTTCAGGCCCTCTAGGATTTCTTGTGCCAGGTGGCTTTTCAGCAGCTTAACCCCAGTCCTATGGAATGCCTGCCTTTTCCAAGCACGGGCTGACCCCGCTGAGCTGCCACTGGCCCTTGTTACAGCCCCTGCCAGGTCCTTGATGCCCTGACTCCACCTGACCTTCATTTCCAGGGGTTCTTCCGGGGCGGGGGTGGGGAGAACGGCACATTGATGGTGCAGCAGCCACAGGCGGCTAGTGTCCATGAGAGGTCCGTTCCAAGAGCTCACTCTGAACAGCTGAGCTAAGGGCGTGCTGCCTGCCTGAGCTTTGCTTCCTGGTGATGGTGGGCCCCGGCACGGTTCCCTGCAGGCCTGGGGGGTTGCTGTGCACTATGCTCTGCCCTTCACCCTGTTTCTGGGGCACCTGTGGGGCTCAGTTGTTAAGCAAGACTTCCGCTGCCTTCCGCTCAGGCCATGATCCCAGGGTCCTGTGATCGAGCCCCATATCCAACTCTTTGCTCCATGGGGAGCCTGCTTTTCCCTCTCCCTCTGCTGTTCCCCTGCTTGTGTGCTTGCTCTCTCTCTTTCACAAATAAAGAAATAAATAACGTTTAAAAAAAAAAAAATACTTGGGACGCCTGGGTGGCTCAGTGGGTTAAGCCTCTGCCTTGTGCTCAGGTCATGATCCCGGGGTCCTGGGATCAAGCCCCGCATTGGGCTCTCTGCTCAGCGGGAAGCCTGCTTCCTCCTCTCTCTCTGCCTGCCTCTCTGCCTACTTGTGATCTCTCTCTCTGTCAAATAAATAAATAAAATCTTTAAAAAAAAAATACTTACCAAGCATCTGCCCTTTGCCAAGGCACTGTGCTAGGTGCTTGGGATTCGGCTGTGGACAAGACAAAGACCCTTGTCCCTGAGGAGCTTCTGTTCTGGTGGGAGGAGAGGATAATACCCGAAGTAAGTACGGGGAGCACAGATGTTGACGGTGATGGGTGGTGCCATGGGGAGAACAAGGCAGCGGAGGCAGGAGGAGAGACTGGCCAGGGCGGGCTCTAGAACACACTGGTCAGCGGGGCCCACAGAAGCAGGGCCTGCCTGGTGCACGAGCGGGAGACACTTCAGCAGAGACGAAGGAGGCAGGGAAGTTGACCCCACAGATTCCTGGCAAAACTGAGACAGGCTTGGAAGGGCCTGGGTAGGCCTGGTGACTAGAGAAGAGGACGGAAGCTGGGGGAACAGAGTGAGCCATGACAGGGGTGGAGATGAGGTCAGTGGGACCAGGTCCTATGCGGGCCTGCAGGCTGTCAAGAGCTACCTTGACCAAGAGCGAGGGGAAGAACTGCAGAACATGGGGCAGAGGACACGTGCTAGTCTTCTACTAGTTTGCCACACAGCAGATGAAAAGTAACCAGATAGCAGATTAAAACATCAGTGGCCCCTGGTCACATGGCTACGTTCTCTCTGGGGGTCTCACAGGGATGGAACCCAGGTGCTGAGCAGTGGAGAGCAAGGAGCTGTCACCTTCCTGGCTCAGTCAGATCATTGGCAGTGCTTGGTTTCCCATGGTCTTTGGTTCCTTGATGGCCATCAGCTGGGGCTGCTTCCAGTCCCTAGCTGCTTCTGCTATGCCTTGTTGTGTGTCCCCACTGTCTTCAGTGCAGCAACAGGGAGCCCCCCCTTGTGTACAGTCCTTCTCCCACTTTGACTTTCTCTTGCCAAGGAGAGCCCTGGTTCTTAAGGGCTCACTGATGAGATGAGGCCAACCAAGAAAAACTTCCCTTTCCCGAAATTCCTGTGCCATACGACAGCTGACCATGGGAGTGACTGTCCGACACAGTCATGGTTTATACCCACACTGAGGGTTGCTGGAGAGGTGGGGGCAGTGGCGCACCCTGGAAACCAGTGTGGGGTGAATTTTAGAAAGAGTTAGAGGAGGGGACTTGCTATTAGCAAAGGCAGATGGGAGCAAACACCTGAGGTGACAGCCAGATGAAGACATGGAATTAGGGCTGGAGAAACAGGGGTTTCTGTTTACTGTTAAGAATAGCCTAGCAGTTGGGGCGCCTGGGTGGCTCAGTGGATTAAGCCGCTGCCTTCGGCTCAGGTCATGATCTCAGGATCCTGGGATCGAGTCCCGCATCGGGCTCTCTGCTCAGCAGGGAGCCTGCTTCCCTCTCTCTCTCTCTCTGGCTGCCTCTCTGTCTACTTGTGATTTCTCTCTGTCAAATAAATAAATCTTTAAAAAAAAAAAAAAAAAAAAAAAAGAATAGCCTAGCAGGGACGCCTGGGTGGCTCTGTGCTCACTCTCTCTGACAAATAAATACATAAAATCTTTAAAGAAAAAAAAAATAAAAAGAATAGCCTAGCAAAAGAGCAGATGCTGATGTAACAAGAGAGAGGAGGCCTTGCAGAGGGGTGTCCTTCAGTGGCCTCCAAAGGAGCGGGGTCTGGTGCTCATGGGACACACTGGCTTCAGCTGCATGGAACCATCTAGATTAAGAAGTGGTGAAGCAGAGGATGTTGGCGCCGGGGCCGGAGGACAGATGTGGCCGTGGGGGTCTGTGGGAGTCCTCGCCTTCTTTATTTAGCAAATGTGGACTACTTTATTGTCTTTAGTGCTGTGTCATTGTTTTTCTGTGTGTGAATATAGTTTTTTAATTTCGGTATATTTCCTTTTTTAACTGTCTTAGAGCAGTTTTATATCACAGCAAAATTAAGCAGAAAGTGTGGAGTTGGGGCGCCTGGGTGGCTCAGTGGTTTAAGCCTCTGCCTTTGGCTCAGGTCATGATCTCAGGGTCCTGGGATCAAGCCCTGCATGGGGCTCTCTGCTCAACGGGGAGCCTGCTTCCCCTCCTCTCTCCCTGCTTGTCTCTCTGCCTACTTATGATCTCTGTCTGTCAAATAAATAAAATTAAAAAAAAAAAATGCAGAGTTGGGGCGTCTGGGTGGCTCAGTTGGTAGGGCATGCGACTTTTGATCTCAGGGTTGTGAGTTCAAGCCCCAGGTTGGGCGTGGAGCCCACTTAAGAAAAGAGAGAGAGGGCAAAGTTCCCATAGAATGCCCAGCTGGGAATGCAGCGTTCCCATAGAATGCCCACCCACAGCCGAGGCACCGCCTCCCCCATCTCAACGTGCTGACCGGAGTGAAACCTCCTTGCAGTCAGTGGACACGTCATCGTCACCTAGAATCCTGCCCTAGACAGCCTGCTCCCCTCCCTCCCCACACACCCTTGGCGACCACCCATCCTCTTTCTGCCTCCATAATTTCGTTTTTTCCAGAATGTCAGGGAGCTGGAATCCTAACAGTGCAGCCTGTTCAGACTGGCTTCTCTGGCTTGGTAATGTACATTTAAGGTTCCTCCTTGTCTTTTGATGAAGGTCGTTTCTTCCTAGCACTGAATATTATCTCATTGTCTGGAACGGACCATTTATTTTTTCATTCCTCCTGAAGGACATCTTGGTTGCTTCCAGGCTTTGGCAGTTGTGGATAACGTGGCTGTAAATATCCCCATGCGGGTTTTTGTGTCGACAGGAGTTTTCAACTCCTTCGGGTAAACAGCAGGGAGCCTGATTCTGGATCGAATGTAAGAGTGTGTTTAAGTTCAGCAGAAACTGCCAAACCTCCTTGTGGAGCAGCCATCCTGTTTCTGTGCCCACCCACAGTGAGCAAGGGCTCCTGCGGCTCTAGGAAGCCTGCTTCCTTGTGCCCTAGGAAGGAAGCAGGGTCCTCTGTGGATGGGATGGGCCCCTGGGGTGAAGGAGGGAGTGTGATGAAAGGAGAAGGTGCGAGAGTCATCGTGGGGTGTGGGATTGCAGGATCTAGTTCTGTAAGAGAGTGGGCAGCCTGCCTCTGGGGGGTATGTGTGCTGGGCCCAGGCATGTGTGTGAGCCACGGTTGTGATTATGCTGAGTTGGGATGAAAGGGGAGGCAGGCAAGGGACGTCAGGAGGGCAAGCCGCAGCGAAGGAGGGTGGACCAGTGGGATCAGAGGAGCCTGTTGAGGGATCTGGGCCTAAGGGTAGTGGGGAGCCTTCATGGTGTGGATAAACGGGCTTAGGGCAACAGCTAGCTGGCCATGGAGCTTGGAGGGCTCAGCCCCCACCTGGACCCATGCCCGGCTCAATCTGATGGTAAGGCTCAACCCCAGGAAGTCACGTTCTGTTTCAGGTGTCTGGTAGCTTCTCCAGGGGGTTGGAAGGAGGAGGCAGAGCGCTTCATGGGATCCCTTTCTAATGCTCAGCGGAGGGAGGGAGGTAGCAGTTCCCTCCCGGGGACATTGTTGGGATGGGTGCTCCTTTGCTGGGCTGGCCATGGGTACACAGAAGCTCCCGTTTGCGAGCGGCATCTCCTCCTGCAGGAAAGGCCACCACGAGGTGCCCTGTTCTTGGTGCTGTGATCCTCTGGAGTGGCCCAGGCCAGGATGGCGTTAGGGGAAGGAAATGCCAAGAGGAAGTGTCCCGGAGGAGCATGGACCATGCATATCATGCAGGGGTTGTCACTTCTTCTTCTTCAGTCCTTGGCCTTCTCTAGGGGGCCCCTGCATGACAGGGCCATGCAGCCATCCCTCCAGCTGGCTGCTCGCAGCTGATGTCTCTCTGGCATTCCCCACCAGGCACTAGCCTCTCGAGAGCCAGGCCTGTGAAGGTGGGGGCTCGCTCACTCAGGAACACCTCCATGCTTCTCTGAGGCTCTGCATCCTTGCATTGTTGCTGTAAATGCTTACCCACCGTTGGAATGGTTCCCTCCAGCCTCCATGTGAGGACCAGCCTCACGGCCCTTCTGTATGCTCCAGGGCACCCTTGTTCCCACCAGAGGGGCACAGAGAAGACACTGGGGGTGGGTTTGTGTGTGTCCCAGAAGCTGCCTTGCTGCTGTGGCTTTGGCTGTTGTCCTTCTGATGGGCCCGATCTCCCACGTATTCAGGTCCTTGGATCCCTTTCCTGCATCCGTGTCCTCAAGTGTCTCCTGGAGCAGGAGCCCCTTGAGGTCAGTGTGGAGTGCGCACAGGGAGGTCCCAGCGGCTGCTGTTGCATCGTGGCTGTTGTGGGCTACAGCCCTGTGTGGGGAGGGCTGTGGAGGCCACAGTGCAGCCTCCCACATGTCGCAGGGGTGAATATCATCCCAGCTCTGCCACTTACTTCCCCCCTGCACTGGCAGCAAGTTGCTGTGTCCCACATGTCAAACGGGCTGTCAAATTGGGCTGGTGGTCTTCTCCAGCAGGAGGAACATTTCCCGGCTTGGCGCCTCATCTGCTTGCAGCCCTCCTTCCCTCCTCCGCCAGGCTCAGTGACCCCCTTCTGGAGCAGGTGGCACTTCTGCCTTTTGCTGCTGATCACACTGCCTGAGAGGAGCCCACTGAAGATTCCCAGCAGAGTGGAGTCCCCGGCTCCCGGCCCAAGCATCCCCCCTTGTTCGGTGCCATTGGTGGGTGCCCCTCGAGGGCCTTCATCCTACCCCCACACTCACACCTAGATGGAATTCAGTAAACATTTGTCAGATGGGTGAGTGGAGACGGCTTCCATGTCCTTGGTGAACACCTCCCCAGGACTGAGTGCTGAGGACGCGGTCACCACCAGCCCCGTCCCCCCAGTAAATGTAACAGATGCCCCTTGTAGTCTGGTACGGGCGCACAGCTGCAAGAGATGCTCCAGCTCAGGCTTTGGGTGTCAGTGCCGGGGAAGGATAAACTGCAGGGTGTCTGGAGAGGGACGAGGGATGTGGGGGAGCCCAACCTCTGTGAGAACCAGAAACCAGCGGGTTCAGGTCCCTGGTCCCATGGTGCCTTGTGTGCACTTTGTCTCGCCTCTTCTGTCATCTGGGGTCTTACGTTTGGGCACAGTTGTCGTCTGAGCTGTCCGGTGTGTCTGCCACTAGCCACACGAAGCATTTGAGACTGAATTGAAGCTGGCACTCTGACTCTGCAGCTGCCTGAGCCACATTCCAGGGCTTTTCCATCCCCATGGGAAGCTCCGTTGTTTAGTGCTAGTCTGGTTGGTCTAGGTGATGAGCTGGCACTTTACTTTTGGCCTTTGTTCTTGTGAAAGAAGCTAATCTGGAGGGAAGTGAAAGGAGCCCAGGGAAGCCTGCAGCAGAAAGCACCAGAGGCTAGGACCCCTGGGGGAAGGCAGAGGCTGAGGGGAGGTGGCCTGCTGCTGGGAAGGCTGGCTTGGGTTGGGGGAGGACCAACCTGTCCTCTGGTCCGGCCTGGGGACAGCAACTGCCTTGCAGGGTGTTGGGGATCTCACTCGAGGTCCTGTCCAACATTGCCCCTGAGCTCTGGGGCACATTCTAGCATCTGGGGAGCTGCATGCAGGGAGGTGGAGGGGTGAGCACCTCGGACTTGCCCCGCGGTGCCTCCAGCCCGGAGACCAAGAACCCAGAGGGCGTTCAGGGAGTGCGGTCTCAGAGCCAGAGACGGGAGTATCTGTTCTGCCTGTCTGGTTGGGTTCTGGGCACCCAGCTCTGTTCTCCTGAACCTTGGTTTCTTTTCTCCCAAATGACAATAACAAGGCTGAGCATACAGTGTGCTTGGCATAGTGAGTGGTATTTGCGCCCCACCAGAATTCATTAGGGGCCTCCGTGTACCCCTGTGGTTGAATGAGTGAATGCTAGCAAGGGCCAGCCTGCCTGGGAGCTGAGCACTAGAAAAGGGAGAACCGAGAAAAGAAGGATTTGATCCGTCCCAAAGGGTAAATGGGCTTGACTTCCTCTGTGTGACTGATTGGCAACGGGTCAGAGTGGGCCACCTGCTGGCTTTCCTGTGATCCCGCCAGCTCGAGATGGCATGTTGAATTCCAGGGAACACGAACAAGTTCTGTGTTCCAGGTTGAGTCTGATGATCTGTTGTCCTTCCCTTGGGGGCTTAGGAAACTTCTGTTTGAGGAAGAAACCTTTCAAGTTCAGCCACTTTTTGTTGGATGCAGACCTTGAAATCCCCGTTTGTCTCAGGTGGGGCGGGCAGGCACCTTCGCTGTGGTGTGTCAAGGCAGTGGCATTCAGGAGTGGTATGGACTGAAGCAGGAAGGGACTTTGCCGGCCTACACATCTGCTTACCCGTCCTGTTCAGGAGCCAGATCGTGTCCTGGTGGACCTCGCAGGCTACACTGATTTCTCTGCAGTGCTTCTTCCCTGGCTTCTGGGAGCTGCACTGTCCTTAGAAATCTCACAGCCATGAGGCGCTTGGGTGGCTCAATTGGTTAAGCGTCTGACTCAGATCATGATCTCAGGGCTGTTAGTTGGAGCCCTATGTCAGGCTCCCTGCTTGGTGCAGAGTCTGCTTAAGTCATCCACGCTCTTTCTCTCTCTCAGGTAAATATTTTTTTTTTTTTTTAAAGATTTTATTTATTTATTTGACAGACAGAGATCACAAGTAGGCAGAGAGGCAGGCAGAGAGAGAGGAGGAAGCAGGCTCCCCGCAGAGCAGAGAGCCCGATGTGGGGCTCGATCCCAGGACCCTGGGATCATGACCTGAGCTGAAGGCAGAGGCTTTAACCCACTGAGCCACCCAGGCGCCCCTCTCAGGTAAATATTTTTAAAAAAAGGAATTTCAGGGGCACCTGGATGGCTCAGTGGTTGAGCCATTGGTTGAGGTCATGATCTCAGGGTTCTGGAATCAAGCCCCACGTCTGGCTCTTTGCTCAGCAGGAGGCTTGCTTCTCTCTCTCCCTCTGCCTCTCCCCATTTGTGATTTTTGGTCAAATAAATAAATAAAATCTTAAAAATAAAAACAAAACTTTTGTACCTATAAGCAAGATAGTTTTGGGCAGTGGACGAAAGGAGGATGTATTTGTTCCATGCGAGAGTCATCCGGCTTTCCGCATGTGTGCGCCACCCTCCTTGCGCTGGCACTATTGGGAAATCACACACTGGGTTCTTTATGGGAAGTCCCAGATTTCTGTGTTTAGAGACTTTCTAGTCTGCCTTCTTTCTGTCCATGGTGAGGTTATGGTCAGCCTGGGAGGGGGGGGGGGGATCATCAGGAAACGCAGGACAATGTGGCAGCATGGCAGTTTGTGGGATTCGGAGAAACCCACAGGCCACCCCGTTCCTACAAAGTGGTTCTCTCGCCACTGGCTGCTTCCTGCTCGCACACTGATCTCCCTTTGCCCGCTTAAGAAAATGTTCACAGAACACCCGAGCAATTAAAGCTGTCCTGCTCTATGTTCTACCCATCAGCGCCCATTCTAAAGTGTTTACGGATTTATTTTGTTTGGAAGACCCTGAATATTTGGCATAGGGAACATCAAATTCTCTTATGCCCTCTGTATTTTTCGTGTGCGCAAGGACCTACCAGATTGCCACATCCAGTCTGCTAGTTCCTGTTGCTGTTAAGTGAGCTGAGTTTGTAACCGAGAGTTGTTTTGATTTCAGTTTTGCTGATTCTTTGTTGTGAGTAGTTGTGGTTTATCTCAGGATTCGTGTAAGGTTCTGTAAATGGGAGAGTGATGAGTCATCCAGATTTGCCTAATAGCCATTCTGGGCCTGCAACATCCCGTTTTCCTGTTAATTCCCCTTTGCTTCCAGCTAGAGGCTTTTCAAATCCAGGCTCTGTGTGCACAGTGTTACGGAAATAGTACATGTCTGAAGGACTTGGAAAACTAGGTTTGAATTTTAGTCCTAATTTCTTTCAGGTTTCAGATTTGTGTGTGAGACCCATCTCCCTCCAGGAAGGGACATCTGGGCAAAGTGATGCAGAGGTAGAAGGGGCCTGGCCTTGGAGTGGGGGTGGGACACTGGCTTGCTGGGTCAGCCCTTGTCCTAGCTCCTAAAGGGTCTATCCCAGAACGAGTAGGTTTTATTCCTTTTAGAAGTTCCTTTGAAAACAGGTATTTTTTTTTTTATTTTAAAATATTTTATTTATTTATTGGACAGAGAGAGAGAGAGAGAGATCACAAGTAGGCAGAGAGAGAGAAGAAGGGAAGCAGGCCCCCTGCCGAGCAGAGAGTCCTATGTGGGGCTTGATCCCAGGTCTGTGAGACCATGACCTGAGCCGAAGGCAGAGGCTAAACCCACTGAGCCACCCAGGCGCCCCGAAAACAGGTATTTTTTAAAGCAGAAGCAATTGAGTGGTGGTCCCAGTTGGTGGGGAAGACCCATGAATGTATGTTTACTCCTGTGAAGGACAGCTGCTGTAACAAACTTGACACCTGTTTGTTGGCCCAGGTGGATGGAAGTTCATTTGCGGCTGGTGCTCTCCCAGGGATCTGGTGGCTCTGGAGATTGCTCCCTGAGTTTTGTGGGCTTCCCAGCGTCAAGCCAGGAAGGGGCTGGTGGGGGTGCAGTTTCAGGGCCCAGCTGGCACTTTATTGGTTGGAACTTAGTCACGTGAAGCCCACCTGAAAGGGAGGTCGGAAAGTGGGACCAGTGGCCAGCACTGGGAGGAGATGGATTTAGCAATAGCCGGGAGCCTTGGCCCTTTTGGGGATCGTTGTTTTTTTTCCAAGCCTCCTTCCTCTCTCTCCTTCGCTAGGATTAAATGCTTGGAGTTGATGAGGGGAATGCATTGTTATTCTCTTGCCTAAAAGGTGGATCCCACCAGTTATGGGCGGGATTCTGAACTGGGTTGTAGCACAAGGAACATTCTGGATCCACCCCTGCGCCCCTCAGACCTCCAGTTCAGTTTGTGCTCTAGCCATACTTGGAGTTCTCCCAACTGTGTCTTGCCTCTGCACCTCAGCCCATTTTGTTGCCTTTGCCTGGCAAACTCCTGTTTGTCCTTTAGGATTTCACTTAAGTGTCACCTCCTCTGGGAGGCCTTCTGTGATCTCTGCAACCCCTTCCAGGGCCTTCATTTGGATCCCACAGCCCCTGGACTTCTGACACAGCATGGACACCCTTCCCACCCCTGGACCATGAGCTTCTTGAAGGCAGGGGCCACATTTACTCCTTGTTTTCCTAGCCAGTGCAGAACCTTAGTAGATGTTTAGTAAATAACCTGAAGTGAACTATAGGTAGGCTATACATTTTAAAAAGTAGTAAATTTGGCATACTTTAAAACCTGAATATTTTCCTTTTCAATTTTATTACTGTTCTAGATGCAGAGAGAAGTCTCTCCCCAGCAGTTTGGTCTGTCATTTCCGGTCACCCAGCTTCTGTAGCTTTTGGGTCACATGTACTGCCTCCACACCTGTGCTGTCTGCAGAGCTGGAATGTTCTTCTTAGTTTTATTATTTTAATTTTAATTTAATTTAATTTCTTTTTTTTTTTTTTTTACTGAGATCGTTGATGTGTTTTGTTATTTTTATTAGGACAATAATTTTTTTTTTAACATGTGTTTTCTTAATGCTTCTCTTTGTTTAAAAATACACAGGAAAATTTTGTTTTTTTATGTTCATCATTCTATTTTTGTCCTTTGCACTTTTATACCTACTACTGATTTTTCCCTCTTGCCGTATTTCCTTAAAGACTTTTTATGAATTTTAAACTTAAAACTGTGTGTTTTGTAGTTTGGTACCCTCTTCACTTCTAGAAGACATTTCTGCAAGCAATTAGACCTTGTTCACCCATTTATTAATGGCCTTGTGGTATTCTGTCCTGTGAATCATTTACTGATCCAACAGTAAGGAAGTAGATTTTGTTCCTGCTTTTGGATGATAAAATTACCTGTGTGCAAGTCAGCATGCATTATCCACCATTCCCATGATTTCCTGAAACAGGATTCCAGGTGATCACTGTCCCACTTCCTGCTTCCGTGACCACGTCCTGACCGCTGGTCTGCCCTCCTATGAGCGTGGATGGTGAAGCCGCTGGAGCTATCTGACCATGGTGTGATTTTACTAGCAGTGAAAATCCGGCCTCTGTTTTATGAATGAGGCTGAGGGATTGTTAGAGTTTGTCGAAGCTCTGGCCACAGGTTACCGTAAACGGCTGTTGGGGGGATATTGTCCTTCTGGGGACTCTGGTTTGCTCAATAAAGAGATGCCTGTGGTTTTCTTCTCTTCTCCTGCTGGGCCCTTGCTTGGGCTCATGAGACTGACCCTGAGCCCAGCAGTGCTGGGCCACACTTCCTGCCTTTGCCTGAGATGTGCGCCTCCCCTCTGCCCCATGTCGCCTTGGCCCATTTCTGCATGTGTTTAAGGCCTGTTCTGACACCTCTTTTCTGCAGCCTTCCTGGCATCCCCAGGACAGAGGGGACCTCCTCCAGGGGCACCCTCACCGGGCCTACTCTCCTGTGGCTTTATTATAGTCTGGTCTAGCTTTGTATGTCTTGGGGTTACCATGAGCCCCTAAAGGCAGGGTCTGAATGTGAGTCGTCCCTGATCCCCAGCTCCAGCCCCGCTCAGGTTCCCGATCGGCACTGGCAGATTAGCTGGATGTGCTTGTTCTGTGCACTTCTGCAGCATGGACTCCTTCCTGGACCCGCGTATAAGTGGCTTTTTAAATCCACAGAGGGCTGGCCTGCTTCCTGCCGTGCTCTGTGTTATGCATGTTCTATATTCAAGAAAACAGGGATCTGCTGGCTTCATGGAGCATGGTCTAGATTTGCTGCATGGTGGGAGAGGGTACACTCCTGGGTTAGGAGTCTCACCACTGCCTGGATCAGTGGAAAAAGACAGAAAGATACTAGAAGAACTCACATTGTAAGGCAGGTGTTCACAGTGTGGTTTTGCTTTAGTGAGTATGGTTGTTGAAGTAGTTTAAAGCAAAATCTAAAAGGTAGTAATGTGCTGTTCGCAGAAGCTGCTGGAAAGGAGTTAATCTCAAATTCATTATAGGTTAAAGTATCAGCTAAAGAAACAAGGAAGGGAAACATTTATTAATTAAAGAGCAAAGTTCTTTCCACTCTTGCTGCACAATAGAATTGTCTGGAAAACCGAAAAAAAAAGAAATTAGCGTCCAGGCCCCACCCTCAGAGATGAGTGGGGTGAGACTTGGGCACTAGGAATTTTTTTCTGAAGCTCCCCAGGTCGTTCTCGCGTGCAGTGAGGACTGAGAATCGCCAGTAGAAGGTAGAGCTCTCAGGTAGAATCCGAGCCCATCCGAGCCCTGCGGTCTGTCTGGTGACCGTAGGCAAGGGGATGGCTCTGAATTCTGTTAAGATAAGGAAGACCATGTGATCCCCTCGGGGGCGAAGTCCTGTGTCTGGTCATCGGGTAACTGCGGTCCGTGACTTTGGTGCCCAGGGTGTAGTGGGTGCCCCGCGCATACTTGTTGAATGAAGAAACCAGTGTGTGCACATGGGATTAGGGTTAGATGAGGTGAGATAGTTGGCCCTGTGTGATGAATGAATTGCTGCTGGTGCGATTAATAAGCATACTTTCCGGTCCCAAACCTCACTGAGGGGCGGGGACTCTGTTCTGCAGTTGGGAAAGGGAAAGGTGGCTCGTTTCTTACCCAGTTTGCCATGAAGCTGTCCCTTGAGCCCAGGTCTGCCCGACACTAAATCCCCCTCACACTGTCTGTGCCTTAGGTCAGATCTTACTCCTTCAGGTTCCTAAAACAGGAAGGAACTAGTCATTCACGCCACCTCTCACCTGTCTCCAGTCCCCGGTGGGCTCTTGCTTTGTGATGCTTACAGGCCTTCGTTAGCCAGCAACTCATTTTTCCTTCTTTTCCTTTCCATTAAGAGATTAAGAATAAATTTGTATTTTCCCCCTTACAGGCATTTTCGCCCTGCCTTTCTCTCCTAAGCTGACGCTAGAGAATGCGTCCCCATGTCACTTCTGCTTCTGTTTGACGGTTGGAGAGCATTTGAAGGAGGTCTCAAGGAGGCTGTGGTGACGCAGGAGAGCCCTGGGGCTTGTTTTGAGCTCGGTGACTTAGTGGTGAGAGGCAAACAGTTTCGTGCAGGCCAGGCTTAGTTAATGTTACGTTAGGTGTCTACCATCCTGATTAGATGCCAGGCCCTGGGGACACAAAGGCCCAGGAGGCTGAGCCTTCCCCACACCCCCATGCAGCGGGAAGTGATCCCTGAACTAGGATTCTCCAGGCCTCCGCCCAAGATGATGTACGGGTGCCCAGAGCCCCAAGGACGGACATGGTGGGGACAGGCTTGTCTGCCAGAGAGGCCCCAGGAGTGGTTGAGCTGAGCTGCTGGTGACTGGAGGAACGCAAAGTCACATGTACAGAGGAAGCACACTCACGCACTGGCCCCGTGGAGAGTGTTGCCCACACCCCCGCGGTCACTGTCCCTGTCAGGACCTCACTCTGCTAGGGCGACCACTGTTCTGACTTCTGTCACCGTAGATCAGTGTGTTTTTTTTTAGCTTTAGATAGCTGGAGTCCTATAGCATGGCCTTTTGTATCTGGCTTGCTTTGCTCCCCTTCCAGGACATTCACCTGGTGGCTGCTGGATGGCAGTATTCGTTTGCTTTCATCATGTGTGATTCGGGTGTACACATACACCAGCGCATGTTCTCTATGGGGACACGTGACTTGTTTTTGGTTTGATAACTCGGGAGAACGCTCATCACAGCCCTCTCGCACACGTGTTGTAGTACACGGGTCCCGGGGGTGGGGGGGCTCCCATCATCAGTCTGCGTCAGTCACAGCCACTGGGTGGTTTCCAGTGTACTGGGCGGGCAGCGTGGTTGTACAAACTTCTAGCGGCGGGTGGGCATTCTGGGTGTAGGGTCCTCTCCAAAATCTGCTAGCTTTTTGTTTTTGCCATTCCGGTGATAGATGGAGTAAAGGGTATTGGGTTTTCATTTGCATTTCCCTATTGGCTAATGATTTGGTGCATTTTTTCAAATTGTACTGACCATGTGGAATCTGGTGGAGTGTCTGTGGTTGTCTCACTGACTTGTGGACACCCTTCATGTACTCAGGAGGAGAGGCCTTTGTGAGATGGACATACTGCAAATATATACGACACTGTGACTTGTCTTTTCACTCTCAGTGTTTTTTGTTTTCCAAACAGAAGTTCTTAACTGTAATGAATTTTAATTTTTTAGAATCTTTTTTTATGGTTAGTGCCTTTTGTATCCTGTTTAAGAAATTCTTTGTTCTCTTCCAGAAGCTTTGTTTTGCCAACTATATCACTGACCCATTGGAATTAATTTTCTGTATGGTGTGAGGTGGTGGTTCATGTTTATTTACTGTGAAGACCATTCTGCTCACTGAACCTTTGAAATAAATCAGGTGACCATATATGTTCATTTTTCACCAATAAGAGCTTATATAATAGGTCTTGATATCTCATAGAGTAAGCCCTTCTATTTCTTTGTTCTTCTTTAGGATTATTTTGACTATTCTAGGTACTTTTCATATCCATATAAATTTTATTTTATTTTTTAAAATTTATTTTATTTTATTTTAAAAATTTATTCTATTATATTTTAAGATTTTATTTATTTGACAGAGAGAGAAGAAGTGAAAGAGGGAACATAACCAGGGGGAGTGGGAAAGGGAGAGGGAGAAGCGGGCTCCCCACTGAGCAGGAAGCCTGATGTGGGGCCGATCCCAGGACCCTGGGATCACAACCTGAGCTGAAGGCAGATACCTAATGACTGAACCACCCAGGTGCCCCTCCATCTAAATTTTAAAATCAGCTTGGCAATTACCACAAAAACATCTGTGGTTTTCTTTGCAATTACATTGAATCCTTTGATCATTTTTTACTATATGAAGACTTCTGATCTCTGAATGTGGTATTTCTTCCATTTATTTAGGTTTTCTATAATTTCTCCACAATATTTTTTAGTTTTTAATGTAAGGTCTTGTGTGTCTTTCATTATAACTTATTCTAAGATAATTGTTAATTTCTGATGGTTTTATGGATGCCATTCTATAAATGTTTGCTAGAAATGCAGTTACATTGTGTAGAGAACTTGAATCCTGTCATCTTGCTAAATTCAGTTATTCTAATAGTTTACCTTTGCATTCTTTGGATTTTCTTTATAGAAGATATTTTGTCTGTGGATGAGCTTTACTTCCTCCATTTCTTATACCTTTCATTTCGTTTTCTTGCCTTATTGCTCCCAGGAACTCCCAGACAGCTCTGCTCTGAAGTGGTGTGGGCAGAAACCCTTGTCTGGCTCCTGGTCTCTGGGAGAGATTTACCATTTCCCCATTGACTGTGGTGTTTGCCATAGGATACCTCTTATGAGACACCTTACTTTTTGTGAGAAACCTGTTATCAGATTAAGGAAGTTCCCTTTGATTCCTGGTTCTATGATTTAAAAAAAAAAATCATGACTGTGTTGCATTTTATCAAATGCTTTTTTTCCTGCATCTATTGACTTGCATGTGTTTTCTCCTTTATTTTGCATAGTAAATAACAGTGTATTTTTCTAATGTTAAGTAACTAACTTTGTATTCTTAGGGGAAAAAATCCCAAATTGTTTGTGTTACATCATCCTTTTATATCTATTGTTGGGTTGGTTTGGTAATACTTTATGAATTTCTGTCCATATTTATAAGCATGTGACCTGTAATTTCCCTTAGGTTTTGGATATCAGGATTATGCTGGGTTGAGTGTTCTGCTTTCTGTTTCTCAAAGTTTTTATAAGATTTTTCTCTTGTGGTTGAATGATCCTACCGATATGTTATAACTTACAGAACCAAACACCAAAAGACTCAATTTTATTGTATATGAGTTTTATTTACTTGTGTATTTTTTACACTTTTTTTTTTTAAGATTTTATTTATTTATTTGACAGAGAGAGAGAGCGAGCTCACAAGTAGGCAGAGAGGCAGGCGGCGGGGGTGGGGGAGCAGGCTCCCTGCTGAGCAGAGAGCCCAATGCAGGACTGGATCCCGGGACTCTGAGATCATGACTTGAGCCCAAGGCAGATCCTTAACCCACTGAGCCACCCAGGCACCCCTCTTTTTTAGTCTTTAAAGGTAGGCTCCATGCCCATCATGGAGCCCAACGCAGGGCTTGAAATCATGACCCTGAGGTCAAGAGTAGTGTGTTTAACCTACTGAGCCACTCAGGCACCGCTGTTGTATATGAACTTAAAAAATAATAAAAAGGCTTCACAGGAGGGGCGCCTGGGTGGCTCAGTGGGTTAAGCCTCTTCCTTCCGCCCAGGTCATGATCTCTGGGTTCTGGGCTCAAGTCCTGCATCAGGCTGTCTGCTCAGCAAGGAGTCTGCTTCTCTCTCTCCTCCCTGCTCCACCGCTCTCTCTCTTGCTATCTCTGTCACTGTCTCTGCCTCTCAAATAAAGGACTATTCTGACTAAATGCATGCACTTACAAATTCCTGCTGTGCTGCTGGAGACCACCTGATCGGGTGCAGCAGCAGGTCCCGGTGGGGGAGTGGGGCCAGGATAGAGCAGGCAAGCCCTCTGGCTCCTCTCCCTGTCACTCTCCTCACACTGTGCTCTCCTGCACTAGCCACCTGCAGCTTCATGTGCCTGCGTCCCTCCAAATAGTTCCTTAACCTGCCATATGTGGGTTTCTCCACTGTATGTCAGGAAAAAAAAAAAAAAGATCCAAAAATATCTTTATTTTAAAAACCCACAAAGAATACTCAGGTCCAAATGGCCTCACTAGTGAATTCTTCCAAATCTTTAAGGAAGTACACAAACTCAGAGAACAAGCCTCTTATTCCTCCCCTCAGCCTCCCAAGGAAATACAGTAGATCATTCAATAAAAACATTTATAGGCATTATTCACCAAGAAAAATGTATTCAACTAGGACTTTTTGCTGCCCCCGCAAGGGCCATTTAACATTGTAGGCATATGTGTGTCTATCTGTATTTTAAAAATTCCCCTGTGAAATCTTTTTTTAAAAAATATTTTTAGTCGGAGCAGTCCTTCTCAAACCTGAGTGAGCATCACAGCCATCCAGAGGGCTCATTCAGAGCTCGCTGGCCTTATCCCCAAGTTTGATTCAGTCGGTCTGGGCAGGGCTCAAGAATCTGCGTTTCTTGCCCCTTCCCAGGTGATGCGGCCTCCAGTCCAGGTTCCCCACTTTGGGATCCATGCTGCCAGAGGACATGGGTTAGTTGGCACCTGTCTGTCATAGGCTGTGCTGGGGTCGGCGTGTTGTTTGCCATCGCAGAGCCCGTTCCTGTGCCGTGCTGTCTCGCACATTTGATTGTTTTCTTTTTTCTTTTGGATAGCAAAAGTAATACATGCTCATTTGTTGCTGCTGTTGTTTGTCTTTTCTTTTTTAAGCAGTACAGAAATTTGTAAAAGGAGAATTTCTCTCTTTGGCCCTCATCGTCTCCTCCTGCCAGAGCTGGCCACTGCTGGCTCTCTGCAGTCAGATGTTTCCTGTGCTGTTGTGAACACACACACACACACACACACACACACACACTACCACACCCCCACACCCCAGGCTGGGGTGCATGAAGAATTGTTTTACCATGGACTAATTGTTGACACATGACTGAGGGATGCCCTCGTGACACCCCAGAGGCACCCGACCTAGAGCAACTTCTTGTGGGTTTACATTAGGTCATTTTTCCTGACCTTGAGTTGTTCGTTAGATCTTGTCCTTTTTTTATACCTCGCAGTACTTGAAGTCATAAGGGTGGGGGCACCCTCTAGTGAGGGTTCTTATGCAGGTTTGTGCCAGGGGTTTATGTGAGAGCGTTTGGGACCCACCTGCATACCTGATTGCTTTTTCACAAAGGGTGCTGTCTGGCACTCGGGACACCTTGTGCCCAGTGGGATTCTGCTTTTGTCCTCAGTCAGAAGAAGCGGCTGTCAGTGTCGTGGCTGTTTAGCCTACCATGGCTGGCAGGCTGTGGCTCTGGGTCACTGCAGAGATGTGAGGGAAGAGCTGTGTCGGGAACCCGGTCACACGGGCTTTGCTTCCCAGACCGCCTACCCTCCTCCCTCCCTGTGACTAGTTAGGAGTCAGAACCCTGCCCGCCCCACCCCTGCCTTTCCAGCTGGGCCACCCCGTCCCTGTGTCTTAATCTTCCAGACTGGAGCAGGGCCCCGAATGGTGCCTCCCCAGGACGGTGGCCCCAGCCCCAGGAATGTGGCCTGGGAGAGTCCACGCTTCTGGGGCTGGCCTTTCAGAGCTGCGTGGCCACTGTCGACACCATGGCGGTCTCCCCGGCGTTCCTGTTAATGGACAGGTTTGTGGTTGCCGTCTTGCCTTTCTTGATTTTGTAAATGGAGGCGTCACCGGAGCTTGGTTTTTGCCTGTGTGTAGGTTTTCGCAGGATTTAGCCACATCCCCCTGCCCACCCACTCCCCCACTCCCCCCGAGACAGAGCTGTGCCTTTGGTGTTCCTCAGTTTAAGCTGGTGTGGTCCTGTTTCTCCAGGAGGGTTCCTGTGGGCCAGGAGCTCCCAGGCCTGCCTCTTTATGCAGGTGGTTTCCAGTGCTCACTCACTACACGCCTTCGTATTGACTGTCACCTCTGGTTTTAGGGATCGGCTTTTTAGCATCAGATGCTACTGGAGTAACGTTTTCTGAAGGAGGAGAGACACCAAGTGTTTCTGGATCTTGGGTACTTTTAATTGTGTGTGGAACTAGGAAGTTTGAGCCCCCTCTTTGGTCACAGTAATAACAACCCCTCAGTGTGTGTCTGACTCACCTCCTATTTCCTGTGGTGGGGGGTTGTCACGCAGAGGCTGCCTTTGTAGATTGCGGTTTTGTGTTTTGTGTTTCCGTGACAGTGGAGTGGGCTGGTCTTCTCCCCCAGGGCTCTCAGAGTGGAGTCAGAGGCCCTGTGTGAGTGTCTGTAGCAGTGGAGCGTGCCAGTTTTTGAGGGCTGGAGATCTGGAAGAAACACCTAAGAAATAGGCTTTAGAGGAATCGTTGAAGATTTTTGCCTTCTCTGCTCCCCAAAGGAGTGCCAGGATTTCTGTGTCCCTTCAGGAGCAAGTTCCTTGACCTCACCTAGACTCCATTTTCCATCTGTACCACGTCAATTCTAATACCTCTCCGGTGGGGTTCAAGCCCCGGCGGTGCTTCTGGGTGACGATGACATGCCTGTCTGCTGTCCTGGGAACGGAGTGCTACATGTGTCAGCTATTTGTGATGACTGTGGAATGAGCTTTGGAATGTCTCTTTTGTCAGCAGGACAAAGGAGGGAAAGAGCCAGGAGCCCCAGGAACTATTACTGAATTAGAAGCAAGAGTTCAAATGTATAGTCTTGAAGAAGGACTTTGGAGGTTTATTTTCCAAGATTCTGAGAGAAGTTTTGAGAAACCCGATGAGTGTTTGTTGCTTGTGGAACCGGCTCTACCGGGTCAGGGCGGACTGTAACTTTGTGCTCCAGCTGCTTTGGCCTTCTGGGCTGGTGCTGCCAGCTGCCAGGGAGCAGCCTTGGAGCTTCGGGTCCAAGGCTTGGCCCTGCGTTGCTCAGCTGTGTGTCTCTGGGCGGGACTCCCCCGCCTCTGAATCCTGGCTTCCTCTGTTTTAAATGGAGAGGAATAGTTCTTGTGTGATCATTCTGATAATTCCTCCAAAAGCACACATTCAGTACATGTGTTCCCCTGTGTGCCGGCAACAGTTCCGGACCCTAGAGGCACTGTGGTGAATAGAGACAGAATTCTTTCATCATGGGCTTTACCTTCTGGTGATGAATGCACAGAAAGTAACAAGTTGATCAGACTCAGCAGGAAATACACTGAAGGGCTTGCTATCTGTAGGGCGCTGGCTCTAAGTGATGCCCTTGGCACACACATTAGGGGTTTTGAAATACTCGGGTGTTGGGACCCAGAGCCAGCCCCTCATCTCCATTGACAGCTGTCATTTTCAATTGCTCCCAGAGTCACTGTCTTGACCTCAGTCACGTCTGGAAGTGAAGTTCATGGGGGCAGAGCTGACAGTAACAGCCTCATCCCATAGCATCTAGGAAGAAAGGGAGTTGGTCCTTGGATTCTACTCTCTCTTGTCGGAAAACAGAGAGATGGAGCTTTGGGTAGAAGTCCTTGCTGGAGTCCCGTCATGTGGAAGCACGTGGTTTTGAGTTTAAAAGTCAAAACATGACAATTTTGGATTTGTGATGTTAATGATGCTTAGCCTTCATAGTTAAACATAATTTTCTTTCTCAGGATTCCCCGGGGTGCCTGGGTGGCTCAGTCAGTGAAACATCTGCCTTTGACTCCGGTCATGATCTCGGGGTCCTAGGATTGAGCCCCACATCAGGATTCCTGCTCAGTGGGGAGTCAGCTACTCCCTCTGCCACTCCCCCTCTTGTGTTCTCTTACTTGCATTCTTGGTCTCAAATAAATAAATAAAATCTTAAAAAAAAAAACAAAGGATTCCCCAAAGTAAATGAGCTTCAAAGCCCACTAAAACCTGGATCTGGCCCTGCAGACTGGTGCACTGGCTGGTCCTCTGAAGCGAGGACAGTGGAAGGACCAACTGCAGCATGACCCGCTAGGGATTTGCGGCTTCCCTCCGGCCGGTGGTCTTGCAAGAGCACGTGCCCTGGGGGCCAGATCCTGTAGCCCTTCAGGAAAAGACAGAAACCTAGGTTGTTCTGTGATTTCTTTCTTTCTTTCTTTTTTTTTAATTTATTTGACAGACAGAGATCACAAGTAGGCAGAGAATCAGGCAGAGAGAGAGGACAGAAAGCAGGCTTCCTGCTGAGCAGAGAGCCCAAAGTGGGGCTCGATCCCAGGACCCTGGGATCATGACCTGAGCCGAAAGCAGAGGCTTTAACCCACTGAGCCACCCAGGTGCCCCCTGTGATTTCTTGATCAACACAAAATGTTGACAGATGTTTCAAACTGGAAAACACCGTGTAGGCAGCAAACACAGACCACGGCGTTACCTCTCCCCTGGGAACCCCCGCACACCCACCCGGCTTCATCCTCACCGTGGTCCCAGGAAGGTTTGTCCTCTCTGCTTACAGATGAAGAACAGCAGGCCCAGGGCTGCCACTGCTTCTGTGGGGGTGTGGATGGGAAGCCCTGAAACCCCATTGTGTTCAGATTTGGGGGCCACTCACTAGGAAGGCCGCTGTTCTGCCTCTGCCTGAAGCTGCTATAGCAAGGGGGTGCCAGCATTGTGAGGGGTTAGCAAGGAGCCTGGGCCACTTGGCGGAGCTTTGGAATGTCTCTTTTGGCCATCGTTGCCTTATTGCCTGTGCTGGCTCGCAGGAAGCTTGGGAGAGGGACGGGAACGCGTGTGCGCTGCCCCATTAACCACAATGCAGGCTGGCTGCTCTTCTGGCTGGTGGTGGCCCGCTCATCTCCTCGGTCTGGGAGGAGGGGACACTGCTGGGAGGCCTGCAAGGGCCTGGTTTTGATTCCCTGGTGGGTGATCTTGGGAACTTGCCTAACCTGTAGGCCATTTTCCATGGCACACTGTCCCCAGTCTCTCTCAGCCCCCGCTCCCAGCTCGGTGGCCTGAAGCGCCGTGGGGGGCGGCCCGTGCCCCAGCTGCGCTGTCATGTAGGCCCTGCGGGCTGAGCACCCGGATGCCTTCATGGGTGCACTCTCCGTAGCTCTCCACTTTTCTCTCCCAGAAGGTTTTCGTTTTTATACCAGTAGAGCTGAACATTTTCATTTTCTCTTCAGTTTTTTGCTCGTATAAGTCACTTCCCACCCGACGCAGGCGCCCTGTCAATACCATTTCCTTCTTCTCCCAGGGGCGGTCTGTGCTCTATACTTTTACACAGCTTGCTTTTCTCCTTCAGCAATAGGTAGCTCGCAGTCTTTTGAAAGAGTGCCCCCCCCCCCCCACCGTCTTGGTGCTGCGAATGGGAGTGTCATGAACCCTTGGGCTGTTTTTAGTATTTTTGTGACATATTTAAACCCTGCTTTGTTCCAGCTGACATCTTTGGGCAGGGTGACTCGGTTGACGGTTGACGAGCACATTTCTCACATCTGTGGCTGGTGGCCCAGTCCTGGGCAGCATAGGCCTGACTCCTTTTTCAGGGGATGAGGGCTGTTGAGGTCGCTGGGTTGTGTGTTTCCTCACTCCCTCAGCCCCACTCAGCCCCTTGTCAGGCTTCTGTGTGTGTCCTGCCTACGGGGCTGCACTGGACAAGCGGGGGCTCACAGCTGGAGGAGGTGGGGGAAGGGAGCTGCGGTCAGGGTCCGAGCAACCTGTGCTCAAGGGTTCTTAGTGAGAACCGGGTCCTACTGGGCCATATTGACCCGGTGAAATGTGTCCATGCCTGATCTTGCTGCTAATTGTGATATGGCACTTTTCTTGAGAGCTGGTGGACAGAAATTAACACGCCATTATTTTTAGCATGACTTTGTCACTGGTGGCCCATATCTCTTCCTCTGAGTTGTTGCCTCTTGAAATGAAAAGAATTATATTGTAAGCCAGGGGTAAGGACCCCAGTGAAACCCTGCCTCCTTTTTCCTGCTTAAGGGTCTTTTGCCCCCACAGGATGGGAGGGTTAGTCTCTGTCCTTGTAGTTGGGCGTGGCTTAGTCCTCAACCACCCCTGTGTTTCCCAAGGGCTCTCAGCATTGCTGTAAAGTGCATCCGGATAGGCCTCATCGACAGATCCCTGCCCTGCAGGGTCACCTCCCTTCAGCCCACCATTCCCTTAAACCTGGCCTGTGCCCCCCGGTCCCTCTGATGCCTCCAGGGTGCAGAGTGCCAGCCCAGCTGCAGGAGATTGAGTGGGGGGTGGCAAGGCTGGCAGTCCTTTAGAAGAGAAGCCCTCCCACGGCAATGGGGATGATGGCGATTATTCCCGTGAACCGAGTGTGTGTGGAAGCAGCAGGCCAGGCCTGCGAGGTCCCTTGCCTCATCTGATCCTCAAAATGTGCCTGTGATCAGGAGCACACTGAGGGTAAGGGGTGAGGCACATGTGGCATTGAAGCCGGTGAGGGGATTTGGGGGACAGGGCTGGTAGGATCCGTGTGTGCTCTCAGAAGACCACCCTGCCCGCCATGTGGAGGAGACTTCTGGGTGTTGTGGCAGATACAGGGGGCATTCTGCAAGGCCCCAGGGTCTGCCGGGTCATGTTCTGTGCCTGAGGGACACTTGAAGGAAGCCTGGGGCAGGCATATATGGGCTGTGACTGGCTGGTTGCAGGCCTGATGTGTAGTCCCCAAAAAGACACAGGAAGAGGGCTGGAGAGGGTGGCCAGACCCTTGTCAGATCAGGTGAGAGCTTTGGAGCTAACCTGAGGAGAGATAGAAGGTTTCTTAGCAAATCAGACTGACTCTTTGTTGTTCTGTAGAGCTGAGGCCCTCAGAACAATTCACTGGATGAATGTAGCCTGGTGGGTTGTTGAGCGAGCCTCCTGCCTGAGGGTGATCCTAGGGCCAGCTCCTGAGGGATTGTGAGGTTACCTCTGGAAGAGTCCAAAGGTGCTTCCCTGTCATTACTCACCCCTGCCAGCTACAGGAGGGTGGACCTGAGCGGGCATCACAGAAGGGGCGGTAGTCAGGAGGGAAGCCAGGCCCACTCCCAGGTAGGGTGCGTGCAGGTCAGAGGTGCCGTGTGGGTTGGCTTGCGGGTGCGGCTGGGTTGGGCCGCAGTCCCATTACGCACCTCACAGCCCTGCACCTGCGTCCCCTGCAGACATGTACGGTGTCTGCTCTGTTTGCTGGCCAACAGGTGTGGCACACCTGCTGCGTGCTGGCTGGGATTGTGGGGGTGCAGAGGCGACTCTGCCCTTCCCTCCTGGTAGCCCCACCCCAAAGAGGAGCTGTGTGGAGAGGAGCCAGGGGCCCTCCAGCAAATACAGTGTAACTGGCTGCGTGCTGTGGGAGCTGAGGCCCTGCTAGGGATGGTGGTGGCCGGTGGGTGAAGGCTTTGCAGAACCTGGGCAGACGTGAGGGCTTCCTGGAGCTGCTTGTGGCATGGGTGCATTTGGAATGATCTTGATGAAACAGGAAGCTTGAATCAAGCGGTCCCTATGTTCTGCCCCTGGTCAAGTGTCACAGATGGTGGCAATGGCAGCAGGGGGGTGCTAACTTGCTGAGGACCCATAGCTGTGGCTCTAGCCTCTCCTGGACTGGGGAGAACGGCACCAGCGTGTGACTCTCATCCAGGATGACCCCAAGGGTGCCTCCGGGCCAGCCAGACAACACAGGGTTTAAAGGGCTCAGTCAGGGCTCCTGGGCTCTCCCCGCCCCATCTGCACACCTGGCCCCCGGGAATGGGGCTTGGGCACATCATGGCCAGAGGCAGGGGCTTGGCTCCAGCTGGCCTTCTGGGCTTAGTGGCCAACTCTGTGCCAGTCTTCCAGGGACCCACCGATCTGAAAGGGAAGCCAGAGGCCGGAACCTCTTTCTGGCCGGCTCTCTGTTCCCTGTGCTGAGGACACAAAGAGCTGAAGCTTGGGTGGGATTTCCTGTCCTTTCAGAGCTCCTCGGCCTCTCATCCTCGGCCTCTCCCAACCAAGGATACCTTTCTTGAGCCTTTCAGAAGTCATGGCCTATCATGTATCGTGATTTTTTAAAAAGATTTTATTTATTTATTTGATAGAGATTACAAGTAGGCAGAGAGGCAGGCAGAGAGAGGGGGGAGGCAGGCTCCCCGCTGAGCAGAGAGCTCGATGTGGGGCTCAATTCCAGGACCCTGGGATCATGACCTGAGCCGAATGCGGAGGTTTTAACCCACTGAGCCACCCAGGCGCCCCATAAAGATTTTTAATTTATTTACTGGACAGAGAAAGATCACAAGCAGGCAGAGAGAGAGGGCTCCCCACTGAGCAGGGAACCCAATGTGGGGCCTGATCCCAGGACCCAGAGGTCATGACCTAAGCCTAAGGCAGAGGCTTAACCCACTGAGCCACCCAGGTGTCCCTTGTATGGTGAATTTTGATAAGTTCTCTCTGTACTATGTTTGTACAACTTACAAGCCTTCGCAGGGGATGAAGAAAACAAGGTTTCTGTTGCTCCTGCTGCTTTTGCTGGCCGTCTGTGTGACTAGCTCCACCGGTCTGGTCCGGCTCCCGGATCCCAGTCACCGGTCACTTCTGTGCGGTTCTCTGTCCCAATCCTTACTACTCTAGACCCTAGGTGACCCGCATCTGTCTAGAATGGGGTCAGGTTTCATTACCTTCCTCACTGTTTGTCCCTTGTGCCCTGTTCCCTTCTCCAGAGGCAATGCCTCTTTAGCAAAATGTGGACCATTAGTGAGCGGAGAGTTCTGGAAGTTGAGATTTTCGCTCAGTTTGAATCGCGTGTCCTCCACTGTTGGCTGAGTTTTCACAACTCAGAGTTTGTTTCTTACAAAGGTGTATAGAATTGCCTTGGCCTATGAAGTGGTTTCTATTATAAACACAACAGAAAAGCAAGGAAGAGTATGTGAAACCGTTTGTTTCCTTTTGGGAAGTTTTTATCACTTTATTTTTATTGCTTTCAAATTTGTTGAAAAGTTGCAAGAAAAATAAGCAACTTCCAAGTATCCTTTACCCAGATTCACTGTTTGTGTCTCACTTCATGTGTTATGTGTGTTGTTTTGTTTTGTTTTAAGATTTTATGTATTTATTTGAGTGAGGGAGCAAGAACAGGGCGAGAGGGAGACGCAGGCTCCCCGCTGAGCAGGGAGCCCAGACTGGGGCTTGATCCCAGGACCCGGAGGTCATGACCTGAGCCAAAGGCAAATGCTTAACCGGCAGAGCCACCCAGGTCTCCCCTCACTTCCTGTGTTTTATCTGGTCTGTGACTGTGGTGTAAGCAAGTAAGTATTTCTAGGAAGCATTAGAAGAACCGGTGGGAAGTACAAGTACCTTCCCTAAGAACAAGGGCACTGTCTTACATAAGCGCTGTGCGGTTACAAGATCAGCAAATTTAACATAAATCTCGTGCTCTTTCCTAGTCCACAGAGTGTATTCACATCCCGTTAGTTGTTTCAGGAATCTTCTCCAATAGTCGGTCTGTCTGTTGCCGCCATCAGCATAGTGGGCTGTTGTCGGGGCCCCAGAGCGGGAGGCACGTGCCAGCTCCTCTGTGCTGGGAACGCGGGCTCTGAGCACCTGCCCAAGCAGGCTTGCCTTTGTACTGACAAGGAATTTGTGGGAGATGCTTTCAGAATCGGTGGAAACCATCATCGTCAGCTGTCAGCTGCCAGGCCTAGCGCCCACTGGTCCTTTCCCATGTCCACGCGCCCGCCTGTGCTTCTGAGGCTGCATCCCTCCTCCACTGCCTCTTTGTGCTTGCTCAGATCCATATGGGCTTTTGGATTCTTGTTTTATTCAGTGGATTATAATCCCTTGCCCTCATTATTTATTTCAACGACTAGATTGTTCCAGATTTAGCCAGGGAGAGTCTGTGTTTCACGTTGGCTTCTGTTTCCTTAAGACGCGTCCCCGTATTTCTCTGAGCACTTTCTTCCTTTCTGGCACAGGAGATGCTGCAGGGTCATTTTACACTTTCCAGTGAGCCCTGGAAACTGTTTTTAATGAATGCACCAGCCTGTACAATCCAAAACGTAGTTTATTTTGTACTACCGGTGGGGACTTACCTATGGTCTTCGGGACTTTTGTTTACATGTGGTTGGGAGGGAAGACCTTGTGACTGCTGGCTGAGTGGCTTTCTTTTCATGGCCCGTGGAGACTCTTTATGAAGAGATAATGCAGATTTACCTTATAGATAACTTCAACTAAGCTAGAGGTTAATTATTAAAGCAACTGCTATTTTTTTTTTAAGATTTTATGTCTTTATTTAGAGAGCATGTGAGAGTGGGGGAAGGGGGAGAGGGAGAGAATCTCAAGCACACTTCACACTGAGCACAAAGCCTGACACGGGGCTTGATCTCTCGGCCCTGAGATCATAACCTGAGCTGAAACCAAGAGTCATACACTCAGCCCACTGAGCCCCCACTGCCTCGCAGCTCTTATTTTTTAAGCACTAACTATGTACCTGTCATTTTAATTCCAACAAAGACCCTTGGTAAACATAAGGAAACTGAGGCTCAGAGAGATGAATATACTGGTCAAATTCACACAGTTAGTAACTTGGCCAGGGTTTCAATTCACTTTAGTCTGATTTTAAAACTCACTTTTTCTGGGGGTGCCTGGGTGGCTCAGTGGGTTGAGCCTCATCCTTCAGCTCAGGTCGTGATCTTAGGGTCCTGGGATCGAGCCCCACATCGGGCTCTCTGCTTGGCAGGGAGCCTGCTTCCCCCACTCTCTGCCTGACTCTCTGCCTACTTGTGATCTATCTCTCTCAAATATATTTAAAAAAAAAAAAAACAACAACAACTCAGTTTTTCTGGGATATTTTGTTGTGATACAAGGTAGTTCCTTACTCCAAATTATAGAATTTGCACATGTCACAGTTGAACAACAAAAAGCTTATTTGTGGTTATGGGGCTTTTTCCTGGTTGCATAGTTCTGTGTCTTCTCTGATGACAGGTCTGCAGAATTAAAACTTGTGGTTCTTCATGGTGTTCCCTCAAAGGAAGGTCTACTTGTTTCCATTAGAGAGTGACTTGGCGGTCCTGGTATTTCTGTGAATACCCAGAAGTTCCCTAACCCTCTTATTTTCTTCCTATAGGAATTTGCTTGCTAGGAAACAGAATGCAAGACTTGACAAACAAAATGACTTGGGATGGAAGTTATTTGGAAAAGTACCACTTCGAGAGAATGCTCAGAAAGATTCAAAGAAAATACAAAAGGTATATGAGACCCAAAAACGCAGAAGTATGCTGTGCAGCGCTATTTATGAACCTTGCTAAAGTGACCTTTCTGGAGGCTTTGAAATTGGAAAACTTTGTGTTGATCTGCATGCCCACTTCTAAAATCTGAGTCTGTCATCAGAAAGTTGATGCCTTTAACCTTTTCCATTCCTTGTCGCTTCCCGCATGCGCATAGGGGAGAGCTGGCTTCGCTCTGTGTAATGTCACTCGATTGGTTTTTCCAGTACTAGTTGCAGATGTGTTTATTGTCAAACTTTTATTAATTGTGTTCCTTATTAAAGCACTCTCCCCTCCGGTCCCATGGGTTTCTTGGAGTGTCATCCTTCCATTGCTGATTTGGCCAAGAATGCAGAGGCCATCGCTCATCCCCTTCATCGCTCCCGTAGGAGGACCCTTTCCCCTTGCTGGCCTGGGAGCTGCTCCCTTTTCCGAGCAGGGGAAGGGAGTGGGGTACAAGGGTTGGGCCAGGCCTGTCGTATCTCATCACTGGGATGCCGACAGCTGGAGGCATGTGCTCATCTTTTCAAAGAAGGCTCGTGCACAGACTCTGCGAGGCCAGAGGTATCTATGGCTTGGACTTTGACTGTTACCAGCTGCGTCTTCCCCTGGACTCTGAGTCCCAGCCATCCTCACAGAATGCCATTTGCCCAATGCCGTGACACTGCCCCCCAGCAGGCTGCCTCCTCCCACCTCAGTTTTGTATTTACTGATAGTTGTTCAGTGAATACTTTTGAGGACCTACTAAGTGCCCAGCCTCAGGTGTGGCGCTGGGCTGAGAGAAGTGACCACAGCATTTGCTCCAGAGAGCCCCTTTGGTAAGGAGAGGACTCCAGGGCCGGTAGGAGGAGAACCGTAGGTGTGTGTGGGGGCGGGGCTGGGCCTGCTGGGCCAGGCCTCATACATGGTTGAGTTCAGAGGTGTGGCACAGTTACTAAAACGGGGGATCCTGAATTGAGTGCTTCCTCTGTGCCAGTTTCAGATGAGTCAGCACTTGGGTTTCTAGTTCATTTTAAAGCTTGTAACTGCCTTCTGCAGAAGGTACCATTATTATCTTACCAAAGAAGCACTTAAGAGATGGGCTGAGTGACTTGGGCAGAGCTAGACCCTACCCTAGGGCTCTTGCTTCTCCTCTGAGTCTTTGCAAGGAAGGGGCGGGAGTAAGTGGGGGCGGCCTGTGCCAGGGCTGAGGGGCTGGGGCTGTGTGTGGCCTGCACCTGGGGAGCAGTGGGAGGGGCTGTCCCTGGGGCCTGTGTCATGTGCTGGGCCTGGAACCTGTCTCTGACCTGAAGGCTCTGGGTAGTCCCAGAGGATTTTACTTACCTAAGGAGTGAAAAGTTCCCTTGGCAAGAATGTGGCTCTTGGACTAGTCCAGAGGAGTAAAGTGGGGTCTGGCCCAGCGCTGTGGTTCTTGTGGGTTGAGGGTACCAGATGTGCTGGGTAGAGGGGCACGGCATGCGTGGGAGGCGGTGAGGGCATGCCGGGGCTCTGGCTTGAACAGCATGGGGAATCTGCACGCATTTCAAGTGTTTCTGCTTCAGCAAACTGAAGGTCTGAAGCTGTTCTGAAGGTTGTCTGACACTCCTTATCGCGATTGTCTGGGCCCAGGGAACTTAGCAAGTACACCGGTGTTGGAATTCGCTTTTATAGATTGTCATATTTTGAATTGGAATCACTTATTGTATAGGCTTAGTATAATAGCATACAATTAAAAGGTGATTCATTTATATGCAAAGCTCAGCTATAAATTTCTTAGAAACTAAATAGCCAAGCTGAATTTTTAAAGAAATCCACACTTTGGAAAAAAGTAACCATTGTCCTTCTGTAGATTTTCCCATGACTCTGAGTAGCACTTGCATCGTGTTTGAATTTCTTTGTTATCTTTGTTGAACCTTTTTTTTTTTAAGGTGAACATGGATTATGTTCTTGAACCTAAAGGATTTTTGTGAACTGAAATGACTAGGTCCATTAATCATGTGGTAACACAGTACTGCAGAGAAGAGGGCCATCTGGCTTCAAGCATCAATAATAAAGGATGTAATTGTACCTGCATGAGTCATACAATCTGGCCTGAGTCCTATTTGCTCCTGCTTTGTGTCTCTGGCCCTTTATTCCATGCCTCTCTCCTGGGGCTGGCAAGGTCTGTGGGGGATCCTGGGCCGGGGATCTGGTGCGGTGGAGAGGCCCCCGCGCATTGGGCTGGAGTTGGCTGCCGTCACAGGTGTCGGCTCCCACTCTCTAGAGAGCCCGGAGCTGGGGCTTAGTTTCGGGGCCTGTGAGCCCAAGCAGTGCCAACAACTCCCGTTAGAGCCAGAGCAGCAAGAAGGGCTTAGGAGACTCGAGTTCCTTTTCCTGCTCTCTTTGGAATATGTTTATCGCACGGTGATTTAAGAGCGTGGACTTTGGAGTCAGAGTGCAGGAATCGGTATCCCGGCTCTGCCACAGCTCAGCTAGGTGGGCAAGTCCCATAACCCTTTTGAGCCTCATTTCCTCCTCTCCAGAATCTGGAGAGCCATAGGACCAGCCTCGGAGGGGCAAAGATTCAGTGTGCGAGTGGACATCACATGCTCGGAACAGC
This sequence comes from Mustela nigripes, assembly GCF_022355385.1. Lineage (NCBI taxonomy): Eukaryota > Metazoa > Chordata > Mammalia > Carnivora > Mustelidae > Mustela > Mustela nigripes. Next base: position 206,214,590 of record NC_081557.1, on the reverse strand, counting down.
ACGGAATGTCCTAAGTGCCGGCAGGTGTTTGCTGTTATTATTGTCCCCTTCTTGTGACATGCAAGAAACAACACAGTGTGAGAGGATGAGCCTGACGCCTCCATGCGTCCCTTCACTTACACATTCAGCAGACACTGCCCTGTGCCGAGGCCAGGGGCCTGTGGCTGGGTCGGGACACCTCAAGGAGCCTGTGGTGCAGCCGAGGGGACAGGTGCGCACACCAGCCAAGGTCTTTGGACTTGCCGACCTGCGTGTGATTTCCAGCCTCACCTCCCCTTATCTGTGTAACCTTGGCCAGTTACTCCTGGGCAGCAAGGGCATTCTGAATCCAACTCACTAGATTGTTATAAGAGATCACGTATGTGGAATATTTTTGTCCCATGTTTCCCACAGCCCGTGGCCCAGAGTTAGTACTCAAGGAGGGGCGGTTGTGACTTTTAATTAATAGGTCCAGCAAGTGGCAGGTGCTACCTCTGATTTGCCCAGGGTGCCCTGGGACGCATTGGACTTCCTCATAACTGGGCCAGAGTCTCTTAATTTGAGACGTATGGGTACATGGCAGCCATTTTTAGGAAATGTTACGTTCAGATATCTTTTCAAATTTCATAAAGGTTTTGAAAAGTAATTTTCTCTCCGCTTACATTATTTCAGAGAGATTTTCTAAACAGGGGAAGCAGAAATGACCAAGGATAGCTATGAGAATGACCCTAAAGCATGGTTCTCAAAGTATGGTCCACGGACTAATGTTGTCACCATCTGGGTGTTTTTTTTTTTTTTTTTAAAGATTTTATTTATTTATTTGACAGAGAGAAATCACAAGTAGATGGAGAGGCAGGCAGAGAGAGAGAGAGAGGGAAGCAGGCTCTCTGCTCAGCAGAGAGCCCGATGCGGGACTCGATCCCAGGACTCTGAGATCATGACCTGAGCCGAAGGCAGCGGCTTAACCCACTGAGCTACCCAGGCGCCCCATCTGGGTGTTTGTTAGAAACCCAGGTTCTCAGTCCTCATCTCAGACCCACTGAAGAAACTGTGGGGCTGGGGGCACCCCAAGTAGTGTTCTAGCAAATGCTCTAGGTACTGGTCACGCACGCTCACATTGCAGAAGCACTGCTGTTAGAGAAGGGGTTGGTGGGTATAAGAGGCAAATAGCCATCTTTGCCCACAGCAGGTTAAATAAGTGGTCCAGAATATACCAGACGCCCATTGTGGCAGCTGCTGGTGAACTGGAGAGGCCCCTGAGAATAAAGTTGTGGAGAATGCATTTGAACACAGCTGTGTTGGGATCTCCTGTCCTTGGGTTTGTACGGGGTGGGGCTCTGGCCACATTTGGCACCTCGGGGCGGCACATCCTTTGCCTCGTGAAGAAAGAGGAACCTTCCTTCTTGGATTCAGTGGTCCTTTGCCCCGTAAAATTGAGCCACCGTGGGGGTGGATTACAATGAAGGGGAAGACTAACATGGCCTCTGCCTTTGTTGGACCTTACCATAGATCAGGAACACACAGCTTGAAGCAGAATAACTCTGCAGGTCATTGCAGCTGTGATAAGCCTGTGAAAAGAAGTGATGTGCAGAAACGGTGTGATGGAAACCCATCCTAGGGTTTCCACACCACTGGTTTTTCAAGTGACCGCCTGTTCCCAGGTCCAGGGTTCATTCCTCAGCCCACGTCTTATCAAACTCTCTTTTGCTCCTTGTGAGCTTTTCTGACCTTGACTTCTGGGTCACTGCACTCTCCTCTGTGGGGTGCCCTTTGGATTTTATAGGGCCTCTCAGGTGCTTCTCTGTCTGTGGTCACCCCCTAGGGGACCTCAGTGGGACTCAAGGCTCTACCAGCAGCCTCCACATTTGTTCTCAGCCAGGACCTCATCCTTGAACTGTAGACCTTGCCTGCATGTTCCACTGGGTATCCACCACCACTTCCTGTCTGACTCTTACTTTGCTTTTTCTGTGCCATTGGGCCTGTTCCCTTTGCATCTTTCCCCATTTTGGAAAGTGGTAGCCTTCTTTTTCAAGTCTTCTTCTCAAGTCTAAGACTTGAGAGTTGTTCTTGACTTCTCTCTTCCCATAGCCTCCTTCCAACCTGACTGGCGTTTTGCTTTTGTTTGCGTTCTGCCCGTGACTCTGACATGCAGCCAGGTTTGAGAAGTAGTGACTTGCTGGGGAATTTGGGTACTCTGGTGAAGTTGTGCAGATGAAATCTTATTAAAAGATCTCACTGCCATTGCCTGGCGTGCGGGAGTTGTGGTTTACTGTCTCTCGGTTGCTCGAACTATCGGAATGGGGGTTGGATTTATAAAGATAAATTAGCAATACTTACTATCCTGGTTCTGTTAATTGGTAGAAGATGTATAAGATGTTAACCTATTAAGGAAAAGAATACACTGGGCATCTTATTGCCCTGAAATAACCACTATTTGCATTTTGGTATTGTTCCTTTCAATAATTTTGTCATGCGTGGTCTTTTGATTTTTATTTATTTATTTATTTATTTATTTTGAGGAAAAGACCATTTAAAAAGTCAAAGCAAGTCTCTGTAATCTGAGATGTCAGAGGAGCTCAGGGCTGCCCACATTTAGAGAGATGCTTCCAAGCAGAGTTTGTAAATCCTTGAGACCTTACAGCAGGTACATAGACTCGGGGATTCAGACAGCGTCCTGTTTGAGCTCCAAGGCAGCTGCCGACGGGTAGGGACTGCCACGGGCAGTGCGGCTTGTGGGCTCCCATGTCCTGGATAAGACATGTCATTTGAGCAGAGAAGTGTACAAGTGTTTGGGCGTGTGCAACCTGGAATGACTTGCATGGTCTTCTGGAATTTCCAGTCAGCTCTTAGATGTGAAAGAGAGAATCCCAGAAGGCGGCAAATCCAGAACAGCTGAAAGCAGTATTCATTCTCCTCACTTCTGGGTTCTGTGAAGACTGGGTGGTCAGAAAAACATAAACCATCACAAACTGTAGGAAACACAAAGCCTGGATGGTCAGTGCAGGGGGCTGGTGACGGGCCTGCAGGTAATTCTAAAACAACTTGAGAAAACTTCCTTCATTTTCAAAATAGGGTTGAACCCATTACAAAAAAGAGCAGGTCCTAGTTGTGGGTAAGGAGCAAACATACTCTAACCTGTCTCCTGATGAGCACAGCTGTAAAACTGGAACATAGTACGTATAATACGAGTAGCTTTTCAAGCCTTCTGGAAAGTAAACGGTAGCAGGCGGACCGCGGGAAAAGACCACAGTTCAGAGTACTGCTGGCTCGATTGACCCTACCAGTTTTTTCTTCTCTGATATCCCATAGCCCAAACTCAAGGTATCCTAAGACGCAGAGATGGGTGTTAATAAGCACTAGGTATTAGAGATGGGTTAGATCAGAGTTAGCACTAGGGAAGCCTTTCTAGTTCTGGATGAGGAGTGGTACTCTCACATTCAGAAAGCAGAAACCCTACTTTTCATTTTTTCCTTTTCTCTGTTTTCTCACACCCCAGCCCCTGTGCAGTCTCCCAACAGTAGAAATGGGCCAGCAGGAGCCTGAAACTCTCAGGAAGGGGACCTGATGAGAGGAGGTTTATTCCCAAGATGGTGGGGGAGACCCCTGATGCCCTCTTCTCTCTCCTCCTACCACTTGGCCCAAGGTTGTGGGAGGTGTGTGTGTGGCTAGAGAACTAGAGAAGGGGTGACCCAGGGAATCTGTAAGTTCTGGAGACATTGTGGAGAGGAGGAACTCAGGAAAGTGGCCTTGAAGGTTATTACGAACTCCTGGGCTGACTCCCAAGTTGTGGATACATGGATCTGACCGTAACTAGCAACAGTAGACTTGAGAACCGGACTTCAGGAACAGACTGACACCTGGTCCCATGCTGGCCGCTGGGCGATGCACATGGTGGGGATTGTAGCCAATAGGCACCGTGAAGGCTTTGAAAAGTCAGCTGACTTTGGAGCCACAAACCAGGAGCTGCTACACAAAACTTTTAAATGAAAAATAACAACAACATGTTATTTTTAATTTATTATATTGCCTGGGTGGCTCAGTACGTTAAGTGTCTACCTTCAGCTCGGGTCATGATCTCAGGGTCCTGGGATGGAGGCCCACATCAGGCTTCCTGCTTAGCGGGGAGCCTGCTTCTCCCTCTGTCTCTGCCTGTGCTCGCTCTCTTTCTCTGACAGGAGAATGAGTAATATCTTTAAAAAGAAAAAAAATAACCATAACAATAAAAAGGTAGTAAACAACAAAAAGCTAACTGGATAGTCCCAGTAGCAGAGCAAAGATGATAGCAGAAAGAGTGCGTAAACTTTGAGATCGGTCTGTAGAAACCATTTCGTCTGAAGAATACAGAGAAAAAAGATTGGAGAAAGTGACTAAGCTTTAGGGACATGTAGGGCAGTGCTGACAGGCTGAACAGTGGCGCTCTTGGGGTTTTGGAAAGAGAGAAGAAAGACGGGGTGCAGAAAACATATTGGACTAGATAGTGTCTGAGTACGGCTTAAATCCAACAAAAGATCTAAGTTTATAGGCTTGGGGAGGGGGGCTCGGTGAACTCCAGATAGGAGGAAGCCACAGAGGACCATGCCGAGACGAATCATAATCGAACTGCTGAAAATAAAGACAAAAACTCTTACATGCAGCCGGAGAAAATGGATTACTTACAGGGGAACGACAATTTGAATGACTTTGATTATTACATCAGAAACCTGGTTTTTAAAACTACTGGAGGAAAAGAGCCATCAGTTCCAAATTCTGTGTCGGGCACAAAACCCTGCAGGGTTGCAGGTGAAACACAGGGGTCACGGATGAAGGAAGCATGGGAGAATTTGTTGCTAGCAGATCTGTGTTGCTGAAGGATGTTTTTCAGATGGAAGGGTCATTATACCTGAAGGAGACTTGGAACATTCGGAAGGAAGAGGAGGGGAAGAGTGAGGCTCTAGGTAGGTACAACAGACCCCCTGTTCTCTTCGTGAGCTCTTTCTAACGTGTTCCACTGAAGCAAAGACTAGAACATCATCTGGGTTCTCAGTGTCTGTAGATGTCACATAAAGGGACATGGTGGTAAGAGGCTAAAACAATTAAATGTGCATTATAATCCCTAGGTCAACTGCCAAATTATAACAGTAAAAAACACAAGACGTTAAAATGAAATTCTAAAAAGTTAAAAAAAATGAAACCAAGGCAGGAAGGAGGAAATAGAGGAAGGAAAAACAAAACAGACAAGATAATAAACTGAAACATACCAGTTATTATATTATATTAATATAAATGGTCTGAACACGCCAGTTGTGTGTCTGAGGGCCTAATCCTGACAGGTTGTCAGAATGGGTGAGAAAATTAAAAAGACCCAAATGTGTGTTGTCTAAAAGAAACTCACTTCACATGTAAACTACATAGGTTAAAATGAAAGGATGGGAAAAGATATACCAGGTAAGCACTAATTGGAATGAAGATGGAGTAGATAGAGTAGCATAAGAAAAATTAGATTTTAGAGGATGGGAGGTTCCCAGGATGAGGCAGAATGTCACCTGATAAAGACAGAATGACTCTGAATGTGTGTGTACCCACGAGAGCTGTGGAATGCATGAAGCAGAGATGGGCAGAGCTGGAACACGTATACAAATCCACAGTTATTACTGGGTTGTCGACTCTAAATGGTGACCGGTAGACCACTGATGGAATCAGCCAGGACTCTGAAGGACTGACTATGGGCCGGCTGGACTGATGGGTTTTTGGAGAACGCTCCGGCCTCCCACAGGAGCACAGCACACATTCTTGACGAGCATGCATACAGCATGCACCAGGAAAGACTATAACCTGTGTTATAAAAGGAACCATAAAGCTGAAAGGATTAAAATGACACAAAATAGGTTCTCTAACCACAGTGGAATTAGATCACAAAGCCGTGACACAAAGATAGCAAGAACCCACCCCAAAACTTGGAAATTAAGTAAGTAACACACTTCTAGAAAAATCATGGGACAATGAGGAGGTCACAAAGAAAGTTAGAGAATATTTTGGACTGAATGAAAATAGAACATACCAAAATTTGTGGGATAGAATGCTTAGAAGGAAATTTAAAGTGTTAAAAGGCTCATGTTAGAAAAGAACAAAGTTGTCCGATCAATAATCTGATTTTCTACGCTAAGAACCATAAAAGAAGCAAATAAACCCAGAGTAAGCCAAGGGGTGGGGGATAATAAACATAAGAACAGAGATAGTGAAACTGAAAATGAAAAATAACAGTGAAACCAAAAGCTGATTCTTTGAAGTGATGAAGAACATTGATCAAACGCTAGCAAAATTGACAAAAGGAGAGTGAGAGAGGGGATACCACAGAAATTAAAACAACAATGAGAATGTCACAGATAACTCCACATTCATAAGTTTGAGAATTTAGATGAAATGGTCCATTTCTTCGAAAATCACAAGTCACCAAATCTCACCCAAGATGACTAGATGATCTGAATCACCCTCTAATTATTAAAGAAATGGAAATCTCCAAGCCCAGGGAGTGTCCTTGGTGAGTTCTGCCAGTATTTAAGGAAAAATAACACCAGTTTTAGAGGTGAGCCCAGCTCCTGACACATTTTACGAGGCCTCTATTACCCTGATACCAAAGGAGACAAGTGCAGTACAGAAAAATCTGATTGCAGACCTGTCTCCCTTATGAAGATGCATGTAATCCCCAATAGAATATTGGCAAGTTGAGGAGCGCCTGGGTGGCTCAGTGGGTTAAAGCCTCTGCTTTCAGCTCAGATCATGATCCCAGGGTGCTGGGATCAAGTCCCACATTGGGCTCTCTGCTCGGCAGGGAGCCTGCTTCCTCCTCTCTCTCTCTCTCTCT
>NC_081557.1:206153200-206207370 GCF_022355385.1 Mustela nigripes | reverse complement strand
GACAGAGAGAGAAATCACAAGTAGGCGGAGAGTCAGGCAGAGAGAGAGAGAGAAGCAGGCTCCCCACTGAGCAAAGAGCCCGATGCGGGGCTCGATCCCAGGACACTGAGATCATGACCTGAGCCGAAGGCAGCGGCTTAATCCACTGAGCCACCCAGGCGCCCCAAAGAAGTCTTTTTTTTTTTTTTAAGATTTTTTTAGTTATTTATTTAACAGAGATTACAAGTAGGCAGAGAGGCAGACACAGAGAGAGGGAGGAAGCAGGCTCCCCGCCGAGCAGAGAGCTCGATGCAGGCCTCGTTCCCAGGACCCTTGGGTCATGACCTGAGCCAAAGGCAGAGGCTTTAACCCACTGAGCCACCCAGGTGCCCCTAAGAAATATATATTTTTTAATGTGTGTAAGGGTCATCTGACTGGCTCTTTTTGGTAGAACATACAACTCTTGATCTTGAGGCTGTCTGTTCGAGCCCTACATTTAATTCTTAATTTTAAGAATTAAAAAAATCTGTTTTAAAAAAAGAAACTGTTAAAACAATATAAAAAGAGGCACCTAGGGGCTCAGTTGGTTAGGCAACTGCCTTAGGCTCGAGTTATGATTCCGGGGTCCTGGGGTCAATCCTCTTATTGGGCTCCCTGCTCAGTGGGGAGCCTGTTTCTTCCTCTCCCTCCACTGCTCTGCCTGCTTGTGCTCTTGTGCTCTGTCAAATAAATAAATAAAATCTTTAAAAAAACAAACAAACAAAAAAACCAAACCAAAACAAAAAAATGCGTGCAGAGTGAGAGAGGAAAAATTTGAGGAGTTTTGGGCCCAGGATAGCAAGATGAAGCCAGAGGTGAATGGGTGTCCCCAAACACAACCCATGTCCCTCCAGAAGGATGGTACAGATCAGACATTGAGCTGCCCAGTGGCCAGAGCAGAGAGGGCTACGTTCAACAGCTGTGGCGGTCCCTTATTGGAAGCTGAACCTGTTCTGGAAGTTCGGGCTTGTCAAGGTGCTAGGCAGCATGTGTTTGTGTGCAATAGAGACCTTTCAGTGGAGTCTTAGGAGGTGATCACACAAAATTTCCAGTCCTGCTTAATTTGGGTTTTTGGAGAAGGAGCAGGTTAATTATTTATCAGACTTGTACATGAGACCTTTCTGGAGGAGACGGGACAGCAGTGATGGGAAGTTTCTGTAGGGAAAATGACAAGGTCATTGAATTTGACCTCTGTGTTTATTCTTTGGATAGATTGTCTCCCACTGTTGCGGTAATGGTTAATTTATTCTGAGAAGTTATAGCTCTTGTACTGAGAAGTATAGCTCTTGTACTTCTTGTGCCTTTCAGGGATATAAACTCTGAAATTCCAGTGCATAGTACCTCTTACGGTTTGCTTATTTTTCTCGATGTGGAAGTGATAAATTCCCCATCTGTCTGCCCATGTGGCTCCCAGGAAGAGAGAGGGATTTGGGAACAGAAGCCCACATATTAGTTCCCGCAGATCTTCCTGGGGGCCTCTGACAGGGCAGGGGTGAGAGATCTGCAGTTTGGGAAGGCAGGGGGACCATGAGAGGATTCTGACTGGGATCAGGGGACTCCAAGTCTTGTCTTGGTTCTGTCATCCACAGTCAGTTGTGTGGCCCTGGGCCAGCGACTTTATCTTCCCGAACTACAGTTCCCACTCTCCAAAGGTCCCATGCACCTTGCCCGTGCTTGGAGGGTCAAGTAGGCTGAAAGCACTCCCAGGGCAGCGGCTGGCGTCCAGTGGGAGCTCAGTAAAGGTCAGTGGCTCCTCCTGTTCCAGTCTAAACCTCATGGCTACACCTTCGCTGTTGTGGGTGGGTAAATTAAAAAAAGACCAAAACACATAAAAACCAAAAACCAAACCAGCTTTGCTGCAGGAATGTTCAGTGTAGTTTGGAAATTGCAATTGGCAAATCAGCCTTGGATTCCATCTGAAATGGCTTAAAAAATGTTTTGTTTCAAATTCAAAATAATTTATGAAAAAAGACACAAATGATCGATGTAGGTAGGGTAAAACAGGAACGCCCTCTTTACCCCAAGACTTCTGAGCCCCTCCTGGTGGGAGTCTCTGACAGGTTAGTGCCCCCCCCCCCACACTGCTTGCATACACATTTCGACCACATAAATACACTCGTCGTGGAATCGTAGGCCATGTGAGCTGTACACACTCTCTTTGGCATGCGCATGCTAGGTATTGGGAAAACTGGAACAAAGAAACGGCTCAAAGCTACAGTAGGCTTGTGCTGAGCGGGAGAGCACCATTCATGTTCTGCAGTCAAATGTTCTACCCCTGAGCTATAACCCCAACCACTCACATTCTGAAGCCGGTTTCCCACTGACCTTGGGCTCTGGCAATGGCGTCTGCATTCTGGTGGCCCATCCTGTCACTAGAACCAGAAAGATGCATTTCATGGTAGCAGCAGAATGGAGGCAGCTTCCTAGGAAGACCCAGAGAGATGGCCATTGGGAGATTTCAAATGCTTTTGCCCTTGTCTGGGCAGTTTAATGTGTTGACATGGAAAGAGTGACAGCCGAAGAACACCGCTCTTCCATTGATCAAATTGGCAGTGGAAAACTGAGATTCTCAGGTATTTTATAGTCTCTCAAATACAGCAGCGGGAAGACACTTCCAGTGAGCGAGGGTCCTAGGGCTGGCTGGCTTGTCTTGCATGTCCAGCCTGGAGTGCAGGGCCCAATGCCCACCAGGCGGCCGAGGAGACCTGATCAGCCGGCTAGGCGTGGAAAATTTTCCCTTCTCCCCTTCTAGGTTCCATTGCCCGTTCTGTAATGAAACACAAGACAGATTAATAGGGAAAAAACCAATTTTTTATGTATGGGAGACTTGGGTTTGGACTTGGGGTAGTAGATTAGTGAAGATGTAATAAGATTTTTTGACGCAGCCTTTTTGGCCTTGAGTTCTCAGTCTCTGGTGACAGGATTCCTCTGTCCCTCCTGATGCAGGAAGGGTACCTCTCGGACAGGAAACTTATTCCTGCTTTCAGGGGGACAGAGGAAGGTCAGAGTGTCCTTGCACTCACTGTTTCTCAAGAGACTTTAATTTGGAATAGTGTGCCAAAGTGGCATGTTTGCAGTGTTATATTCTGTGCTCCTTCATAGGCGACTATGTAGGACTCTGAGAAACCTCAGATTGGTGGAGAGTGAGGCATTTTCCACACCTCTCTGTGACTTGTCTAACTTGAACTCAGAGTGTTACTTTTAAAAAACCGCTTGTCGGCGTGGAAGCACTTTGGATGCGGCCTTTGCATTGTAGACGGTAGTGGAAACTACCCATGGTGATTCCGGAAGTAATAGGCAAGTGCCCTGTTTGTTCCTTGGTCTCATGGCTGAGTCTAATCGTTAATGTGGCTGTGGGCACATGAAGGTAGCGCCAGTGTAGGACACTGAAATCTTAGTTCAAGGGCAGTCCCCCAGAGAATTCGGCTCTGGAGTTGGACAGCCCGGGTTCAGATTGGACCTTGCCACCTCCCATCTGCTGCTTTTCCGAGGAGGCCACTCAGAGCCTCAGGTGCCGTGTTTGGGGACAAAGAGGTGGGGGAGGGGACACTGGCATTGCCTGTGTTAGTGTCCTGGGGCCACTGTGACAGTGCCACAGACTTGGGGGCTGAAAACAGCCCACATTTATTCTCCTACAGTTTTGGAGGTCAGAAGTCTGAAATGTGTCTTCCAGGCCAAAATCAAGGTGTTGGCCAGGCTGGTCTTTCTAGAGGCTCTAGGAGGGAGTCCCTTCTTTCCCTTCCAGCTTCTGGAGGCTGCTGGCATTCCTTGGCATGTGGCTACCTCACTCCAACCTCTGATCCTCTTGTCTCCCTTTCTTCCATAGTCATACCCACCTCTGCCTCCCCCTTTTAAGGATACCTGTGGTTATTTTGGGTCCCTGCAGATAATCCGGGATAATCTCCCCCATCTCAGGGTCCATAACCTTAATCACATCTGCAAAGACCCTTCTCCCATAGAAGGTCACATTCACAGGTGCTGGGGATTCCAATATGGTTTTAAGTGGGAGCCATGGCTCAGCCTAACACAGTCTCTACCTCATGGGATCATTAGAACTGAGACTCACTGGGTCTCAGCCCAGTGCTCCCTCCTAGATAGTGTTCCGAGAGGTCTTCCCTGCCCTTCCTGTCTGGATGACCTTTCTGGCCCCCATCAGTCACCACAGTCACAGACTTCGCTGTTTCCCATCTTAAGTTCTTGCTCGGTTGTTTCTTTACGGCCTGCCTCTCAACCCCTGCTAGACTACAAGCTCACGAAAGCAAGGTCTAGAACTTGTTTGCTCAACCATTCTTTATCTCCAGGGTCTGGAACTGCGCCAAGGTTTAGTGGGTAGTTAATACATATTTGTTAAGTGGATGAATGAGTGTCAAAATTCAAAACATACCACTTTGTGGGCGTTTTTCTTCTTATTTTTATGACAACATAGGCATTTTCCTGTATCCTTAGATAGTCTTTCATTTTTTACTAAGTAGTGGCCTTCTGTGTAACATGATTTACTTAACCAAATCCCTAGGACTGAAAGTTGTTCCTTCGGTAATCTTTTGATCCCTGTGAGATCCAGGGGCTGGTTTCTAAAGTGTATGCCGCCCTGGGTGTCATAGGAGGCGTGGAGAGCTGAGAACCCATTCGTCTGTGGGAAGGGAGCCTGGCAGTGTTAGCCCTCTCTGGCTCTGGGAACTCCTTCCAGAAAGCCCGCAGTTAGCCCGCAGGCCAGTCAGCTGCCTCCGGGGTCTCTGGAAATCTGGGAGATGTCTTGGGCACGTCTGTGGTTTAGCAGTCGTCTGCTTGCTGGTCTGGGATGATATGAAGGCAGGGACTGTGCTCATCTGTGTTCGTCTGTGTTCCTGGGGCCAATCACCAGAAGTGCGTGGATGGAGGGATGGAAGGGAAGGAGGGGAAATGCCTGCCACTCTTCTCAGAGGTTTTATGGTTCCCTGAGGGAAACACCTCTTTTTTTTTTCCCCCAAAGATTTTATTTATTCACTTGAGAGGGGGGGGGGGAGCATAAGCAGGGGGAGATGCAGGCAGAGGGAGAGGGAGAAGCAGGATCCCTACTGAGCTGGGACCCTGATGCGGGGCTCAATCCCAGGATCTGGGATCATGACCTGAGCCAAAGGCAGATGCTTAACCCATGGAGCCCCCCAGGCACCCCGAGGGAAATGCATTTTAAATAAACATGTAATTACAAGTGTGATCAGTGCGGTGAGCAATGGGAGCTGATGCTGGGAGAGAATGATGGGCCTTGTTCTGGTCCCGGAGGGCAGGGCAGGGGGTGCATTTCTGCTGTTTGCGACAAGATCTGAAGGACGGTCACCAGACATTGCATAGTCCCTTTCACTTGTGAAGAAAAACTGTAAACCTACAGAAGGGTTCCAGGAATGATTCAGTAAGCACCATATATAGTCCGCTGAGACGGAACAGTCACTGACATTAGGATATTCATATTATCGTGCCTCTATTTTTTTTTTCATGGAACCATTTGAAAGTAAGTTGCAGGTATTGTGACATCTTACCCCTCAATATGCCAGCATACAGGTCTACAGAGTGGAAGCTGTCCTACGGTCAGCATGAGGCTATTGCCACACCTAGGGGGATGGTCAGTAATTCTGTGTGACTGTGACCAAGTTCACGACCAAACCACATTCTGCTTTTCCCCAGTTGCACCACACTGTTCTTATGAACCGGCATCCAGTCAGGCTTGTGTATTGCCCTTAGCTTTTTTGTCTCTTTATTCTCTTGGTATAAAACAGTTATTCTGCCGTTTTCTCGTGACATTTACCTTTTCTTTTTCCCCCTTTCCTCCTCCCTCCCTCCCTCCTTTCCCTCCTGCCTTCCCTCTTTTTCTTTTTTTCATTCATTCATTCATGACCGTAGGTCAAAAATTCATTTAAAACATGGAGAAGTTGAGTGAGATGGTAAAATTGATGACAAGGGCATTTGAAGAACTAGGCATTTATTGGCATAAAAACAAAAAAAAGGAATTAGAACAAGATTGTTAGGTTGGATTTAAACCTACAGCCTGGTGGGAACAAGAAAACATAACCTCTGGAGTTGTTCTTTCTACTGGACATCAGTCTACAAGTTAGTGTTGTCTGTCACATTTTCTGGACTCTAATAAAGTAATAAATAGCATGGGCACACCCTCCTGGAGGACTGAATAAACTGGCTGATGTGTTAAAAGTGCCCAGGGATGAAGTGAAAGGACACCCCACCCTCCAATGCTTTTGTCTTCCAAATTTCGAGTAATTTCTAAGGCTTTCCTTAATCCTTCTTCCAGAATCAAACTCTCTCTCTTGATCTTCCTGTTACTTTTTGAAACAGCTTTATTGAAGTATAATTACTATACAATTTCTCATCCATGTTCAGTGATTTTTAGGAAATTAATGTAGCTGTGCAGCTATCAGTGCACTCCAGTATTAGGATGTTTTCCTCATTCCAGAAAGTTCCCTCAGGCCTGTTGGCAGTTCCCTCTTCACGCTCCAGGCAAACAGTAATTTGCTTTCTCTCTAGAGATTTGCCCTTTATTTATTTATTTATTTATAAAGACCTTATTTATTCATTTGACAGACAGAGATCACAAGCTGGCAGAGAGGCAGGCAGAGAGAGGAAGGAAAGCAGGCCCCTGCCAAGCAGAGAGCCCGAAGCGGGGCTCGATCCCAGGATCCTGAGACGACGACCTGAGCCAAAGGCAGAGGAGGCTCTAACCCACTGAGCCACCCAGGTGCCCCTAGAGATTTGCCTTTTAAAGAAACTTTATAGAAACGGAATCTTGTAGATGACCTTAGGTCATGTTTTGGGGTTCGCCTGTCCAGAGCCCGTGTGCACCGAGCCTTCCTGCCCATCCCATGTCTTCAGTTAATGTGAGTTCATGTTGTGAGTATTTGCATCAGGTCTCTTTGTGGAGGGACGTTTTGTTTCTCTTGGGCAGGTTCCCAGGGGTGTGGTCGGTGTACTGGCCCCTGAGGGATGCCAGACTGTCCTCCAAAATGACTGCATCTGCCAGTGACCTGTGGCAATTCCCGTGTCTGCGTGTGCTCCCTGTTACTCCTCCATCTTCTTGAGTACAGCTGGGTGGAAATCCTAGGCTTCTTCCCAGTGAAGAAGTTTCTGGTGGCAATTTGGGAATGCTGGTCTCCAGCAAGTCAGCTGGGGAAGCCTCGTTGTCCTAGTCCGGAGACTTGTGCATTTCCATCCCCGGGGAGTCTTGGCATTGGCCAAGACCCAGTCTGTCCACCCCTGGATGTTGGACCCATGGTCTGCTGGGAAGGAATTTTGCCCCTGCACCGATTTTAAAGATTCCTGTAAGCTGGGGTATGGTTTGTAGTGGGATGCTCCCATCTGAGATGCACTGTGCGGCAGGCTTCGGTGAGTGCCACTGAAGGACAGGGCAGTGGTGTTGCCGGCACGGATCCTAACGCCCCTCCCAGCTGCCCCTCTCGGCAGCAGTCGTTCGTCAGGTTCCCATCGGGATGGGCTTCGCTGTGCACCCTGACGTTGGACTGGACGCACCTTCCTGCGGAAGAAAGATGAGCAACCGTGTGCTCTCAGCCCGCTATGCAGAGCGGAGGCGCGCGGACATGTTCTGCAGCTCCGTTCGGTGACACACGTTTCTCATTCCAGGACGCGCTAGGGAGCGGAGCTCCGCGTGCTCGGGGTCTCGCCGCTGCTTATGAGGAGCACGCGTTTCCTAGTGCGGTGCGGCTCTGCTGAGGGTGCGGGCCGTGGTCCCGGCGGGCGGGGGGCGGACCCCGGGGAGGTGGAGGGAGCTGGGAGCCCCGCCCCTCCCCGCCCATAGCCCCTGCCCACCGCCCGCGAGCCAGGCCTGACGCGCCGACGCGGAGCGCACGATCCCATCGGCGGCGCGGCATCTGCGTGCCACTGAGCGGCCTGCCGCCCCCGCCCGCGCGCGCGCCGAGCCGCCGCCCGAGGTCCCCGGAGCCGCCCGCCGGAGCCCGCCCGGGCATGGAGCCGCCGGCCGCGCGCCCCTGAGCCCCGCGGCGTTCATGGTGAGTGCGGCCGGCCCGCCCACCGGCCGGGCGCCTAGCGTGGGTGCACCCCGGTGCGTGTGCATGTGTGTGTGTTGCACACCACTGCCCAACGAGCTGAGGCTTGCACGCGGCCGTCGTGTTCCCCGCGAGCCTCCCCGCAGGCTTTGTGTGTGCGGCTCCGCGAGATTTTCCCTCCGGGGTCGGCCTCGGCGGAGGCAGTGAGAGATTTTCCCCCGGGGGTTGGACTCGACAGAGGCAGTGAGAGATTTTCTCCCGGGGGTTGGCATCGGCGGAGGCAGTGAGAGGCCGAAGGGTGAGCCGCCGCATCCTGATTGTTGTCGCCCCGCGGGGCACTGCAGCCTGTTCTCCGATCCGGGCCAGGCCCGGCCCCCTCTCACCGGCCAGGGGGCCTTGCCCGGGGTGCTGGGGAAAGCCTTCGTGCGGGGGGCGGGCGGGGGGCAGCCTGCGCCCTGTTGGATCAGACGGCAGCAGCGGCCAGGCTTGCTGGAAGCCCCGGTTCGTATTTAAGACATTGCACTACCCAGGCCGCCTATTAACTCGGTGTTCTGCGTGTTTTGTAAGGAGCACGGCCTTGAACAGAGGTTCCCCACAGTTGCTTTCCCAAATGCCATTTCCGGTGAGGAGGGGGATGCTCTCTGGGAACCTCGCTGCCAGAGAGCAGCCCCGGAGGCCCTCAGGGGGTCTCCTTGCTGTGAGGTCAGGCGGGTGGTCACCAGGACAGCCTCCCGGAAGGCTGAGCCCTTGGGAGACCTGGACAGGCCACTAAACGTCCCAACAGACCAGAGCCTCTCTCCCTGCCCCTGCTCCCAGAACTGTGTGTCACCGATGGCAAGGTGTGAAGCCAGCTGTGGCCTTCCAGGCTCTTGCTTGCTCTGCGTTTCCCCACGGCCCTGCTGGGGAAATACTGAGAAGGGTGATTTTGTAGTACCCGGCAATGGAAAGAATTCCTGGCCATTTTCTGGGCACCTGCGGTGGCTGTCCTCTGATAATCCATTCTCAGGGGAAGGGCGAAGGAATGTGCTCAAGGTCATACTGCTGGTGGTGGTCATTGAGGAGGTTGAGATTGAAACCTAGGCCTGCTGGCCCCCTGGTGCTTCCCCTGCAGGCTGCCTGGGCTCTTGGCCCATAAAGGTGTGGCCACTGTGGTGCGGTGAACCGTGGGTCTTGTGGGGATCACGCGAGATGACCCGCCTTGCTTTGTTGCCGAGGTCCCTGCAGCACTAGCTCTCTTGTGGGAAGAGGCTAATCTTGCCACGGTGTAAATTGAGTCAGGGATTGGAGCACAGGTCTTGTCTGACAGCTGTGCTCTTTCCAGCCTGGGGGCCTCCCCTCCTGCCATCCTGCCTGGAATGCTTTCATCATTCCAGAAGCTTGATCTTTTCTTCCTCCTCTCAATTGTTTGTCCTGCTGTCTTTTGTTTTTCCTTTTTAATGGCAAGTTAAACGTATCTGAGGAGTCTGTCACCCTAATCCTCGCCCTCAGTGCTCTCCCGATCACACAATCACATGGGGGCTGTGGCTCCTGTGGCGGGTCGCATCAGACGGGCTCCTCTCACAGTTGACTTTACAGGTCGCCCCAAGTCCAGCTCCTCTCTCGAGGCTCATCCCTCCGGCTCCAGGGAGCTTGCTCTTGGCACTTGGACTCAGCACCATTCCCCATGTAATGCACTGGTCCTGACCCGCGGACAAGCCTGCTCCTGTGTGTCCCTTGGCTGCGGCTGGTGCCGGCAGGATGCCTCTCCAGCGTCCAGCCCCGATCTGCCCAGTCCTGTGTTCTCTCGGGAGGCACCCTCAATGAGATGCTGTCCTGGATTCCCGCCGCTGTAGACACCCAGTCCTCCAGCCTTGCTCTCTTACGGCAGTTTTCCTGATCTGCTCTCCTCGGCTCTGCGGCTTACTGCGCCACCCAGACCCCTTCAGGGCTGAGGTCTAGGTCTCCTTCAGGGCTGGCCCCGTGTGGTCCCTTTGCAGATGAGGGCCCTTTCCATTTTCCTCCTGTCTGCTAAAGCTGTTTGGCTCTTGGCCCCTGCATGGAGTTGGGACCCTGCTCCACTGTCCTGGCTTTTTACCCTGACCCTTTGCTGGGTTATCAGACCACACCCACAGCTCTGCCCCTGGTTTGTTTGTTGCTGCTCTTGGTCTGGTCTTCCCAGCAGGATGTGGGGTAGTAAACTCCTCAGGGCAGGGGCTGGGACCTCCCATGCTGACTAATGAGCCTGTAAACCTTTTTGACAATCCCCTACACCCCCATCCCCCGTGCCTTACACAATTTAAGTTGAGACTCTGGACGGAGATAAAACTAGGTATAGAACTGAAAAATCTGTCCTTATTATGTGGACTCTGCTTTTTTTTTTTTTTTTTTTTCTCTTATCGTTTGATTTTAAAGAAAATGTTACCATGACCACTTAAACTGATTTATCCCTGGAACTTTGAAGAGCCCCGTTCTCTGTTTCCTCTGGGGCTGGGCAGTGTTGGGCAGGGTGATCTGTACTGAGCACCCTGCGGGCTAATCAAAACTTGATCCCATAGGGGTCCCAACAAGAGAAGAAACTTTGTGAGGAGAGACTGGCCTAAGGCTGGGCCTGGCCCCTAGAAGGGGCTCACGCTCTAGTAGCTTTGGAGCGGGCGTCACCTCCCCTCCTCCTGGGAGCCTTTCTGGAGATGAGGAGCCTTGGAGTGAATAGTTGTCTTTTTTTTTTTTTCCCTGGTTAAACAATGATTTTATTGCTGAGTGCTTAGACAAATTTATGCAATCAGGGCAAACAGAGGCTGTGGGTGATTCGGATTTCCAACTGAGGGGAGGGGACAAGACTTCCCTGGTCTTAGGAATATGGAGCCAACTGGTAAACCCAGCTCTGGGTCAGAGTGGGCCAGAATTCGGCATCCTTATCTTTTCTGTTCCCAGGATGCTTTCAGACAGCCACAGCTTTCTCAGTTAAATGGTTGGGATCCTCAGGAAGATCAGGAGCAAGTCCTTTGGACTTTAGACTTCTCCAGGTTTTATGTGTCTGTCACAGAATCCACTTGGGCAAGGTCACATGAGCCTCTTGGGACCACCCCAGTTCCTGAGGGAGTCAGGCCCTTCTTGGCCATTGTGTACATCTGTCCCTCTGTACCCTCAGCCAGGTGGGGACACCAGGCAGTGAGGCAGGGTGGGTAGGGATGGGCCCTTCTCAGGAGCAGGTGTGTGGCCCGTGGTGGTGACCGTCAGGCAGCAGAAAAGGGCAGTCAGTCCTTTCTGGTTTCTAAAGTCAGTTTGTCGCATTGGGAAAGTGAGCTTATTGTTGACACCTCCGTGTGAGGCTCTGGAAGAACTAGGTGTGGAGCGAGACCTGTGACCATTTCCAACGTTCCAACGACATTCACACCAGCAGTGCTTTTTGGAGTTCTGGAAAGGCTTTCCCTGCAATTTCAAGTATGGGTAGGACAAGCCACCTCTCTCTTTTTTTTTTAATCATGCAGTGCTTTATGTGGTTAAAACAGAAGTATTTGCCCTACCTCTGCCCTTAATTCAGTATTACAGGTTTCTGTCATGGTTGAAAGCTTTTCTTAGAATGTGAATGACCGAATTACTTCTGCATTGTGTCTGTGAGTGGCTCTCAGGTATTCTAGAGTCCTGGGAAGTGTGGCTGCTTGCGTGTCTCCTGTCCCCAGGTCCCCCGCTCCCCAGCAGGCTGGTCACTGACAGCTGGGCCTGCACCTTCCATCTGCGATGTGGGGACAGAGGCGGCTCCTGGCTCAGAGGGCTGGTGGGAAGGCGAAGTCACGCTGACGTGTGTGTCAGGTTCTCGCAAAGCTCTCGGCTCCTTCGCGGTGCGGTGGTGCGTGTTGTTGTGACAAGAGTTTCTGAGCACTAACTGAAGGGATCTGATATTTTTTCCTTGCAAATCAAGGCATTTGGTTACTTTTACTCCTTTCTGTATTTGTGCTGTTTGCAGACTTTGCAGGGCTCCGTGATTGTTTGGCCCTAGGGCTGGTGGCCTGCTTGCTTTCTCTTTTTATCTGTTTTTCTTTTTCTTTTTTTATACGCTTGTTTCAGGCTTAGGGGTACGGCATTCAGCAGCCAGGACTACCCTTTATTGAGAACTTTCTGTGCACAAAGCTTCTCCCTGTTCCTTAGATAGCCCTCTCTGGTTTGTACGGCTGGACGTGTGGACATGAAGCTCAGGGATTCCAAGTAAGGGCTTTGCTGGAGGCCGCAGCTGGTTCTCGGTGGATCTGAATTTGTTCCCACCCCCATCTGGCTCCAGTGGCTGCACTTAACCCATGTAGAACTGGGCCTTTTCTCTCTAAAACTGCATACCTGTTTGAGTGTAATCACAAAGAGGTTGGGCTGGTGCAGAGTGGCAGAATGGCCAACGCCAGCTGGCTGTGTACTTGGGGGGTAAGGCACTTCACTCTGAGCCTCAATTACCCTGTCTGTAGAATGGGGTGAGACTGCCACAGAGCTAGAATGAGACTGTGTGTGTAAAGCACACAAAAGCAAATGGAAATGGGTGTCCGTGTTCTGGGACATTTAACTTGGGGTTGCCATCTTTGGCCTCCATGGTCAGCAGGTGAGTAGCACCTTACGGGGCATTCAGGACTAACTCTTGTTAAAATCCAGCATGTCTCAGAATCTTTCTTAACACACAGCTTTGGGTAGATTGTCTCTAAAATTCAAGACTCTGACATCCTGGTGCTAGATGTGAAGCTTCCAGTGGCTCAGTGGCTGTGTGAGTGCCTGAAAACGTGTGTGCTCAGATGTTGACTCCATGAAGGAGGGAGTCTGTTTTCTCAGTTTGGGGTAGGTAGGAGTCATTTTGGTGTTTTAGTGGGACCATTTCAGGGTAGACGGTGACAGCATGTAATCTTGCACACCCAGATGCACAGAAACTGCCCCACCCACCTGCTTCTTCGGGTGCCCCATCTTGCTGCCTGTGTGTTTTGAGGAAACAAATGCGCCTTTCTACTTTTTAGAGGCTTCTATAGGCTCTTTTGGCTGAGGGAATAATTGCTGGCCAAATAATGTTACTAGTAACAGCCCCTTGGCAGCTAGTGTCGATTTAATTCCTTTAGCAATTAATGGCTTTCTGCTCATGATATTTCTTCTGTTGTTATCTGGAATGGTTATTTAAATCGTGGGTTAACTGCTCATTCGTTTTCCTGTCTTGGCAGTTAGATGGTCTTCCCTCGAGCAGGAGGGTCCCAAGAGCCTTCTCTGTAACATAGGCAATAAGAAAGTATTGTTTTGTTTTTCTCTTTGGCAGAGGGCTAAGGGCGTGCACATATGTGTGCGTGCGCACACGTGCACACACACGCACACGTGCACACACACGCACAGGCACACAACGCACACGCTGTTCCAGAAGCCAGACTCTTTGGTTCCAACTTACTTGACTCCCGGAACTCCACTGGTTGGGCATTGGGAATGTGGGTCACCAGGTGTGACCAAGCCTTTGGCTATAGTTCATGGGACAAATCAGTGACCCAGTGCTAGTGAGTCTGCTTGTAGCACCAGTATTTACGTAACCACTTGCAGTGACGGCTTCATACAAAGATGTTAAAGAATTTTTTTTTTTTATGCTCCCGCTCTTAAGAAAATGGAACCGCATTTGCAACATCGTGGATGGGCCTGGAGTGTGTTATGCTGAGTGAAAGAAATCAGACTGAGAAAGACAAATACCATCTGATCTCATTGAGATGTGGAATGTAAAAACCAAAACAAATGAATAAACAAAAAGCAGAAGCAGACCCATAAGTACAGAGAACACACAGATGCTTGCCAGGGGGGCGTGGGGGCGGAGGGACTGAGTGGGAGACACATGCTCCCAGTTAGGACACGAGTAAATCATGGGAACAAAAGACCCAGCACAGGGAACATCGTGATGTTGTCATAGCATTCATGGTGAGACGTGGCAACCACACTGGCTGAATCACTATGTTGTGCACCTGACACTAAGGTAACATTGAGTCAGCTGTTCTTAAAAAATAGATCTACGAAAAGAAACACTTCTAATCATTTTCTGCAAAAAACGTTTAACCTTTTCCTCATGTTGGAAACTGTTGGAAGGGCTAACAAAAACGTATAAAATGCCATGAGATAAAAGGAAAGGGGTTTGAAATTTGGGTTGGAAGCGTGTAGGGGATGAAGCCAGGGGTCAGACGAATGCTATGGCTCTGAGTTTCCCAGTGGCCACTGCAATAACCAGTAGAAGTTGGCACCATCCAGAAGCCAGAAGACAGCTCTTATCCCGGAGAAGCATAGA
Organism: Mustela nigripes; assembly: GCF_022355385.1. Taxonomy (NCBI): domain Eukaryota; kingdom Metazoa; phylum Chordata; class Mammalia; order Carnivora; family Mustelidae; genus Mustela; species Mustela nigripes. The sequence goes on along the minus strand of NC_081557.1, from coordinate 206,193,096 downwards.
GCCTAGGGGGCTGCTGGGATGGTGGACCTCAGTGACCCCCCCATGCCTCTAGCAGCAGGGGCAGCTGCAGTCCTCACTTCAGATCTATATGACCGACCCCTCCAGTTGGCAGTGTTTCCTTTCAAAAAGGAAATATTTTCAATATGCTACCCTCAAAATGGCTTAAAGGACCTCATTACGAAACAGCTCTCTTGTGCTTGGAGGGACTTCATAATATCAGAACTGGCTAGGCCTAGAGTTACCCATTGTTTCTTTGTCCCAGGAATATGAAGACAAGGCTGGACGACCTAGCAAGCCACCCTCTCCAAAGCAGAATGTGAGGAAGAATCTTGATTTTGAGCCACTGTCCACTACCGCTCTCATCCTGGAAGACAGACCAGCGTGAGTCTACAAAAGATTCTTAGAATCCCTAGAATGTTTGTTTTAGTAGATAAGCACAATTTGTTGATCACATTGTGTTAGAATAAGAGCTCAGGTCACTTGAGGGAAGAAGCATAACCCCTGGTACATATTAAAATCCTCAGTTCCTCATTATTCCCTATGTTAACGTGTGTTCTATGATAATAATAATAACCAGTTTGCAAAACTGTCCTTTAACACAGAAGTTTTGACCAAGGTTTTCCATTCAGATGGTTTTTCATTGTAATTTAGCATTTAGAAATACTTCAGTAGCCACTGTAGATTATGGGCTGACTCGTAATGGCAAGAAACACAGAGAAGTGTCCTGCAAAGGGGGGGTGTTGCGGGGACACCCCAGCATGGTGGGTCAGCTCCTGGCCTGGCCTGCTGGCTTCTTGGAGGTCTGCTGTACACGGACCCACCTTTGGTGTCCCAGGGCCTCCAGTGTCTGTTGACAGATGAGATGGGCTTTGATGACTGGTTTACAGATCACGTTTGAAGGCATCAGTGAGGTAAAGGGACTGCTGCATTGTCCCAGGCCACAGCCAGTCTCTTTTTAAGTTCTGAGCTTCTGTGAACATTGTGTTTGAATAGGACGATCCCACAGCTTTGGAAAGAGGGTGAAAGAAAGCTTGTTAAGACAGTGGTCTCTTAGGTCCCTGCCCACCCTGAAATCTGCAGAAGTGGGTCATAGTCTTTTTTGGGGGGAGTAAGTTTTTATTTTTCTATTTATTTACTTATTTAGAGAGCGCGCACATGTGTGAGTGGGGGGGAGAGAGGGAGAGAAAGAATCCCAAGCAGACTCCATGCCAAGAGCAGTGCCCGCTGTGAGGTTCAATCTCATGACCCCAAGATCTCGTCCTTAAGCTGAAATCAAGAGTCGGACGCCCAACTAACTGAGCCACCCAGAAATGAGTCTTGTAACATTAACTCTTGGGCTTTGGGCCTGGTGAACGTGTGGTGGATGGGGAGAGAGTCCCTGCAATGCCGGGTTAGAAGGATGGAGAGGGACCCGGGAAGAGCCCATTCGGGAACACCCTCCCAGCACTCTCAGAAACAGGGCCTGTGGGAGAAGGTGCCATGGCTTTTGGCAGAAAAGCGGGCAGTCATTCGGAATATGCCAGAAAGCAGGCTGTGCTGTGTGGGGAGCATACCAGCCTGACCTTGCTGCCCCAGCTGTCAAGTGCCTGCAGATTGACTTTCTGAAGTAGCCCATGCGTTTGAGGTTTTCACTCAGGATTTGAAGTTGCACACCCCATTTATATGCTCAGAACTGTGACACACATTTTATGTTAAAGAACACAGATGAGCCAGTAGCTAATAGAAAGCTTGCACCCTGGAGGAACTGGTCGGAGAGCGGATTTCTCCGTATGTGCGACACCTGTCCTTGGGGTCCCTGCTTCTCAGAAAGTGTGACAACTGTCTGGGTGCCATGCTCAGCTCGCAGTTGTTCTGGAGACTGGGGTGAAAAATACCAGAAGATCAAGTGTTTATGGGCAGCTGTTCCTTTCCTTCTACTAACTTTGTACATCAGATTTTTGAAAATACTGAGCTTGTTTTACTTCTGTAATTAAATCTTTTTAGTTTAAGAAATTGCTATGTCTTGGGTCATCTTAACAAATGTAGTTTTTGGTCTTTTGAGTTTTTCATTTTTTTTAGTAAGTAATTCTCAAATTTTGTTTTTCAAAGACTTTTATTTGATGTTTGTAATAGTAGAAATCCTTTGTTTTTTTGTCAAGAAATCTCCCAGCGAAGCCAGCTGAAGAAGCCCAGAAACACAGGCAGCAGTACGAGGAAATGGTGGTTCAGGCCAAGAAACGAGGTAACGGCTCTCACACGTGTTGCTGCTTATGTCAGACACCACAAGATTACGTGTCTTTCCGGAGATTTTTTTTTTACCTCCTGGAGCCCTAGATCCTGAACTTTGGTGAATGCCTAAATATTTTGAAATTTTTGTTTTTTATCAAAAGCATGTTTCCACTATCCATTCCCAGTAACTTTCTCCAAGGAGGTAATACCATGAATTTACATGAGAAAAGAGACCCTTTAGGACAGAAGTGCTAGGCTGGGGAAAGCTTCAGTCCGAGGTGATGAGGTGATGAGCAAACTTCCTCCCCTCTCTGGCCTCCACTTTCCTCATTTACAAGACGATGTCATTGGATTTGATGAAATCCTGTGCAGCATTTAAAAACCCTAAGACGCCAGCATGTTTAAAAAAGTATACATAATAAACACAGTGTGGCCCACCCCACAGTATTAATTCAGCATAAACTGGAAGGATGTTCTGCCACCTGCTAGAGCATGGACAGACCTGGAGGGCTCAGCGACGTAAGCTACTCACTAAAGTACGCGTATTGTAAGATTTTGCTGACCTGAAGCCCCAGAGCAGTGAGAATCATAGAACTGGAGAGTAGAGTGGTGGTGAGTTTCTGTCAGGGAAGATGAGAAAGTTCTGGAGTGGCGGGTGGCGCACAACCATGTGAATGTACCCCATGCTGCAGTTGTACGTGCAGAATGGCTAAGATGCTGCATGTTGTTTTAGTAAAAGAAATAGCGTGATAAACTGCGAAATAGCTCAGTAGAAGAAATAGCAAAAAGCACGTGTAGTTTAAGATGCGTGAGATTTCTCCAAGTTGCTCCTCCCACGCTATGACTTGTGCCCGAGCTGTGAGAGGTGAGGCTAGAGGCTCAGTGGGGAAGGGGACTGGGCAGGGGGCCCGGGGGCGCCTGGTGGTCGGCAGTGTTCCAGGTTGGCTGGGCAGGGAGTTTTTTGGGTTTCTCTCCTGAGGTGGCTGAACCCTGTTCTCACTCACATGCCCTTCTGTCTGCACGTTCTTCTTAAAAAGCTTAGCGAGAGGTGGATAAGGCCTAAGTGTCCCACACCCTGAGAGGCCCAGAACGGTAATTGGGAGGGTGGCATCACGGCCCACTTCGGTGGCGTCTTCTGGGTGTTTCACAGCATGACTCTGAGCCAGGTCACCCTGTGTGCAAGCGGCAGGTGTCAGTTAACCGATGCTCTATCCTCGTTTGCCGTCGCCGTTTGCAGAGCTGAAGGAGGCCCAGCGGAGGAGAAGGCAGCTGGAGGAGAGGTGCCGCCTGGAGGAGAGCATCGGCAACGCCGTCCTCACCTGGAACAACGAGATTTTGCCTAACTGGGAAACAATGTAAGCTGTTGTGTGGCGGGTACTGCTAGATGGCTTAGCAATTCCCTCTAGAACCTGCCGTTAGCGGCGATGTGAACTGGAGCTCCCGTCACAGCCTTCGGTGAATTTACCCTTCACGTTTTTGTGGTGTGGGGTCTCCCTCCCCACCTCAGTTCACCCCTGCCGTTCCCTGCTGGGACACTGGGACAGCCCTCATCCGACCCCCAGGTTGTCTTTGCTTCGTATCCAGAGGAACCTTCTAAAGCCCAGGTCTGTGTCATCCCCCGCCCTTTAGTATAGAATGTCCATGACTTCCTGCTGCTCTGTATACAGTGTGAGTTCCTTTGCTTACCTGGTGGGAACTTTTGTGAGATAACACTTCCCATCTAGGCTCACCTTCTAGCTCTCCTGCCTTGATGACCCCTCTCTTTAGGCAGCTGCAGGACCTTTACATGTTCCATGCCCTCTGCTTAGAGTGCCCTTGTCCTGTAACACCTCCTCCAGCTAACTCTTTGTTCTTTAAAGCTTGTACTTCCTTGGGGAAGACATTCCTGCCCAGGGGACTGTGGCTGACCCCTGGGTACACTGCACCCATCTGCTCCAGAATCTGATGTCTTCTGTCTGAGGCTGGGGATGGGGTCTTTGATGACTTTTCCCAGTGGCCAGTACCCAGCAGAGCCTGACACCTGCTGTCATCTTAACACCCATTTACAACAAGAGATCTGTCCTCCTTGCACATTCAGAATGGGGAGGGGCAGTGTGCAGACAGCGGTCCCTAGGGCCACGTGCAGAGGCGAGTGGCTTCTTCTGGTCTTGGTCCGTTAGCGGGCGCCACCGGGGAGCTTGGATGGGAGTTTCCCTGTAGGCTTGTCCCTTTCCACCTAAAGCAGATGTCAGGATGTTGGGGACTTGCTTCTGGCACTTTCCTCGCTCTGGTGTTCCTAGCTCTTGTTACAGGGGTCAGACGGCCCTGTTGAGGATCTCTGACGGGAAAACAAGCTATTCCTGAAGCCCACTTTTCTAGGTGTCTTTAATATGCTGGACATTCTCAGGAAATATTTTCTCTCAAAGGGGACCCAGGAAAAGAATGGGGGTGCTCAGAACCCCTGGGCTGTCTCCCTGTGTGGCTACAAAATGCCTCCTGCCCCTCCACTCCTGGTGCCTCCTGCCCTGCCTGATCCTTGGTGTGAGCTAGATGTGGGCACTTACACAGCAGCCCGTGTTCAGGGCTCCAGCTGGGTGCCCCAGTGCTCTGTCCCACTTGACCTTCACAACGCCTCCCGGGGGAGGGTCTCAGCAGCTGCAGGGCAGAAGGGAGAAGGAATCTGCTCTGGGTTCCACAGGTAAGGGCAGAATCAGTCGCAGCAGCCCCTGCTGTTCCCTCCCGCCCCCCCACGCCCCCCTCTCCCCCCGGCACTGTGCCGAGAAGCCCCAGCTGAGCCCCGTCCCCTTTACATTAGCCCCAGCTGGCGGCAGTCCCCGCTGTGGGCCATGCATGTGCCTCGTGGCCCTCAGGCCTCCGCGGCTCCACTGCTGGTGGGGCTTACTTCCCAGTGACCAGCCTGCGTGCGGGGTGTGGTGGCCAGCTGCTGGGCTCTCGGGGCTCCCTGCACTGTGCCCAGCTGTCTGCAGTTCCTGCAGCGGCCCAGGCTGTTTCTCATTCCCTGCCTTCTGCTCAGAAAGCCCTTCCCTTTACCTGCTTAAACTGGGGCTGGTCACATAGGATTCAGCTCCAGAACAGCGCCCTCCCTGCTCACACGGGGCCCTTGGTGTCCCTGTCACAACCGTTGTCGTTGATCTCCTGGCCTCTGGAGCATGGGACCGTGGCTCCCTGAGGGTGGGGACTGTACGTGCAAAACTCTGTCCCCTGATTTTCTGGTCTGGGGCTAGGTGCACGGGTGGTCGGATGTTTCTTCACTGAGAAAAAACTCATAAATCCATGCTTCTGTTTTTGTGCAGGTGGTGCTCTAGGAAAGTTCGAGATCTCTGGTGGCAGGGGATCCCTCCCAGTGTGAGAGGCAAAGTCTGGAGCTTAGCCATTGGCAACGAGTTAAACATCACCCATGGTGAGTAGCTTGCCTGATCCCAGGCTTGGAGAATGGATCCTTTCCCCCCTGCCACCTTCCAGCCCCAGTCCTCTGGCTTCCCCCATACCCTCTGCCCCGTGAGGAAGAGAGGCAGCTGCTGCCCTGAAGTCGTGTCTTTGAGAGGCCTGGTAACTGGGTCCTCCAGGAGGGAGAGACAGCAGGGCAGCCAGGGTCACTCCTCCCTGCTTCTGTTACCCGGGAGTTCTGAGCAGATGCCTGCCTTCCTCCTGATACCTGTCCTCTTCCCGGAACAGACAAGGGGGCACAGAGAGTTTGCAGAGCAGTGGTGGGCTGGGTCATGTCAGTATCTTTCCTCCAGGTGCTGTGGAAATCCAGCTTGGTGGGGACGTGGGAGTGGAAGAGAGGCGGGTGTTCTTTCTGGAGGCCTTGTGGTTGGGGTGCAGTGGGGTTTTTGGCAGCATTTTGTTCCAGGCGGCTGATCTGTAAGCACCGTAGAAGGACAGCTCCCATGCCAGGCGGGGTCCCTGAGTCCTGGTAGCTGCCATCCAGGGGGAGGTGGAGATGTGTAGGTATTCCTCTTTCTTTGGGCTCTTTGTCTCCCCGGATGCCTCGTGCGGCATGCAGGTGGTCGTACCCTAGCAGCTGTGCACCCTGGACTGGCTTCCCACTCTGCGCCCCGCAGCCCACGAGGCTGTGTGCCCAGAGGGAGCTGGACACCAGGAGCTGAGACACTTCTCTGCCTGCCCGCAGTCTCGGCTGCCGAGACAGGAGCCTCTTCCTTCCGCCCTTCGTGCTCCTGCCGTGGGTGGTGGCAGTTTTCGCCCCACGGAAGGCATTCAAGTGGAAAACTGATTTGTATCTTCTCTTTGTAGGTAGGGTTCGTGTTTTTATTACTGTTACTTTTTTTTTTTTCCTTAATCTTACAAGACTTTGACCTTACCCCACAATGGTGGCCTTGTCCAGGCAGCGTTCTCTGTCTTGATTAAGATCAGCTGGTTGTGTGGATGGTTCCTGGTTTCTGTTTCTAGTGACTGCCTCCAAGCTCCATTTTAATTTCTTTACCTTAGAGGATTATATGTAACATTTAACTTTTGAAATCGTTTGTAGAAGTTTGGAGAAATCGCCGAGCATTTACCCCAGTCCTTGTTCTTAAAAATGTTCTAAACTCTAGCAGCAGCCGAGCAACAGCTGAGCTGGGTACTGGGTGTGTCTCTGTGGTTCTCACTGGTGCCTGCGTTGATTTTAGGAGAATTAGAATCTTCTGTGGACTATGTCAGAGTAGATGGGGCTCAGCAGCCCCGATTACATATCTTGAAAGTTTGTCTCGATGCGGATATCGGTTCATTTTATTTACGTCGCATCGTTCTTGTATGATTGGCTGCCTGGAGTCCGTTTCCTCCACGAAAGCACGTGCCCTGTAGGCTGCGTTCCCAGCTATCACGCTCTCCGTTCCGTCACTGGGCCTGGCCTAGCCCTCTGCATGTGGCAGGCTCTCAGGAAGTATCCATGGGGTGCATGCCTGTGCCACCTTCTTGGGTTCTCCTTAATCTCAGTTTTACTGAATATTTAAGCCAACATAAGAATGTGAGGCTGGGCATCACGTTCTGTTGCTTACTTAGATGTCTTCTCTAACATCAACAGCCCTTCTGAGAAGGTTCAGGACTGCCCCACACCCTAGCGCAGGCTGGAGTCAGGATTCTCTGCTACCCTTGGCTGGGTCGGAAGCCTGTGTTCCATCTTGGGAACCCCTGGAGATTAGCTCTTGAAGGTTATGCTTGTAAGATTGGAAACTTCTAGAAAGTCGGTGTAGTACGTTACTGAGCCTTTGCTCTCAGGGAAGTCAGCCTTGGGCTTTGTACCCAGGTCTGAGAGGAAGGTGTGTTTGCTGCCCCCTCATCACAGCAGACACCACAGTAAAGGACAGAGACACCTGTGGGACTTGACGCTTCAACTCGTTTTTGTCTGAGGCTGCTGGCTTCTGTGCTTGAACCATCTCATACCTCTTCTGGCCAGTGGTTCCCAGTGTTTGGGGGCCAGGTGGTGGTTTCCATCCATCTCCAAGCCAAGCCCACCTCCTGGAACGTTGAGAGTGGGCAGAGGTTCCCCAGACCTTTTTGTTCAGGGATAATAGTATGAAGTTACATTTCACAGTCGTACCCTCTTCTGCCCCGGCCGACCTGCGTGTTGTGACTCAGATCTTTAACAAGGCTGGAAAAAGTAATTAATCAAGATTTCCCTTGTTGGATCACAGTACGGTTCCTACAACTTGGCTTATGTTTTAATAAAATAGCGTGAACTCTCTGGAAGGCAGGGTGCTCTGTTGTATATTCCAGAAGTAATGGTGGGAAAAATAAAGTGACAGAAATTCTCTGGGTAGCTGCAGTTAAAGTCTTTGTCATCCATCAGTGCTCATAGCGACGCCGATGTGGATGAGGGACCCAGGGCTGGGGTGAACGGCCAGGGGGCTGGGGAGGTCTCCGTGGGTAGAGCCCTCATGGGGTTCCTTCAGGAATGAGGCGTGGACATACCCACACAGGGCTGGCTATGACAGCAGAATTTGTGAGCATGAGCTCTTACTTCACTGTTCTAAGCTCCTCAAAGAGAAGACTTACTGAAAAAGAAAGTTGTAGGGGTGGGGGAAGTTGGGAGCCATCCTTCTGGGGGCTCCTCCCGGGAATTGGCGGCCAGCAAGAGCCCCAGTGTTGTGAAGCCTCTGCCCACTGTGCTTGGCCCCCTCCTTGTGTCTGGCAGTGAGCTGAGGGAGGCTGGGCCCCCGTGCTAGCGGCCACCTCCTGTCTTTCTCTGGAGCCACATGGGTCTCTGCTGGGCTCTGCTTCCCTCCATCGTCCACCGTCTGGTGTTCATTGATTGTGTCGCTCTCTGTTGTCCCCGTGCCGATCGACCTCGCTGCGTAGGCGAGGGAGAAACCTTTACATCTCACCCCCCCAGGGGCTCACAGTCTAGTGAGGCAGTAAGCTCAGACACGAGTCAGAACAGAAGTGTGGTAGGGGCGTGTTGTGTTGTTGAAGCATGCACTCAGCATCGTGCTAATACTTTGTGACTTCTTCCTTAGTATGTGCTGACGTCCTCAGAAGCCGTGTTGGGGACTTACTCACGTGGCCTTCTGAGTATGCAGTTTGAGACCAACCTGTAACCATTGGAACAAGTTGGTCATTTGCTTGCCCGGGCTTTGGGGACACAGACTCCTACATGCCTGTGGTACTCACCCTGAGGCTTCTCTTTCAGAGCTCTTCGACATCTGTCTTGCCCGAGCCAAGGAGAGGTGGCGGTCCTTCAGCACAGGAGGCTCTGAGGCAGAGAACGAAGGTACATACCATGCTAAACCTGGGAGGCTACGTGGGTCTGTCGTGTGTCACTGTTTATGACACAGCCAACTTTCTGGCACTGAAATAGTGGTTGGTGCACATTTATAAAAAGGTTCATGGGAAAAGGGATTTATTTTCTTTTTTAAAAAGATTTTATTTATTATTTGACAGAGAGAGAGAACATGAGCAGAGGAGCATCAGGCAGAGGGAAAGGGAGTGGAAGAGGGAGAAGCAGACTACCTGCTGAACAGGGAGCCTGATGCGGGACTCGATCCCAGTATCCTGAGAATCATGACCCTAGCTGAAGACAGATGCTTAATGGCTGAGCCACCAAGGCGCACCGGATTTTTTTTTCTTAGAAGAAACCAGTTGAAGAGAAGCTTATGAAAAAGACCAATTCCTGAGATGCATTTGTGTGCAGACAGGCCGGAGGGCCAGTTGTAACTGCTGTGATTTCACGGTTCCCGTGATTTTAGCAGCCTAGCCCCCAGGACTGGTCGAATGTTGGCTCTGACAGGAGCTTGGGAACTTCTGCAGGGAGACAGGAGCCCCGCACATTTGCTAAGTGATGCTTTTAGAAGGCCCAACGCCCAGGAATGATTATTGCTGGTGCTTAATGGTGTCGCGTTTGCTGATCTGTGTTTAAACTGTCCGTGTCATACTGGAATTCCAAAATTCAAAACCAGTTATTTGTGAATATTAGTCAGAAATAGTATGCAGGACTGTTTCCCTGCGGTAACTGCCACACATTCTGAGTTCACACCGCTAATGTTTACGAGCCAAGAAAGGTGCGTTTCATGTATATTCCCTTCCTTGTCCACCCTTCCACGGACTCTTGCTGCTGTCCGGTAACATCGGGTGACATTTGAACTTTAGATGCTGGGAAATCCCTGATGACAGTCCGGCCTCAGCTGGTGCTCTGAGGTTTTGCTCTTCAGAAGCCCACGGAGCACCGTGCTGGCTCCCGTGTAATCGGGCCCGTGACCACCCCTGTCACACTTAGAGCCTTGGTGTGGTTGTGCGTGCCCACCTCTGAGATTCCCGATTCCCTGTCTTTTGATAGATGCCGGGTTTTCCGCCGCAGACCGAGAAGCCAGCTTGGAGCTTATTAAACTGGACATCTCTAGGACCTTTCCTAATCTCTGCATTTTCCAGCAGGTAGGTAGGAGTTCTTTGTTGCTTTAAGTGTGTTTTGTCTAAACATCACAGGTGCCAAGCTGCCTGTGTTTGTAACCAAGTTTGAAAAGCACTGGGATTTGGGGGAAGTGTCATCACATTTAGACCTTTACAGAGGGCAGTCTTCCATCATCACATTTAGACCTTTATGGACGAGGGTAACTCACACTTCTGCTCTCAGGCAGCTCTGGCCCCTCTTACGGTGCATGTAGCCAGGCCTCAGTAGGTCTGGCCCAGGAAGGGCCTCGTGTGCTGCTCCACCTGACTGGGTATCCCTGGCCACGGCTTCGTGTTCAGGGCTGCACACACAGCCCTCCCTCAGAAGACGATCTTGGTGGGGAGCCTGGGGTGCTGGAAAGGGTGTGCGGAAGTCCTTGGCATCTGTGGGCTGGAATGAGAGTGGGCTTCTGAGCAGATGGCCCAGGAGAGAGCGGTGACACGCTGGGTGCAGAACCAGCCATGGGAGATGGGTTGGAGTAGCCATGGGAGATTGGATGGCAGTAAAGAGAAATGTGGCCTCTCCCGTGGGGCTCTGAGCTGGCCCAGGAGGGGCTCAGGGCTGCTGGCCATGGATTTTGGAGTCATCGGAGCAGAGGGGTATGGAGACCTCTTCTGGCAGCGGATGTTTACCCCGGGGGTTTTCTTTGACCCCTCCTGCATCCAGTCTGTAACGGTTTTTCCCAGGTCTGCTTGTGAAGAAGTGCCCTTGAGCCTGTCCTTGCCCTGTTCCCATTGCCCTTAATTGGTTCAGATTCCCGTCTTTTTGTGGATCTATGCCAGCCCCCGCACAGGTCCCCGGCCTCCTCCGTGCACTTACCTTGGCGCTTGCCAAGCATCCTTGGGATCCCCGACCTGATTCTGTCAGGCCTGTGTTTCTGGTGTTACGCGGTGTGCACACTGGATAACCAGTGAAAGGATAATGGAATGAACCAGAACAGAGAGTTCACCAGCCACGTAGAAGGAAGGAGCCAGGCACACAGATGCACATGTTAGACACACGTGGGCTTGGCAGAAATATAGGTGTGTCCCAGCATAGAGGAGCTGTGGCCACTGTGCTGGGGGTCCAGCAGGGGTGTGGGGGTGTCGGGAATGGGGTCACTAAGGAAGGGGCCCTCAGACTGTGTTGGACTGGGTTTGAGTGACAGTCTGACCAGACGATGGGAAAGACCCTCCAGGCGGAAGGACTGGAACAGAAGCATCAGACGGTGGGTGGTGCAAGGGATCCCCCTTCCCTCAAGGAACGAGCAGAGAGCGTGGAGCTCAGTACTGTGTCCCCTGCTTACCACCCCCAGGCCACGGTGGCCGCCCTGGGGTCCCGTGTGCTTCAGCCGTGCTCTAGAGGAAGGACAACGTCAGGATGTGCTTCGAGGTACACCTGCCGTGTAGCTGACCAGGGCAGTCTGGGAACCGCAACGTGGCCCAAGAGGGTGCTGGCCTCTTCCCGACACTGACGAGCAGTGTTCCCAAACCAGGGACCCAGGGGGATCTCTGTACTGTCTCTCCCAGGGACTCAGCCTCGTTGACTTTGAGATTCACTGGGCAGTTATCTCGGCGCAGGGAGATGTGTTCAGAAGAAGAGGAGGGCTCTTGGGGTCTCTCGGGTGCGGTTTGAGACAGATGGCAGAGAAGTTGGCCTTTCTTCTTCCCTCTACGTTCTTCTGGGTGTGTCCCTCAGTCTGTGGTGCCCTCAGCGCTGACTTCCTAAGTGGGTAGTACCAAGAAACAGCACAGTGGGAGGGGAGAGTGTGGGGAGACGTCCGAAGCAAGAGTTCTGAAACGGGGCCGCCATCCACTGGCACCGTCTTTTCTTCAGAGAAAAGACATTCAGCGCATAGAAGGCTGGGAGCATCTTTGGGGTTAGAAGCATTTACCGTTAAGAGAAGTTGATGCTGAGAGAGCCTGATGCTCTTGTCTTTCCTGTTGCGTGACGGTCAGCGGTAGTGTTCAGGCGGGCCTCTGGCCCTCTGCCCCCGAGCTCCCTGCCTGCCCTCCTTCTCCTACCCTCGTGGCACTGGATGCTGTCTCTTTTACTTTCCCATGTGGGGTTTCTTTCTTTTTCCGTCTGATATAGAGTGTTTCTTCTTTCGCTTCTCGGACATAACAGAATGTGACGGTTTGGGCCGTGGCGTTCTTTCATAAGCCACACGTGGTCACCTGCAGAGTGTCTTCCACATCACATGGATCATGTACGCTTTCCTAAGTTGGTTGTGCCCACACAGTAGCTGTGGCTGCGGGCTATGGGGTCTGGACCCTGATGGTCCTTTCATGGTGTCTACAGACATACTGACATGTGAGAGGCCCTGTGTGCCTAACACTGTGCCCTCTTAGAAAACAGGAAATTCCAGCTCAGGTCTTGGGTGGACAGGACTGGGAGAGCATCAATTAAATGATTCCTCTCAGGACTCGACACTCATGGGGTATTTCTTAAACTCGCCATGCTGAAACGCACAGAAGAAACAGACGATCATTGGGGCGGGGGGCAGGGGGATGGGTGGGTCACCTGCTCTGAAGAGCCCAGGGGTGGCTGGCTGGCTTGTGGAACCTTAAAGGGGAGACAGTCACATAGCAGGAGCCAGACTGAGGATGCTTTCTGAGCAGGGTGTTAACGCCTGACCCATCCGCTTTTTCCCAAGCAGCTTTGTGGGTTGAGCTGCAGGCTCTGATTAACCGTGGATTGGCCGTTAACTCGTCGAATCACGCAGGACGCATAGAGCTGCAAGCGTAATGCTTGGTCCCTGGTCCTCCCCGCAAGAGCAGCTGGTGTGGCCAGCGGTGGCAGCATTCTGTGTCATCCCGAGTACTAACCAGACTTACGCACGTATTGTTTTTTGGTGTGTTGATCCTTTTAGGGTGGTCCGTATCATGACATGTTGCACAGTATTTTGGGCGCTTATACTTGTTACCGACCGGATGTGGGTTATGTAAGTGAATCTTTTCAATATTTTATAATGTTACCATTTAAAGAGAAAGTCAGAATATTGCCCAGCACAACTTAGCTGCAAACGTCAGGTTGAGTGCCTTCATTTTTTGGTTGTTGTCAGGGGTAGGAGGGTCGTGGAGAGTTTTGTGGTCCGTGAGTCGCCTCCGCTTTCTCATAAAGGGGCTGAGCTGACATGGCCGCTCTGCGGCACTAATCACATTATAACCGATTGGACTTTCATTTTTTGCATGTGATTGCTTTTTTTCTTAGCATTAAATCAGAAAAGCCTTTAAGCATAACCATTGATACACTGTGCTGCTGTCCCCATGGCTTACAGCTGTGTGCACGTGACCGTAGACTAATGGGGTTAGACCCCAGCTCTGCAGCCCTGACATTATCCGTGCTGGAGGGCGGGCTGTCAGGTGCCAGATCTGCTCATGGTTTTCCATGTAGCGGGGTGGGGGCGCGGGGCCTGAGGGAGAGCAGGCAGGCACGGCCCTTGTGGCTGAGCAGCCCGAGGGAGTGGGTGGGTGCCGCCGAGGCTCTCAGATCAGTGTGGGTGGAGGTGGGTGGGGGGGTGGGGGGGCTCTATGAACTTGGGGGTGTCTTGGTGCCTCTTTGAACCCGTGAAAGAGCAGTTCAGACCACGGTGGCTGCCGTGAGTTTAACTCCCCTTCTCTCCTCCCTCAGGTCCAGGGCATGTCATTTATCGCAGCCGTGCTGATCTTGAACCTAGATACTGCAGATGCCTTCATTGCTTTTTCTAATCTTTTGAATAAACCCTGCCAGATGGCGTTTTTCCGAGTGGACCATGGCCTTGTGAGTATCCCCAGTATATGTGTCTTATTACACAGTCAGGTAGCTGATCGTGCTGTCTTTTCAGAGGGAAAAGGAGTCTGTTTTCCAAACACACGTTTCAGAGCCATTTGTATGTATTTCTTAACAATTCTTTCAGAAATATTTCTGAACAAACACTTTTTCAAGGAGGGAAGAGGTGGAGGGCCGGCTGCTACCTGAGCATGCATGCCCTATGTCCCAGTAGAAGCTCAGGGGGGCTGTCCACGTTTGGGCCTATCGTGGAGAGCCTGGTATCACCCACCTCTGTGGCTGCACACTGTCACCCTGGGGCTCTGCCTCACGTGGTGCACCCCACACAGGACAGGGGATGTGGTTAGACACAGACCAGATGCAAGGAGCAGACAGGAGTTGCCCTGGGGCAGCCCCTCATGTGCTCCCAGTGGTTGGTCTTCTGCAGGGCATCAGTGAAGAACCAAGGCCCACATAATATGACCCATTCAGACACACAGCTGGTGCATGGAAGAGCAGCAAGCCTAACCTATTCTGCTCCCTAAGTCCACGGGCTCCCTACACCCTGAGAGCCATCCACCCAGGGGCCCAGGGGCTAGATTTGCTGATGATTTGCTGATAATGGTCACCGGTAATACAGGATCTCGGGCATGTTTCTTCCCAATTGTCCTAAGGCCTCCAGAGTATGTCTTGCTTAGGTAGTACTTACATTAAAAAAAAAAAAAAAAAAAGTAGCATTTTAATACTGCTGTGAACATGGTGGCTGTTGGGGGGTTCTGAGTTGGCAGAGACCTTTTGGAAGACAGTTTGGTTTCAACTGTCAGTAGTGGTAGCTGGCACAGGTATGTAACTCGGCTTGTGCAGATCAATCCTGAGGTGTGGACAAAACATTATGCCCAGAGGTGGTTGTTATGTAATTATTTATAACTGTAATAACTTAAAAATATTTTCATTGTGAAGATGAAAACATTTTAAAATGGGTGTTTCAGGGAGGCAAATGGTTACTTAAAATTCAGCAGTAGAAACAACGGGTGTTGGCGTGTTGGGTGTTGGTGAGGTTGTGGAGAAAAGGGGAACCATCTTCCACTGCTGGTAGAAATGCAGGTTGCTGCAGCCACTCTGGAGAAGAGTATGGAGGTTCCTCAAGGTCCTGAAAATAGAGCTGCCCTACGACCCAGTAATTGCGCTACAGGGTATTTACCCAGAGAACGAGATTGCGCTGACTCAGAAGACAGTGTGTACGCTGGTGTTCGCAGCGGCATTAGCTACAACAGCCGAACTGTGGAAGCAGCCCACGTGTCCATCCACTGATGAACGGTTAAGGGGAAGGTGTGTGTGTGACACCTATAGTGGAATATTACTTAGCCATGAAAAGGAATGAAATCTTGCCATTTGCAACAACATGGATGAAGTTAGGGAGTATTGTGCTAGGTGAGATAAGTCAGTCAGAGGAAGACAGAGACCATATGATTTTTCTTATATGTGGACTTGAAAAAACAAACGATGAAAGGGAAAAAAGAGACAAATCAACAAACTCCTGGTTCTAGAAAACAAGATGGTGTTTCCCCAGGGTAGGCGGGCCAGGGGCTGGGGGTGAGGAGTACACTGAGCACCAAGCGATAAGTGGAACTGCTGAATCCCTCATGACATCGTACATCTGAAAATAAGGTTATTGCTGCGTGCTAATGTACTGCAGTTAAAATAAGAAATAATAACGTTTGGGAGCAGAGCTGATGCAGTCCTGAGGTTTGCAAAGCATCATATCCTAGAAAAGTATTTAAGATTAAAAAGCTGATTTTTTTTTTTAAAGATTTTATTTATTTATTTGACAGAGAAAGAGAGATCACAAATAGGCAGAGAGACACACAGAGAGAGAGATGAGGAGAAGCAGGCTCCCTGCTGAGCAGAGAGCCCTATGCGGGACTCGATCCCAGGCCCCTGGGATCATGACCTGAGCCGAAGGTAGAGGCTTAACCCACTGAGTCACCCAGGCGCCCCAAAAAGCTGATTATTTTTTCAAAAGTCTGAAACAGACCACTTTCCGTAACAGCTACCATATTTAACAATAAAAGGAAGTGCACAGTATTAGTAGTACTTAGAGATGACCTGTTTTGTTTCTGTACTACTTAAGTGTTCTACAGGCAACATCTACAGGCTTCCAGAGTCAGGAGAGTACCTGCTGTATGTAATAAAATGATCACCATCTCCATATCTCCTATTGGTGAAGATAAGACCCCCCCTCCCCTTCTCTTTAGATGCCTATGATAAAAACTGAGCTTGGGCATTTCTGTGTATATTTTTAAGGAGAGATCAGAGAATCACAGTGTGGAACAGGGCCTTCTTGACAGCAGGGTCTCCCGGCAGTAGCACTGTGCACATGGGGGGCCGATGGCCGCAGGGGAGGCCCGTAGTGCCCACCGCCTCTAACCCCCTGAATGCGAATAGCACCGCCCCATTAGCAGACCCATCAGAAACGTCCTCTGAGGTGGTCAGGTGTCCCCCTAATGGGCGGAGTCCTCCCCATACCCCCACTGAGACCCCCTGGTTTATAGTATGTCCCTTCATTGGGTCAGAGTGGCTGGTTGCCTGCGTGTAGCCAGGGGTGGGTGGCCCAGAAGCGAGCCACCTCTCTGATGCACGTCATGGCTAATCCCGCCCTCACTGTTGGTCCCCTTCCATAAGTGCTCCTCCTCTCAGGGTGTGCTGTTGTCCTCTAAACCCTCCAGGAGGTGGAAAGCACATGCCGGGGGACAAGGCTCTGACTGCTTGCTTACCTTTGACGTCTGCTCCCTTGGCTGCATTAAAAGGTCTGCAATCTTGAGCCAGCCTGGTGTGCCTGTGCCCCACCCGTCAGTGTTGCACTCCCTCGGGAAGAGCCAGGGTTGTGCATGGGGGTGGGGGTGGAGCGTGCTTTCTCAGGTTCTTCTTTCCTGGTTCTTGGAGAAGAGCTAGCCCACAACACTCAGCCTTTGCTGAGGGGGTCAGGCACGGTTCCTCTCCCAGCCTTGCTGCACTCCTGTGGGCCTCTGCTGTCTTCCTTATAAGCTGGGGAAATAGGACGATGGAGCTGGTGATGCTGGTATGGGGAGCAGAGAAGGGGCTTTGGTAGAAAGTGCCTGAGCCCAGAGAGGGGTGCCGGTCAGGACATGTTAGCAACTACGGACGATGACTATTGTCCTGTCCTACAAATATCCATATGTGGCCTTTCTTCTGGAGAATGGAAACCTGTGCTGATAATTGCTTTATTGGTCTGTCTCACATTATCTCCCCAGATGTTGACCTATTTTGCTGCATTTGAGGTATTCTTTGAAGAAAATTTGCCGAAATTATTTGCTCATTTCAAGAAAAACAACTTAACTCCAGACATCTACCTAATTGATTGGTAAGACTGAATTTTCTATGTGTTTTCTCCTCTCCCTGCCTCTCTTTCCACTGCCCTCTGCCGGCTTCTTTCTGGGCTCAGCCAAACCGTCCTACATCTTATCTTACCATCGTCCTACGTCTTATCTTACCATCTTCCCCACTGCCCTGCGTCGGAGGTGCCTTCGGCTTTTCAAGCTCTGCATCTGCCAGGTGCTGGGAGATCTGTTTGATTACGGTGACTCTAATTGTCCTTCTTCATTCCCTTGAGAAGAGAAATGGCATCTTGGACCTACTTGTTTTCAGAGTGCCATTTATCCGTGCACTAAGCAGGAGGTCACTGAGCACCTGGTCTGTGCGGGGCTCTCTGCTTGGGTCTTGTGACCCGCGGTGGGCAAGACACAGTGCCTGCCTGTCCAGAGCTCTGTCCCAAGGGAAGAGCTGCATCCACGGACAGCTGTACGGTGTGTCATATGTGTTGTCTCTTAGGAAGGGAAGATGGACAGAGCTCTGGACCCCGGCTCAGGGGTCAGAGTATGCAGAGGGGATCTGCGAGTTTGAGCTGAGGCATGATATAAGCACATGGAGGCCCAGAATTGGCAGGCTGTAGTGGTTGGCCTGGGGATGCTGGAGCCTGTGGTGAGGGGGTGAGAGGTTGTGTGGGACTTCGGTCCCGTGCCAGGGAGGTTGGGAAGGATTGCAGGACCCAGAGGGAATGGTTGCAGGCTTCTGCTCGGGGTGCCAAAGGAGATGGGTTCTATCCAGAAGTGAGCTTTAGATTCTGTGGGAGCCCAGGGAGCCTGGGGGCAGGGACATGTGAAGGCCAGAAGACTGAGGTGTGGGGAGCTGGTGGACGGGCAGCAGGGTTGGGAGGCTGAGGGAGAGGAGACCTGCAGGTCCCTGAAGGAGTTTGTGAGTGTGTGAGGGAAGGCCCAGAATCATCTGCACTCCACCGTCTAGCTAGTGAGGGGCTTGTGGGTACCCCTGGCTGGGATCAGGTTTGACGTCGTGCTTAAGGGACTTGGTTTTGGACACTGCTTTGGAGGTACCTGCTAGACATCTAAGTAGACATACACACGAGGGGCTCCAGAGAGTTCTGGGTGGAGTGGAGCAGCAGGCCAAGGCAGATCTTTATGCAGAGGTGGATGTGGTTGTCGGAGCAAGGGGTGGGATGTCACCCCTGAGAACACGGTGTTCGGGGGCAGGAGAGCAGGCTGTGGCAGGAGGAGTGTGGTTCTGGAGCCCTCAGACCTGGGTCTGGCCTCTCTGCTACTTGTTTCATGGCCTCGGGGAAGGGCATTAACCCTCTCTCCATACGTTTTCTCCTCTGTCACCTGCAGTGATGAACCTTGTTGGGCCTTAAGAGGTGATGCCCCGGTGTCCGCCACCTGGCTCACAGAGGGGCTCTACAGAAAAAAAGATGTCATTCGGCCAGAAGCCCCGTTTGGGCTTCTGCACAGTGCTGACCATGACTTTGCATGGGGTAGGGGAGGGTCAGATCGCACCACAGTCTTTGCTTCTACCTCACCCATATTAGGCCTCCAACTCTGGTTCTTAGGATTTTGGCCTAAAGCTGAGGGTGGAGAACACTGTCTGGAATGGCATCATACAGACTCTTTCCCCAACTCACAAAAGGAAAGGGATTCTGTGTCGGCATCGGTGTGTGGCCGTATGTGCAGAAACTTCCTCTGTGTACCTGACCGGAGCAAGTTTCAGACAATACCTAGCTCTTGCTTTGTGGTAAAGCATTCTGAAATTTCCTGTTCTGTTCTGTTTACTTAAAAACCACCGGTGGTCCTCCACTTGGATTGATTTCACAGTGCCGTCGTCTTGACTGGGTTGCAAGGGGCAGCACCAAGAGCACTGTCCTAGAGGACCAGCTCGTCTCTGCTCTCTTCTGGAGACAGTTTCTGTCCAGATGAGGGCAGAGGCCAAGGGCACCTGCATTTATTGATTCCAGTGCTGCCACACAGGACCTCCTGTAACCTCAGAGCAACCCCTTGGCGTGAACCCTGACACCTGCATCTCATAAATGGTGAGACTGAGGCTCGGGAGGCCTCTAGTGGCTCTCCCGAGGTCACAGGGCTCATATGGCCTGCCCACGGAGCCCTTCTGGGGGAGTAGGTGAGAGCTGCCTCCCAGGACTCGGGCTCCAAAGGTCGCGTCTGCACGCCATTGGTGCTTCTGGGAGCCTGAACCCCAGACCAGACTTGTCCGTGATGGAAACTGATGCAGCGTACAGGGTGTCTATGGGACAAGGAAGATCCAGGGTTCATGGTGGGTCGTGGCTGGTCCCCGATGCCTCGTGCACGCTGCCCCCAGTGCTCTGCGGAGGCCTCTGCTCTCTGGAGTAAGGACCGAGGAGGACGTCATCTCCGTTTACAGTAGCAGTGGGCGGCCGGCGAAGATGTCTTGGGCCCAGCCAAGCCCTGTGTTCCCAACATACTCCTTGCAGTTTAGGGGTGGGCTGCATTGACTCGGGTTCTTGGTGGGGTGCTCCTAGGGAACGGCTCCGGCGGGGAGCAGGTCAGGTGGCAGGGAGGAAGCTGGGAAAGAGCCTAGAAGCTGACCACACAGAGTTTTGTCTTCACCGAGGAGCCAACTGCCCGGTCACACCCAGAGCCAGCGGCTGGGCCGGTCAGACGCCAGAGCCCTGGCTTTCTCGCTGGGCTTCCCCGGCCTCCCCAAAGCTGTGACCACACCCTCATTAGGGCACTGCCGCAGAGGGGCCGTGTGTCAGGAGACGAGGCAGATCTTGGTGGCCTCCGGATGAAGTCTTGTTCCTGCCCCCTGTCCTGTCCGAGGGTCGACAGGCATCCCTGTGGCTTGGCTGGCTGAGTGTCCCGGGCGAGCTCCATGGGCACAAAGATGACAGCATCTCCTTTCCAGCTGTGCCTTCTGTCCACTGGAGGCTGGCTGGGAATGGTTCCTGCTTCATTCCCAGGACAGTTCCCCTGCCCCGTGGAGGATGACAGGGTGTGCTGTCAGTTCTTACCTAGCATAGTCGGAGAGAGATTCCGGCCTGATATGCTCGTCCTTCTCCGCCTTGTGGCGCGAGCTTGTCTTTGTCACAGCACTGACCCACTCCCCGGGCAGCTCTGTTTCTTGCTGTCCCTGGTGTCCAGCCCTGTGGATGGCTTTGAATCCTAGAGCAGGGCTCACGTTTACTCCCAAGGGGCCCGTGCCAGAACCCAGCCCGAGGCCCACTGTGGGGCTTGTCTGTCTACGTGCACTCGGGACACTGGCACAGGAGCTCACGGTGCAGAGTCAGATTCACCTGCTGCTGCTGCCTTCCTGGAAAGAGGGGTCTTCCCTGGGGTGGCATGTCACCCTTCTCTGCATGCCATGGACACATGAGGGCCAGAGCATGGCAGCGTTGGTCTCCCTGCAGAGTTCCAGGTGCTCAGTTGGATATCATGTCCTGTGGGAGGATCGATGCGCTCGCTGGACTCCTTGGACTCCTGCCCGATGCTGTGGAATGGCAGAATTGTCTGGAGGCATGAACGAATGTTGTAATAAACAGTCTGGGATTAGTAAAAGAATCCGGCAGGATGTTCCCCGGCGTGAGTGGTGTTTGTTGAAGTGAGGTTGGAAGTCCTTGGGATCCCACTGCTTCGCTGAATCTCCACCTTGGAGGAGAGGTTCCGGGTGAGGTTGTTGGCAGATTTTAGTTTCTGTTGCATCCTGTGCTCATTCCATTTGTGGGTTTTAATGTTGGGGTGACAGGTCCGTCTATGAGCTGCTCAGGAGCAGGGGCTTGTCCTGCCGAGCTCCCACGCACCTGGGCTAGTGGCTGGCATGCCCTGGGGCCCTTGTTTTTTGCAGGGGGACGGGGAGGGTTGCAAGCCCCCTTGCAGGAAGGGCCTGCTCAGCTTGGTTGCACCTGGGGCCTATCCTGCAGTGCCAGGGCCCTGAGCCGTCCCTGCCATCTGCTGGCCCTGCTGTGGGCTCTGGCACGAGGGCCCAGTGAGAGGGAGCTCTGAGCTCTGAGGGCATAGAGTGGAATCTGACTGCTTCCAGGCCTGGGGCAGGGGCTAGACTTGGGAACTGAGTTGGAACTGAGTCTTAAATAACTACCTCCCTGTCTTTTGTCTTTTTTTTTTTTTTTAAGGTTTTATTTGTTTGAAAGAGCAAGCAAGCACGAGTTGGGAGAGAGGGGCAGAGGGAGAAGCAGACTCCCCGCTGAGTAGGGAACTGGATGTAGGACTTGATCCCAGGACCCTGAGAGCATGACCTCAGCTGAAGGCAAACGCTTTGCTGACTGGGCCCCCCAGGTGTCCCGCTACCTCCCAGTCTTTGCACACATGCAGTTTGTATTTGACATTTAATGTTTTCATAGCTCTTACAAAATTTCCCATCATCTCATTTAGCAGCATCTGTTCTAATGGCTCATCTCAGTTTGTGGGGAACACAGGGAGCACCTGGTGAGGTTGGGGGCTCGGGGACACTTCCTAAACCAGCTCTGGGGGACAGAGGCTCGCAACCCTGGGAAAGTGGGGCATGGCTGGGGGTCGGTGGCATCAGGCCTTGAAGGTCCCGTCCGAAAATCTGGCTGTGGCTTCTCTGCAGGGGGCCTGCTGGATGGCACGTGCACCCCAGGCTCAAACCCACTTCCCACAGCCTCCCTGTGTTTGCACCTTCCTCGCTTATAAAGCATAGATGAGCGTATGTGCTCGTGGAGTTGCAGTGGGGAGAAATGGAATAAACTGGGCAGGTGGTAGGAAGCCGTGCTCAGCATGGAGCCAGTGCTCCCCGCAGCCCTGTTACCTGCTCCGGTAGTGGACTGGGGAAGGGCTGGCTTCTGAGAGTGAGCCTTGGCCTCTGTGGAGGCTTTGGGAGCCGTGGAGCCCCTTATCCCCCTGCCCATACCCCCTCATGTGCCTACAAGCCAACACCAGAAGTTAGAGCAGACATTGCTGGTCGGGATGTTTTCTGGAAGTTGGGGGTGCTTGCGGGGAAGAATCCGACCTGCTCCTCCCATACACATCACGAGGGGGAGCAGAGGCACACTAAGGTGTGTGTGATGCCTTCTATAAGCCCATGGCCGCTTCTTTAGTTCTGCAGTGTGGAAATAGAGTATTTTGCATTAGTTGAATGTGTACCTGAAGTGACCATTTTTGACATCCAGTGCAATAACGTGCAGCGGTCCAGGGAAGAGCGGCCTGGAACTCTGTCTTGCTACCACGGGGAGAAGCCTGTAGCATCCTGGGCAGGTCTTGGGGCCCTGCCCCTCCCACACTCACTGTCCGAGCAGGAGGCAGCCAAGTGCACTGGGCACAGTGAGAGCGCCTGAAGGGCTGGAAACAGGAAAGAACAGAGCTCTCTGGTTCCTGCTGCTCCAGTGGGAGCCCACCCCGTCCCCGGGGATGAAGTATGTGTTGGTGATCCGGTCAGCATTTGCCTCTCTCCCTCTCTGATCCTGGGATACGGCCTCTGTTCAGTACCATCCACACTGTCGCCAGCCCAGAGCCCTCCCTGATCTCCAAGTCACACGCAAGTGATGAGTTCATGCAGCCACTTGGACGTCTGGCTCTCAGACAGCAGGTCTTCACACTCAACTCTGGACTTCTCTGTCCCAACCAGAGATGCCACATGTCTTTACATGACCACTCCATCCAACCTAGTGTCCCTGAAATCAGTCCACCACAGAGTCCAGGGTTCCTCCCCTCTCCGGCCGCCTCCACTGTGGCCTCCCTGCTCCGACCTTGCCTGGCCTGTTGCAGTGGCCATCCAGGGAAGCCTGTGTCTGCGAGGTGGGCAGGACCCCCCACCTAGAGACCTGACAGCCTGTGAGGCCCGCCTTTGTGGGGCCCCGGTCTCCACGGGCACGTTTGTGTGTTCTGTTCTTCTCTCTTCTTGTCTTCAGCCTAGTGACCTCCTTGTTCCTCCTCGGCTGTGTCCCGTTCACTGCTGCCTTGGAGCTTGGGAACTCCTTGCCTCCTCCGTCTAGATGCCATCCTGACCCCTTCTCTTGGCCTGCAGCCTCTTTTCAGGGCCTTATGGAAATGCCACTTCACAGTGCTCCATTCCTAGACCGTCCTGTTTAGAAGTGTGTGTATGCACGTGCATGTGCTTGCTCACCCAGGCTTGCAGGCCCTGCCTCCTACCCCTGCTCATGGTCTGTCACCCTCTGACCTACCGTTCACATTGCCCTGGAGGGCAGGGACTCTGTCCCACCACACAGCCTGGTAAGCCCATGGTAGTGGGCTTCCACAGGTGGTTTCGATGGGTAGACTGACCTGCAGGCCGTTGGAGGGACTCCAGCCTGGGCAGTTGTCTCACGGAGAAGTGGTAGGTGCCTCGATGGCTGTGAGGGCCAAGCAGAAGTGCGTCACAAGCACAGACTGACACTCTTTTTTAATTTTACAAAGCTCAGGACACCTAGAGTGATTTGTGGAGACACAAATCTCTCCCTTTGCCTGTAGCTGGGTTTGTTTTCTGGGTTTGTGGGGTGCTGGGTTGGCACATTCAGTTACATGTCCAACTCTTGGTATCGGCTCAGCTCGTGATCTTAGGGTCAGAAGTTCGAGCCCCAAGCTGGGCATAGAGATTACAAATAAATAAAAATAAACTTTAAGAAAAATCCCTCAGATCCCTTGACCTGTGTTTTCTGGGCCAAATAATGACATAAATGGTTTTCCATCTGTGAGATAGCAAGCGGCTCTGGCTGAAGGCTTGTTGTGACTTGTAGAGATAAAGTGTCCTAACGGGGTCATAGCGGTGGGTCCCCCAACTCCTCAGAGTGGTCCTACATTTGGGGCCTGGGCTTTGGAGTCAGGGTCACAGCCTGGCTCTGCCTCTTGCGGGTGGCAGGACCTGGGGCTCAGTTCCCTCGGTTCCCATGTATGTCAAAGCCAGCTGCCCTAGCTCCTGGCGTGCCCAGCCGGTGGGGGCGGGGAGGCATGCAGAGTGCATAGTAGGGCCCTGGTTGAAGCTCATTGTCGCCTCCATGATGTAGGGACATTCTGTGATGCCCGTCTCCCCATGTCATCATCTGAGCTGAATGGAATCTAAGTCGGCTTGCCTTCCTGAAGTCTCTTGCATGGGTGGGGGTCTCAGCCTGCTGCTGTGATCAGTACATGCCCTTGACTGTGTGACCCATTCCTCTGCGTCCTAGGTGAAAGGCTGGGGCAGGGCATGCTGCCCGGTGAGCATTCGGAGCTCACAGCAGGCAAGAAAGCCCGTGCGCTGGAGCCTCGTGAGCACGTCGGTCTGGGTGGCGGGGACTCTGGTCACATCTCTTCTGGGAAGCTGGGGGTCCCGCTCTTGAAGGCGGGAGGACACTCATCCCTTTAGTCGGGGTCTGACAGCTGAGGCCGGGTGCCTTCACACCTGTCTGTAGAGCTGGGGCCGGCCCTAGGCCGTGCTGGAACTGGACGGGTGATTTTCCAGGAGGGATGGGGCTGTCCCCCGGCTGCTGAGAATCCCTGCTTCTCATGAATGCTGACACCGGTGTGGAGGTAGTAGAACCGTCAATGTCCAGGACTCCTGGAGCAGCTCTGCAGGGCGTCCGCCCATCTGCTTCCTCAGCAGAGATCTCCACGTGCTGTGCTAGGTGCCGAGGGGGCAGGTGGGAGGGAATCAGGCAGGGTCCCGGCTGTCGGGCCTCTCTGTGGGGAGGACTGAAGCAAACACATGCTCTGAGAGACATCAGGGTCAGGGGAGCATCTGGCTCATCCTGGGGGTCAGCAGATGCCCGGGGATGGCACCCAGGTTTGGTCTCTGAGCCGAGGAAGGAAGATGGGGTCACAGAGAATCCACTCGGCCTGTGTCCGAACCTGGCTTCTCTCGCTCTACAGCACAGACACATTCCAGATCAGAAATGCTTCAACCTGGTAATGTAGTCGATCACCCAAGGTTGTGTTTGTTGGGTAGTTTGGATGGCGATTATCACGTCATTTTAAGATTGTGCATATCTGCATTTCACTTTTTCATCTAATCGTTTGCATTAAGTATAAGTTCCATTTCTTATCTACATTCAGATTATTTCGAAAGTTTTCTTTGTTCCTGTGCAGACCTCTAGTGGGAGAAAAGGATACAGTGTTTTTCAGAAGTGGGGAGTATGTGTATGCCTGGGTTATATATATACACATATACATATTGTTGACTGTTAATGTTCGCCTCAGACTCTGAGCTCTATCCACCTTACTAACCTTGTGTCCAGCACCTCCTAAGAGGAAGCACATAGTGGATTCTCAATAAGTATTTGTCCCGTATGGATGTAATCAGAATCAGCGATTCAGAAACTGTACAGCGTTTGGGATTCTGTGTGAAAGCTGAGATGTTTTCTTATAACATTGGCCTTTGGAATGAATGCAGGCCTCGGGCCCGTCACTGACCCCCTCCCCAACCGATCCCCAATCGTGTTTTAAGTATGAAAGTGACCGAGTCAGGGAGCATTTTAGCGGATTTGACCTGAATTCAGAGCTGTTTCTTTGTGCCATCCAAAATCTGAAAAACTCAAAACTTTTTTCCCCCAGGATTTTTACCTTGTATAGTAAATCTTTGCCCTTGGACCTGGCCTGTCGTGTCTGGGACGTGTTCTGTCGTGACGGGGAAGGGTTTCTGTTCCGGACAGCCCTGGGCATCCTGAAGCTGTTTGAGGACATCCTGACCAAGATGGACTTCATTCACATAGCTCAGTTCCTGACGAGGCTGCCGGAGGACCTGCCTGCAGAGGAGGTGTTTGCATCCATAGCTACGATTCAGATGCAGAGTCGGAACAGGAAGTGGGCTCAGGTAAGCAGATCTTCTGTTCTCTTTTTTCCTGCAGGTAGCCTGGCTCAGCAGCCTCCCCGAGGAAGTCGTTACTCCAGCTGCCTTCTGAGAAAATGGCCCTCTCTAAATAAAGTTCTTCTTGGACTGGACCCGAGGAGCCTGGGTTTGAGGCTTGGCTCTGCTGTGCAGGGTCTGGGACAGTCCTTTGGTCCCCGAGAGTCTGTCAGACGGCGGGTGGATAACAGAAGCCTCCTGCCCATTCCGCGGGTGGTCTGGGGCCTGGGTGGTGGGATTGTCTCCCATCGCTGGTAAACAGGAGGTGGGTGGGGGACAGGAGGGCTGAGGGATGGTTCCCCTGGGACGGGTCACACTGGACCTCTGGTGGCTGAGTCAGGTGAGTCCAGCCTGGACCTCCTTCTGGATTTTTCTAGGCTCTTCTGGGTGTCCTGCCTAGGTAGGCCTTGGCCCCAGTGGGACTGGCCAGTGTTAGCTGGCTCCGAGTGCTGATAGTACCAGAAAGGAAAAATAAAGCCTTCCCTCTTGACCCTCTGTCGGCTCCTAGCTTGTCCAAGCAACAGATCATGGTTGGAGACTATCTGTAGAGGTTCTTACTCTCCTGTGACCCTTTGTATTAGTGGGAGATTTCAAATGCATACTAAAATAGAGTAAGTAGTTAACGGATCCTATGCTTTTGTTAAATATGCAGGCGTTTTTACATTTCTAACCGTCTCACCTGTCGGCACCTTTCTAGCTTGCTTGAACCAAGATCCAAGTAAGGTTCACACTGTCGTTAGTTGAAAGATCTTTTTAGTGTCTTTTTAATACGTAGGTCACCCCACCTCTCTTTGTATCCCTCGACCTCTGTCAGCTGAAGAAATGAGCTTATGTGTCCTGCAGCATCTCCCAGAGTCTGGATCTTGCTGGGTATATCCTGGTGGTGGTGTTCAGCCCGACCCTCAAAGCTGTATTTCCCCTGAAGTGACTGTTAGAGCTAAAGACTTCACGGTTGACCAGGCTGTCTGCCTTTGTTTTTATAGCAGTAATAGTTTTATTGAGATGTAATTCACATACCATAAAATTCACCCCTTTGAAAGTGTACAGTTCTGTGCATTTATTAACTGGAGCATTTACTAATCACCTGGGTCCTTCATTCTGGCCCTTGAGCTGGTCCTTCTTGGCCTTCCTGGCCTGTTACATGATGCTCTCTTTGGCTGGCAGACTCCCTCCCTGGGTGTGTTTTTCGGGAAGAAGCGTGGCTGCATTGTGGACTTGGGGTAATACTGGGGGCCGGTGGGCACTGTTTTGTGCTTGGGTGATAGGATCTGCATTTCTGAAATATTGTTAAATACATTCTATTGATAAAAAGAAATGATGTCCTGACACACACTACAGCTTGTGTGACCCTTGAGAATGTCACGTGAAGGGACAAAGCCAGACACTTAGGATGGCACGCTCTGTGATTCTGCTTATAGGCAAGTCCAGGGTCCCCTGTGGAGACAGGAAGTCAGTGACTGGGCCCCCGG
This sequence comes from Mustela nigripes, assembly GCF_022355385.1. Classification (NCBI taxonomy): domain Eukaryota; kingdom Metazoa; phylum Chordata; class Mammalia; order Carnivora; family Mustelidae; genus Mustela; species Mustela nigripes. The sequence continues at coordinate 206,165,676 of NC_081557.1, read as the reverse complement.
CAGTGGGCGGGGTTAGCTGGATGGTATGGGGTTCCCTGACACAGACCATGGTAGTATCGCACACATCCACAGATACACTAAAAACCCTTGAACTATACATTCTAAAGGGACAAATTATATGGTAAGGAATCATATCTCAGGAAAACTTAGAGAATGCCCTCAGCTCATGCACGAGCAGGACTGGCTGTGTGATTATCCGGGACCTGCCAAGAGGGAGAAAGAGACTTTTTCTGGTTAGGATGTCAGTGGACAGTGCACAGTGGAAATCTGCAACCACTGTTCAGAATTACTGAGAGTTTCAGAAAGGGGACTGCAGACCGTCTGGCTATGTAGGCCTCTCTGATTGGGGACCCAGTGTGATGGCCGGTGTGGGAGGGCACACTGGTCTCCATGGCTCACTGGCTGGCGGGGTTTTTCAGGTCCCTGTGGAAAGCCCAGGTCTTTCCTGATGGTCTTTGTCACACACGTAGCTCAGTTAGGCCTGACTTTGTGCCCCACCTGCCCCACACAGCCCCCATGCAGGCACGCAGAGGGCAGGGGTAAAACCGCGTCTGTTTTTTCCCTTTTTGTGTTGTAGAGACAAAGTAAAAAGGTTTGCTCAAAACTATGTCAGTTGTTTGATACTAGGGTATTTTCTAATCACGGGATCACAATGGGAGTCCGCCTGATGGGGAACTCGGGGGGCATTGTCGAGTTCGTATGGTGCTAGGCTCCACGGGAACTGCAGTCTGTACACATCCTCCTACATGCTCCACTTTAGGCCCCGGAGAGCTCGCAAACACGTAAATGTGTCTGTTTGCTCAGCGGACCTGTCGACTTAGAGGTAGAGAGGGGAGGCTTTTTTCTGTGCAGTTCGTTTGAAACTGACATAAAGTGTTTCTGCTTAGCTCCTCGTCATTTGTAATTCAGCTCAAGTGACATAGTGCCTGACCCGTCAATTAGGCCCTGGTTTTGAATTCCCACCAGTCTAGGTCTGAATGGGTACAGGCTGTTTGAATGGCCGCTCCTGTGAGTGCCCACCGTGGGGGTTTGACCTTCCTGAGCTGCTTGTTTGTCCTTATAGCTGCCAGAGGTCCCCAGAGACGTGCTCCACTCGGGCAGCCAGTAAATGGGGCTTCTGTTAGTTAGCCCCTGCGGCTGGTACTAAGTGGTCAGAATGGAATGTAGTGTCTCTGAAAATGAAGGTGTTAACCAGAAGCTGGGAGAGCATGGAGTTGGGAGCTCAGTCACTTTGGGAAAGCCTGGGAGGGCGTGAGAGCCCAGGCGTGCTTGTTAGTGTCCGGGAGCAGAGAGCCTGGCTTGGGGGTGGACTGTGCCAGGGCCAGAGCCAGATGGTGCAAAGAGAGCCCCACAACTGTGTCCTGACAGTACTGTGGCTGCGGGGACGTGGTTGTAGGATGTTAGCCCAGAGATGGCACGATTGCTCTCCACAGGAGTAGGAGGGCTGTGGTGCGGGCGTAGGGGGTAGAATGGGGGAGCGGTGGAAGTGGGGGGCTAGAGCCACCGGCCAGGAGGCTGCACAGCCTGTCGCTGTGCTTGGCGGGACCTGTGTTCAGTGTGTTCGCATATCACCCACGGACGTCTCCCCTGTGATTCCCAGGTGCTGACCGCCTTACAGAGGGACAGCCGCGACACGGAGAAAGGCAGCCCGTCTCTCAGACACTGAGCGCTCGGCGCTGGAGCAGATCTCCAGGTGGCACCTGCGTTTCTGATGGACACGCTGACAGCCAAGATGAACAGGCTCTTTGCACGTTTGATCCTAACCCTGGAGTTGGCCTTAAAACAAAACAAACAACTTTTAAAGAACTCAGCCAAGGCTTAGCCTTAAGCAGCTCAGTGGGGCGATGAGCTAGTGTTGACCACGGCCAACGCTGCGTATGCTGCATGGTGTAAAAATGAGATGGTGGCTAATCCCCCCCCCCCAATTTCACAAAAGTTAATTAAATGGTCATGCTCTTATGTCCACTGATGGAAAATACATTACAGTCTTCCTTAGCCAAGGTGCGGGAGAAATGTACGTAGGTAGCCTCGGAGGCATTCCTGGCTACTGACCTATTTGAGCGAGGAAGGAGTTGTGGCGCTAGTTAACCGAGAGGACCGTTCCAGGGCTGAAGGGCCTGCTTTTAAAGCCCACCTACCAAAGACAGCAGGAAAGGAAAACAGGCTCTCACAGGTGGTCACCCAGTGTGCCTGTGAGCAACCTGGGATTTGACCTGACTTCCAGGTTCCCCTTTCTCCACTGTCACCTTGACAGAATCACAGCACGAGGGCTGAAAAGGGCCACTTGGGTTCTGGGGAACCCCTGCTCTCCCCCCCTAAGATTGCTTCCTCCATCTCCTGAGCAGGAAGGGCTGCTCACCCAGGAGGCCCGAGACTGCCTTCAGACCCACACCTCCTGTGTGCAGAGGTGCAGAGGCCTGGCTGGCGGGGTCAGCCTGCGCCCTTGCTCCCCCAGAACGCTGCTCTTCCCTGTGTCCCCCGAGCAGCAGAATCGTCCCGAGTACCAGTGCTTCCCTCCTTGTGCGTCTGGCTGAAAGCTAGAGCGTTGTGAGGGCTGGGACGCGGACCCACGCAGATGGCCTTGCAGGGGCTCCCAGTGTTTGTCCCATCAGCCTCTCCCCACATAGGTGGTCCCCCGCCCCAACCAAGTTCATCAGCAACTTTCCTGCTGGAACCTCTCCTTAACTAAGAATTTTGTTAAAAGCGCTTTGGTCATGGTCATGCACATTCGAAGACGGGGATGGTTTTCACACAGAAGAGCCCAGAGGACAGGCAGGTCTGTGGAGACAGGTCCTCACGCGGACCCGGCTGCATGCTGGTGTCCATGAGGGCTTGAGAGACTGGGTCCGAGGGCTCCACTGCCCCCTCAGCCACACTCCCCCTGGCTGCCCTCAGTGCGGCCCTGGGGAGCGCCCTAAGCTCCAAGAGTAGGCCTGCCACGAGGTGGCCTGGCTCCCCGGGACCTTTTCTGTCTGCCATGTTCATGGCCAGCATGGGCAGGAGCGGGGGCAAGGGGCCACACCATGGCCATGGGTCCCGATTTCTGGAGTAGTTGCCTTCATCCCCTGTCCTCTTAACTGAAGTCTCCAGGGAGGTTGCGGAGCGTCTCGGACCCACTCTCTGCCTCACCCTGGAAGTGCTGGCCTGGCTGTCCTCTCGGGGGAAGTGTCCCATCTTCACTGAGGGCTCACACTTCCAGACGTAGCCCGCCGTCCACCATGCTGCTGACTGTCACCTTGCCGGCCCCGGGCCTCCGCCTGCACAGGCCAAGTGTCGCTCCCGGATGTGAGCTTTCTGTTCTGAAAGGTGTATATATTTTCTTACTGTACATACAGATGTTCCTCGGTCGGGACAGGAAGCACCGCCGCTGCAGGGCGTGCTTGCCGCTCATCTGCGCCTTCAGACCCAGCCCTCAACCTCCTCCGTTGGACAGGCTGACGTCCGTCTCTCGGGACTCGTGGCACCACATAGGCATTATGTTTTTAAACGGGTTCCCAGCCGATGCAGAATACTTAACCAAATCTCTAGCTCACAGAGGTTTTGGTGGCCTGTTTGGGGGCTGCCTGGGGCCTTGCCGTGTCTGCCCCAGAGGCCGGGAGCTCGGTCTGTGTGGCCCATCTGTGGGGTCAGGCTGCTCTGTCGGACGCCATCGTTTAGGAAAACGGGGAGCCCACTTGAAGGCTGCGCCCCCTGCGTGTCTGCACTTTCCCGGCCCAGCTGCCGGCTATCCAGAGCTAAGACTTGGGGTTCGGCCCCTTGTGCGTCTGGCCCTTTAGAGTCGAAAGCCGTGTCCCCACCTATCCCTGAAAGCCCATCTAGAAGCAATGTTCACTTTCAAAGGTACTTTTTAACCGCTCAGTTTTTGACTATTTGAACAGTTTGCTGATAGAAACGTCCTGATAATACTTGCTACATACCATGTTTTAACTGCTTGTACAGTTAACCTTTAATTTTATTTAGCAAAGTCTATCAAATTAAGACTTTTTGAATTGTAAATAATGTGGTTTTATTAAATAAAAGTCATGGAAAATTGTTACTTATGTTCACTGTAGTTTGGTTTACAGCTGGAGTTCTCACCTTCAAGTGTGGGACAATTTGATTTTGAACATCACGTTATTTTTTTCTTAAAGATTTTATCTGAGAGAACACAGGGAACGGCAGAAGGCGAGGAAGAAGCAGGCTCCCCACTGAGCAGGGCGCCCAACGCGGGGACACCGGGCTTGATTCCAGGGCCTTGAGACCATGACCTGAGCTGAAGGCAGACGCCCTGCCTGAGCCACCCGGGCGCCTCGAGCATCCTGTTATTTTAGAACCCGCTTACAATGCTCGGTTATGTTAAAAAGGTGGTGGTTGTGTTAATTCGGTGCAGGGATTTGGGAGCTGAGTGTGTCCCTTGCACATCAAGGGGGGACCTTTGACTCGCTGACCCCTTCCCTGTCCCCAATCCCAGCTCCTGAGGTGAGCACCCGCTCCCTCTGTGCCTGGTAGGCCACAGGCTGCCTGCAGCGCCCCATCCAGCCTGCGGGTGACCAGGGCCGCCTTCGTTCCCAGCTCTGGGGTGGATGTCAGTCTGGCTGTCCCAGCTCGGTGCCAGTGAGCACGACCCGGTCTGAGAGGTCACTTGGTGCCAGTCAGAGCCAGTGCTCGTGTGCACTTGTGTGTCATCCATGCTCGTCCAGCCGTTTAGCCAAGTGCAGTAGGCCCGGCCAGGAGGTGGGGGCCCTCAGGACTGCTCCCTCTCTTGTCCCCTGGTCCCCCAGGATAAGTGGACAGTGCTGCCCTCCTGTGTCAGTGTGGCTGGTGGTCTGCGCTGGGCCACTCAGTACCATTGAGCCTGTGACTGGTCTCCCCACTTCTCTCCCCCAGAGACCGTGCAGCTCTGCTCTGGGCATTTAGCTCCCACTGTCTCACCAGGGCATCCCGAGGCTGCTCTCCAGCTGGCACAGGCCAGGAGCTGCAATGGCTGGCAAGGGTGGCCGTGCTGGACAGTGGTCGTGTCCTGGGGCTCACTGCCTACTGCACGCACACTGGGCCCCAGGCTGAGTTCTGTGAATGGCCTCATTTCTCTCCACAGCAACTCAGTCACTGCCTCCATCCCAAAGCTGTGACGCAGAAAGCGGATCTGCTTGGGCTCCTGTGGCCAGTTAGCCTCGGGGCTGGGAATCTGACACTTCCCCTGTGGCTCCTGAGCCCTGGCTGATCCCCTCCCCAAGGAATAACTGTGCTCTGGGGCCTTTGGAAGCCTTTCTCCTCTCGCTTGGTCCTCAACTGCCAAGTGCAAGGTTTGGGGCGAGGCCTGGATTCACTCACCTGAATGCCTCCTGTGTGCGAGGCACAAGTCTGATGGCCGGCTTGGGGAGGACCTTGGGGGATGCCCCAGCTTTGGGCTTGGAAGCTGTGGACCATTTTCCCAAGAGAAACCAGGGAGCCAGCTGTTCAAAAACCCATCCCCCGAGATGTGGAGCCGGCCACAAAGGCCCAGAGAAGGGACAAAATCTCACAGCTCTAGGGCGCCTGGGTGGCTCAGTGGGTTAAACCGCTGCCTTCGGCTCAGGTCATGATCTCAGGGTCCTGGGATCGAGTCCCGCATCGGGTTCTCTGCTCCGCGGGGAGCCTGCTTCCTCCTCTCTCTCTGCCTGCCTCTCTGCCTACTTGTGATCTCTCTGTGTCAAATGAATAAATAAAATCTTAAAAAAAAAAAAATCTCACAGCTCTAGAGGGCAGGGACCAAGTTGGACCTGGAGAGCAGCCACTGGTCATCAGAGGATGGGCGTGGCCAGCAGAGGGAAGCCTCAGACCCCCAGCAAGTCCTCAGTTGGGGCCATGCAGGAACTCGCTGTCCCCATGTCCTTCTGAGAGGTCTGAATCTCTGGGCTGGCCCAGGAGCTCGGGTTCCTCCGTGAGCACTGCCTCGCCTGCAGCCAGCTGGCTCGAGGGGGTGGCTGCTCCACGGGCCACGGCCACGCCAAGGCCCCTTCTTTCAGGATGCCTGAACCTGTGGAGGGAGGGGCGGGAGCATTCTTCGCAGGCAGCATGAGTCACCCACACCCCAGCCTGTCTCTGGTCCCTGCGACTTCTTGACCTCACTCCAGAGCACCCGGTAGAAACTGCTCCAGCCAAAAATAACTCCCGTTTCAGGTGTCATTTAGTTGCCGGTCAGATCAGGAGTATTTAAATTCTCTGAGCCTTCCATTTCTTTTCTGTAGCCAGACCTTAAAGCGGGTACCAGCATCCATCCACTGGCTTGTGAGGATTCAAAGATGCTGAATTGTGTCATTAAGAGAATCTCCTCACCAGAGATAGAGTCATACCCTGACATGTGAACTTTTAGTATCTGAACTCTTGAGGAACTTAGGGATTTTGAAAATCGGTATTTTTTCACGTAGTTATTACAACTGCATGTTTATTGTATACAATTTGGAAATACGAAAAATAGAAGCCATAATTTCACCACCTAGGGAAGAGATACTTTTTCCATATAATGAATAAATTTTTTACCCCATTTTACGAGGGAGCGCGTGGAGGTTTAAAGAGGTGGGCTGTGCGTCCCAGGTCACAATCAGAAGAGATCAGAATCTGAGACAGCCTAATTCCAAGGCCTTATTTGCAAGCACGACACTGTGTCTTCCCCCTAAAGGCACCTTTGTATTCAACTTGGGCATCCTTTGGGCAAAATATTAGAAGCAAGCATCAGCTAAAAAGCTGGGGCATGTATAAGTGTATTCATTCAAACTCACGCCTGTGTAGACAGGGTTCCAGCAGGAGCGGGCATGGCGGGCAAGCAGGAGGTGTGGACCAGGAGCGGTGCCCAGCCTGCGGGCCCCCCATGCTCACCAGCTGCTCAGCTCAGCTGCAGGCCCGCCTGGAGTCCTTGCCAATCATGTCCCTGGTGTGACTCTTCTCCCATGAAGACGGTCCTCAAGTTTAAAACCCACGTTGCAGATCAGGGTGCATTAACTCCAATAGGATTTGATCAGATAGGCATTCCTGACCAATGGCAAACATCTAAATTATGGCTGCAGACCCACTTACAAAAAAAGAAGGCGTTGGGGCGCCTGGGTGGCTCAATTGGTTGAGTGACTGCCTTGGGCTCAGGTCATGATCCTGGACTTCTGGGATTGAGTCCCGCATCGGGCTCCCAGTTCCTTGGGGAGTCTGCGTCTCCCTCTGACCTTCTCCTCTCTCATGCTCTCTCTCACTCATTCTCTCTCAAATAAATACAATCTTTTAAAAAAAAATTAAAAAAAAAAAAAGATTGGCTTTAAAAAAAAAAGGCATGTTTCTCAGCTTACGTCATTGAAAAACCTCAAATGCAGTTTGAAGCCAGCAGCAAGGACGTCCCCCATGCATGAAAAGCATTTCCTTTTCGATGCCTTGTGCTCTACGCACAGGTAGTGCCCGATTCCCTCCTGCCTGTGCTGCCCAACCACCCAAGCCACCTGTGACACGGAAGGGGACACTTCTGACCCCAACCCATTTAGAAAGAAGTCATGTTGCAGAACATCTCAGATTCTATTGTGCCTACATTTTGCAGGCCCTCCTTTTTGACAAGCTTTTTTTTTTTTTTTTTTCAGATTTTATTTGACAGAGATCACAAGTAGGCAGAGAGGCAGGCAGAGAGAGAGGAGAAAGCAGGCTCCCCACTGAGCAGAGAGCCTGACGAGGGGCTCGATCCCAGGACCCCAGGATCACCACCCGAGCCGAAGGCAGAGGCTGTAACCCACCGAGCCGCCCAGATGCCCCTTGACAAGCTCTTTAAAAGCCTTTGAGGTCAGAGGTCTCTGATCCAGCCGGGGCGCCCCCTCTTCATCTTCCTAGAGGGAGGGAGGCTACTTGGAGGTGGTCTCTGTCCCCTGCTAGAAGAGACCATTATGTTCCTCAACGCTTCTACTTCTAGAAAGCTCCTCTTTCTGGCCTCTGCTTATTTTCAAGTTTGCTATAGGACTTAGCAGCGTCTGATTCTCCTAGGCATCTGAGCAACACTTATTGCCCGAAAACGAGAATACTGTGATGTTGATACATTAATAACCCAACAGAACAGACTGAGCTGGGCTAGGTAGGCATCGTGCTGGCTCCGAGGGAGGATGACAGTCTCCCTGGGGTCCAGAGAACTGGAGTTGGGGGTCAAGGACTGGAATGGGGTCCATCAGTAATACTGGGCGGGTGGGAGTGGTCTGTGGCTTTCTTCCTCGGAGGCAAGATGAAGAAACACTCCCTGAATGGGTTGCTATTTCGTGATCAAGAGCTCTCCTGTAATTCAATTAGAAGGAACCTCGTTGTGAAGTCATCAGCGGAAGATTATCTTCTAACGAACTGTAACATCTCTAGAGGGGGAGAGTGTAATTTGCAAGAACAAGGGCAACTTTGCAGCTTAAAGCAACACTAGCACCATCGATCTGCATCTTGCGCTCTCAAGAGGCCGGTCTACCTGGTTCAATGCTGGTGAGGCAGTGCTTGGTGCAGCCTGGGGAACTGCCAGTGGGTCAAAGTCAGCTGAAACTACCCACGCTCCTGCTGGGGAGCCGAAGGGACACTCTGGCCACGAAAGCTGCTTAGCTGGGAGAGGCACGGAACACAGGGTGTCAGGTTCACTCGGAAGCTTTCCCAACCACCGAAGACACCAGGGGTCCTGTGCTGCTCTTAGCATGAGGCACAAAGAGAATGAAATTGTGCTTGCTGGTGATGGACTAACCCTCTCTGGCCTTGATGAACGGGGCAGAGGGAAGACAAGTGTAGAAGGTAAGGAGGATTGGAAGAGGAAGCAGGAAGTGAATGAATGCTTTTTACTTCCCTGATTGTTACGTTTGTGTGGTTTGACAAGTATGGTCTTATAAGAGTGTATCCAAGCTATAAAAGTTAGAAAAGGAATTTTAATCGACCTTTATTGGCTTCAAAGAGAACACACCTTAGAAAACAGCCGCGCTCCCAAAAGTTAAAGTCATCGTGACCTTCTTGTGACCAACTGAGTCATCTGCCTTGGAGGGAGGGGTTTCTACCCTTCCTTACAGGTATTCGGCACCAAAAACTAACTCACCCCGCCCCCCTTTTTAAAGGATTATTTATTTATTTGACAGAGATCACAGGTAGGCAGAGAGGCAGGTGGGGGGTGGCGGGGCTGGGACAGGCTCCCTGCTAAGCAGAGAGCCCGATGTGGGGCTCGATCCCAGGACCCTGGATCATGACCTGGGCCGAAGGCACAGACTTTAACCCACTGAGCCACCCAGTTACCCCCTAACTCATCCTTCTTATGACCTACTTAAACTTGGGGACGGGAGGATACTTCTAACCCCAAATCTGCGCATCTCAAAACTCAATTTAAAATTAAGAAGAAATAAAACCAAGCCCCTAGCTTCAAAACCACCAAGGAAAGTTGGAAATAGAATCCCCAATTCTGGATGAAAGAGGTAGGCCTATCAGGTATTTCTTACATTAACACAAGGAATAGTAGACACGTTTACATTTAATACAGAAAAATCACATGCACAGAAAGGGTCCTCTTGCCAAGATCCAAAAATACCTTGCCGAGAACAAAAGGCTTACAGGCATTCTGGCCAGACACACTGTGCAATCATCATTTTGTCCTCACTGGAAAACAAAATTTCATGTTTTTGTATTTCTTTAGAGGATCCCAGGAAACATTTCATTAGAATTGCAGACTGTCATTGAGCCAGAAGGAAACGTTAATGGTCAAGCAGACTGAGCCTCCTCTCATGGAAAGAGGAAAGAGGACAGAACGTCAGCTCCTTCTCCTAGTTACCATTTCTCCTGTTTCCCTCCTCTTCTTTATTACCCAGAAGCCTGCTTACATACGAAACAAGTTTAGATTCATCGAAGGAAACTAGTGAGCTTCATGTTGAGGTTGTGACTCAGAATGACACAGTTTAATATATTTAAAGGGAATTTAATAATTAGCTTATATAAGCACAGGACATTTCTTGCTCCCCCACCTGTTTGTTAAGCCCTCTGATATATGGAAGAGGAACAGTTTTCCACAGGATCAAGTCATTGAAATTACGGACTTTCTCAGATACAACAAGGCTTCTGACAGCTTTTTTATGAGAAGTCACGTACAGTAAGTCGTCAAGTCTCTGGGCCTGACTTCACCCTGTGTAAAATGGACAGCTAACCCAATTGTGCTCAGGATTAATTTAGGAGCTGACAATGATGAGATTAATACAAAATTCAGCTTCATCCCCAATACCAGAAGCCTTTTAAAGAATGGCCACAAGTGGAGACTTAAGAATTAATGAAGGCTAGAAAAAGTTGCTGACATTGAAGATGTCGTGCGGATACTTCCCGTTGTGGGGGTTAAGATGGGAGAAAGGCTTTGGCTTCCCTGATCTTCTGCCTCACACCTCTGCAGGACATAGTAAGGCCAGCATGATGGCGCTTCAGGGACTCAATACGCTGGTTGAGGGCTTCTGTCCTGTCCACTTTCTCCTCCATGTCCCGGAGCAGGAGCTCCTTGCCCAGGAGCCCGCACTTCTGATTCAGCTTGATGTTGTCAGCCCTCAGGCTGTCCCGGGCCTTCTTCGTCCTGGTCAGGATGTCCCTCTTCAGGGCCACCTGAGCCTCAGTTTCCAAAAGCTGTGTCTTTTTACACATGTTTTCTATGTCCACGAAGTGTAGCTTCTCCTTCACGTGGGTTATGATCTGTACGTTGTTGGTCACTTTGTTGTGCAGTTTTAAAAGTTCCTCGTTCCGCTCCTCCACTTTTTCGTTGAAGGTCTGGTTCTCAATCTTCAGCTGTTCAAAATCAATGAGGAGCAGCCCCTCCGTCAGGTCCTCCTGGGCCTTCATCCGCGTCTCAAAGTGCACCAAGCTCTGCTTCAGCTGCACGTTCTCTAGCCTCACCGCGCTCATCTCCTTCTCCTTCTTATCCTCCAGCGCCTGGATCTGCTCCACCTCTCGCAGGGCAGCCTGGCGGCCACCACGCACCCAACAGGTGCCCATGGCCTGCGTCACCACCTGCTTCTTGAGTGCCTGGAAGCCGGCCCACTCCTTCTCCACCCTGGACAGCACCTCCCTGCACTGCTCCTGCAGCTGCTTCAGCTCCTGGTGGTACCACTCCAGGTCGTCCGCCTGCTGCTTCCTCAGCTCCTCCAGCAAGGCCAGATGGCGGAGGTATGCTTGCTCTTTCTCAGGGGCATCGGGCTCCGGGCCCTTATCGGGCACCTCGGCGGCATCCAGGCCCTTCTTCTTGCGCAGCGCCTCGGAGATCTTGTGCTGCAGGTAGTTGTTGTAGCGCTGGTAGTTGCTGCGCTCGACCACCAGCGACCGGTACTGTTCCAGGAGCTCCTCGCGCAGCTGCTGCTCCTGCAGCTTCTGCATCTCCTCCGTCCATTCCTCGTCCTCGAGGTCCCGTCGCTCGCCTTCCTCCCTTTGCTGGCTTTTCGCTGGGCTTCCTTGCGCACCCCTCTCCTTGATTTCCTCGCTCTCCTCCTCCTCCTCCTCCTCCCCCTCCCCCTGCTCAGCCTCCTGGGTCGGCGGAGCCTCTTCCCGGCCAGGGGTGGACGGCCGCCCCGAGGCGGCCAAGGGCTCTTTCTTCCGCCTCCACTTGAGCGCGGCTGCCGCGGCCTCCTCCTCCTCTTCCTCCTCCTCCTCTCCCTCTTCTTCCTCCTCGTCCTCCTCGTCCTTCGCCTCCCCCCGCTCCTCCTCGGCCCGCTCCTCCTCGGCCCGCTCCTCCGGTTCCGCGGACCAGCCTCCGGGCTCCGGCGGGGCAGCCTCCTCAGGCCCGGCGTCGGCCGCCTCCCGGGGTTCCGGCTGGGTCTCAGCCTCGGTCGGCGGCTCCGGCTCCCCGGGTCCCGCCTGGTCCACAGCCTCGGGGACCTCCGGCGCTTCCCCGGCCTCGGCGACCTCGTCGCCGGCGGCGCCTCCCTCCGAAGACTCTACGGCCCCCTGCTCCGGCTCTACGGCCCCCAGCTCTGGCTCCGGCTCGAGCGGTTCGGCCGGGGAGTGGGGGCCGGAGGCGGCCTTAATCCCGGACAGCTTGGAGGACAGGTTGGTCCCATCTCCGTCTTCCCCATCTGGGTCCCCACGGTGCTCGGAGCTGCCGTCCATGTCTCTCAGGGTCAGCCGGCTCGGCAGAGCCCGGACGCCGGCTGTTGGGTTTCCAGGGGCAACCAGGGGCGCGCGCGGTGGGCCCGGCGATTGGCCGAGAGGCACGCAGACGCCCAGCCCCTTCTCCCCGCCTCCGGGGAGAGCCGACCAATAGGAAGCCGCGAGCGGGAGACGGGCGGCACTGATTGGAAGGGGGCGCGGGCTCGCGCCGCGAGGCCTTCCAGCCCATTTCCAGGCGCACGGCCTGGGGCTGGGTGGCCCGGAGGCGCTAGGAGGGACGGGCGGCCGGCGCGAGCAGCGCGCAGGCGCAGGACGGCGGGCCGGGCCCCCGCGAGGTGGCGCGCGCGGAGCGCCTGCGCGGTGCGGCCGGCGGCGGCGGCGGCAGCGGCGGCGGCGGCAGCCGGGCCGGGCCCTAG
>NC_081557.1:205981557-206153100 GCF_022355385.1 Mustela nigripes | reverse complement strand
GGGCGGCGGCGCGCTGACGGCGGGCGCGGGCGCGGGCGGCGGGCGGGGGAAGATGGCGGAGCTCGGTAAGAAGTACTGCGTTTACTGCCTGGCCGAGGTGAGCCCGCTGCGCTTCCGCTGCACCGAGTGCCAGGACATCGAGCTGTGCCCCGAGTGCTTCTCGGCCGGCGCCGAGATCGGCCACCACCGGCGCTATCACGGCTACCAGCTGGTGGACGGCGGGCGCTTCACGCTGTGGGGGCCCGAGGCCGAGGGCGGCTGGACCAGCCGCGAGGAGCAGCTGCTGCTGGATGCCATCGAGCAGTTCGGCTTCGGAAACTGGGTGAGCGGCCGGCTCGACGCGCACCTGCTCGTCCCGGGCCCGCGGCGGCGGGGAGGCGGGCGGCGGCGGGGAGGCTGGTGCGGTCGGCGCCGGGTGGGTTCCGCGCCGAGTGGGCTCCGCGAGCTGGAGCGATGTGCCCAAGGGCACACAGCTGGGAAGTAGCCAGGTGGGGCTCGGGGCTGCGGCTCGGCGCCCCCAGGGCCCTCGTCCCGGCCTCAGGAGCCGTTGTATGGTGTTTGCCGAGTGCAGGCGCTTTGGGCAGGAGCGCGCTGAGCCCGAGTGGCCTTGCTGGACGGTGGCAGGTCCGCAGACTTGACAGAGGCGCCCTAAGGAACGACTTGGCTCTGCCGGGGGCACAGGGGTGCTGAAGGCCAGACAGGCTTCCCCCCCGCCCTCCAGGCACTCCACCGTCCCCCTGCACTTGGCTTTGTATGCGGCCCGGTGGGCTCTGAGCTCTTGTGCCCTGGGTCCCCTGGCAGGGGCCTGTTTGTCGTGGGGTCCCCGCAAGGCCCAGGACGCGGTGTGAGGAGTGCTGGGTAAGTACTGAACAAAGGAGCACAGACCCGGAGGCGTTGGTCCTGGGCTCTTGCTCTTATCAGAAGGGTTGTGTGGAGACTGAGCTGAGTGGAGAAGGTGAGAGCCAGGGTCCCTTTAGGCTTGAGGGCCCTTCGGGGGAGATTGGGTGCTCTGCTCTGGACAGCCTCTGGGGAGCTCTCTTTCCACTGGGGAGCAGGAAGCTTTCCTCCCTGTTAGAAAGGTCTCTGGCTGGATTCTGGGCCGTCTCTGCCAAGAGCTTCTGTCCACCTGCAGGCATCCTGGGAAGCAGGGAGGGGGCGCGTGACCCCAGCTCCCCCACCTTTCTATACCCTTCTACATGAGGTCCTCCTACTTCCCTGAACCAGTATTACATCTTGCTGCCATTTCTCCGGCAGTACACTTCTCCTGGGCTTCTCCCCTCATTCCCAAACCTGGCCTGATTTCCTTTCAAAAAAGTGAGCCAGCCTTCAGGGACCAACACCCATGGTGCATCCCAGGGAATCCTTACTCCTTAAAGATGCACTGCTCCCCAGAGTCTCACCTAAGTGTCAACATGGTGATCACCATCCTCCGAAAACGTCATTTTTTCTTGAAGTGCAATAATGTGCACTGAGCCTCTGCTCTCTGCCAAAGGACTTTGTAGGAGGGAAAGGCTTCTCACTGTCTTCAAGGGTCTTAAAGTGTTCTCATCCTTTGGGTCTGAGCCAGGACCTCTTGCCTAAGTTTCAGTGAGTTGACGGTGAGCTGCTGAGGGACCTCCTCCCTGTTTATCTCGTGGACATCTTGACCCTCTGTGACCCAGATCTCCTACCACCTCACTCTGTTCCTCGGGCGGCTGGAACTTGGTCCTTGGTCCTTGCAGGTCCAGTCCAGCCGCAGCTGCATGTCCAACATATTTTTAGAATCTAACCACTGGTTGCAACCTTAGTCCAGGCTGGTGCTTATCTCTTGCCTTGACCACCTCTGGGGCCTCCCAGCTGGTCTTCCTGCTTCATGCTTGTGCCCTCCAGCCCATTCCGTACGCCATCATCAGAGTGATCTTTGCAGACATGCAGTATGTCGTCAGCCTCCAGTGGCTTCCAGGCCTACTTAGTTTCAATATCATGGCCAAAGGGGATCTCAGCTGCTACCCCCTCAACCATTTTTTATTTCTACTGCTCAGAGCACTCTTCCTCCAGATCCTGGGTCGTGACTGGTCTTTCTGCTTCCATGTCAGTGCTCCAAGAGACTTCTCCCCTCTCCACTCCATTCCCAGAGCACTTATCTACACAGCCATTGCTAAAAATAGCCGAGGTGGACCCCGAGCCTTGCTGAGTGCTAGGCACTCTGCTGAGGACTTTGTTTCCCGGGATCTCTCCCAGCAGCTCTGTGCAGCTGGATTTGAGCTAGAGTTTGATGTCCGAGTCTGTGCTCTGGGCAGTGCTGCTTCCTAGTGTGCATTGCCTTCTCCGCCACACTGGGTGGGGACACACAAGGACCAGGCCACCTGAAGTGTGTTGGAGGAAGCATGGGGGCAGGAAGCGGGCTGTTCTCTAAAGCAGTGCTTTAGAAGCTGGCGTGTGCCCAGGAATTACCTGGGCAGCTTGTTCCCATGCAGATTCCTGCTCCAAGCAGCCAGCGGTCTCAGCTGTTACGGGAGACAAAGCCGCAGGAGGAGGGGCGCCCAGGGTCCTCTTCCTGCCGAACCCCTTGTGGGGGCGGGATGGGGGCAGGGATTTTGCATCCTAACCACGCCTGGTGCGTGGCCAGGCTGCAGGCACTAGTGTCTCTCGGGCCACCTGCTCTGCCCACTAGACTTACCCGTGCTTTACCTGAGGCTTTCCGCAGCTCCGAGACGTGCAGCGTCCTTCTGAGCAGACTCCATGGCTGTGTGTGCAGAAGGGATGTGCCCCATGTATGCTCCATCCCGCCTGTGCCAGCTTGGATGGAGTGCACACCTGATCTTGGGCTCCTCCCCACAGCTCCAGGGCTGGGTCTGCAGTGTACAGCTGCAGAACAGCGAGTCAGAGGGTTTCAGATGCTTGTGGGGGCTGCCTCGGCTTTTCTCATGGTGAAGCCAGGGCTCAGATGCAGGCCCCGCTGACTGCAGAGTCTGGGCCTTAACCTCTGGGTATAAGAGCATTAAGTGCTGCAGGGCAGGGGCTAGGAGCTTAGGGCTGCGGCTAAAGGCATGGCTGGCCTGCAGAGCTGCTTGGAGGGGCAGGGTCTTGACCTGGCTCAGCGGGAAGCAGGGAGAGGACCCGGGGAGGGTGGGAGCTTGGTGTCGTGGGCTGGGCTGCAGTGTGGGGAGTGGCAGCACACACATCAGTGGAAGCGATGCAGTTGAAGGTGAGGCCGGTCGCTGTCATTTTTCAGATGGCACATGTGATCTGTCACCTCCTAGTGGCACTGCTTTGTGTGGGATTGAAGGGGTGGGGTGATGGCGACCAACCTGTTGGGGGGGAGGCTGCTTCTGAAGTCTGGCGCTGTTGCTCCCATTCGTCCTGGCTGTGGGGTGCTCGCTGTGACGCTGGGGGGCTTGGGGGCGAGCTGTGTAGCTAGGCTTGGACACTGGGCCCCGGCCTTCAAGGGTGTGTGGGAAGGTGCCTGGGAATGCGACAGCGGGGAAGGGGCCGGTGGTTGGCGAGCCAGACTGCTGTCACCAGGGGCTTCCAGAGCCTCGAAGCAGCCGGTTTTGTGGTGGGTGCTAGTTGTGTTCCGAGTCAGCAGACACAATCTTGCTGGAAGCCGCTGTGGCTAATGAAGGAATGTGGCAGAGCTGGAAGCTGACCCAGGTATTCCGACTCCATGCCCTGAACCTCACTGAGCACGGGCAGAGTCCTGGATTCCGTGGGGTCCGGGAATCCCAGGGGCCCCCAGATCTCCTGAACTGGCATCTGTATGGGGGGGGGTCTGGAAATAGATGTTGTTGGAGTGAGTTCCGGTGTGGCCCATGGGGCCACATTGGGGAACCGCGGGAACAGTCACCTCACCGAGGCAGAGGCCTGTGTGTGTTGATGGGAATGGGTAAGCCCGTCCCTTGAGCATCCTTTCGGTGGGTTCCTACTTACGTTTGTGGATGGAGAGGCTGAGGGAGGAGCCTGGGTGGAGAAAGCTGCCAGAAGTGATGGGGTCTACAGGGCAGTGGTTCTGGAACACCCTGGAGGGCTTGCTAAAACACACATGCTCTGGGGCGCCTTGGTGGCTCAGTGTGTTAAAGCCTCTGCCTTCGGCTCAGGTCATGATCCCAGGGTCCTGGGATTGAGCCCTGCATCGGGCTCTCTGCTTGGCGGGGAGTCTGCTTCCTCCTCTCTCTTGCCTGCCTCTGCCTACTTGTGATCTCTCTCTGTCAAATAAATAAATAAAATCTTAAAACACACACACACATGCCCAGCACCCCCTCCGGGCTCTGTAGGTCCCCTCTGGGGTCGGGATAGAATTTGCATTTTTAACAACTTGGGTGATGCCTGTGGGCTGGGGGTTCATACCCACAACCCGAGATCGAGTTGCAGGCTCCGCTGACCGAGCCAGCCGGGTGCCCCTGGTTTTAGCCATCTTTAAGTGCCCAGTTCAGTGACATTAAGTACGTTCATGTCATTGGGTGACATCACCACCGTCCATCTCCAGAACTTTCCCATCACAGACAGAAACTGCCTGTTACGTAACACCTCCCGGCTTCCCCCACCCCAGCTCTGGACACCCACTATTCTGCTTTCCATCTCTATGAATTCGACTACTCTGGGGACCTCGTAGAGAAAAACGCTGCAACATTTGTCCTTTTATGACTAGTTCAGGTCCCTCCGCGTAACCCTCTTGAGGTTCGTTCATGTAGCGGGCGTCACTGTGTCCTGTGAGTGTAAGGTTGATGGCCATCCCACTGCCCATCTGATTGGTCAGGCGCCTGGGCCGCTCCTGCTGTTGGCTGCCAGGGGTCCTCCGCAGTGAATGTAGGTGTGCAGACCTCTCTTGAAGTCCACACTTGTCATCCTTTTATTTATTTTAATTTTAATTTTTTTAAAGATTTTATTTATTTATTTGACAGAGAAATATCAGAAGTAGGCAGAGAGGCAGGCAGAGAGAGAGGGGGAAGCAGGCTCCTTGATGAGCGGAGAGCCCGATGCGGGGCTCGATCCTAGGACCTTGAGATCATGACCTGAGCTGAAGGCAGAGGCTTCTGAACCACTGAACCCCCCAGGTGCCCCTTGTCATCCTTTTAGATCACTACCTTGTGGCAGGGCAGAGTTACCTGGTTATGTTTTGAGGTTGTGCGCTGCTGTTAGCCCTCTGTGAGGCTTGCTCTCAGGTTTACTTGATCCGGAAGTCTCCGTCCCCTTGAAGGCCGGTCACAGCTGTGGAGGCTGCTTAGTTCTCTTGAGTGGAGACAGGAGGACAGGGCACCTGGAACTGAGGCCTGCGGAACTTTCCATGTGCATGAATCAGTGAACAGGAGCAGGGGCCAAGGGAAATAGGGTTCCTGGAATAGCTGGGATCTTGTAAGGATAGATGACAAGCCGCTGTTAGTCCTCTGCCTCTGATGTGGGCGGTGGCACCGACCACCAGCTTGTCTGCGGGAGAGGGGGCCGTGCTGGGGGTGGTGGCAGCTTTCGCTCCAGACTGGCGAGTGCCCCATACTTCCGGCCCCTGCGAGGCAGGCAGTCCTTCTGTTTCCTTGGAGAATGACTGAAAGGGGCTGGAGCAGGCAGGCCCGAACCACACCCAAAGCCATGGTCAGCTGGGAGCGGAGGCCCTGGGTGGCCAGGCCAGCAAAGGGTGAAGTGACACTGGGCTCGCGGGTGCACGTATCCAGCTCAGGAGGAGCAGACAGGTATCCCGCTGTATGGGCTTTCCCTCCTCTTTCCTCTGGGCCTGAGCAGTCCCTCCTTGTCCCTTAGGTGAAAGCTAATCCATTGGCCCTTCGTCCTTCCCTGGCCCTGTGCAGGCCTTTGCTCCTTCCTGCTGCTCCTGGGGACTCTGCTCCCTAGGTGGCTCTGCCTGCACAGTCTGCTCCCCCGGGGTGCCCCAGGTTTGTGAGCTGGGCCTTCGGGCTGCTTCTGTCCCTTGAGGAAGAAGGCAGCCCTGCCTCGGAGTCTGGATCCCCAGTGCTGGGGAGGAAAGAGCCCAGGCCTGGGGCTCTTTCCACCTCCTGGGGTGGTGTTTGGTGCTCTCGGGGAAGGTGAAGGCCACCCAAGTTCTGGGGGAGGAGCTGGTTTGGCCGTGGGCCGCAGAGGCTGGAGGTGGACTGGCCCAGCCAAGGTGTCATAGGCATGGGGCCATGGTCTGGCCCTGTTCTGCCGTTTAAAGGGTCTGGAAGCGTTTGACTGCAGAGGTCTCCCCGCGGTGTGTACTGAGCCAGCACCCCGCCAGAGGCCCCGTGGTGATAGGGCCGTGTGCCCCGGAGCAGGACTGTCTGCTGCAGGAGCCCCGGGGGCCTCTGGGAGACCACACCAGATGCTACATGCTGAAGCGCTTACCTGTCACTGTGACAGGCCTTATGTTGTCCCTGAGAGGGGAGGGACCACAGGCCCAGAAGCAGGAGGGGAGAGGATGAGGATTGTAGTCTGGGGGTGGTTGAGCTACAACCTGCACCCCAGCCAGGTCTGGGACCCAAGCCTGTGCACACAGAGAAAGAGAGCATCCGGCAAGGGTTTGGGGCCGCTGGCCTGGATGGCGGGGCGGGTTGTGTGGGGTCCGGCAGGAGCCAGACAGGGGTTTGAGACTCCGTGTCATGGACCCCTGACAGGTCAGGCCTCCCACATGCTCAGACTTTGGAGACTAGTGCTGTTGAAACGGTGTATCAAAGGCTAATGTAACTCGGAGTTGCTGACTTCAAGTCTGCCAAATAAGGATATTAATATCCTATCCGATTAAGTCTCTCTCACCATTTTCCAGAAAGAAAAGACTATCTTAGTACTCTCCAAACAAGAACGACATCATCTGGGAATGAAGAACTGTCCTTTAAATGGAAGAGTTTAGCTCTAAGGGAAAGCCTTAGTCGTCCCGAGGTTTTCAGTTTCCCCTCGATCATGGGCCAGTCTGGTGGGAGCTGTAGTGGACTCCCTGATAGGAGCCTTTGGAGGTTTGTCATCGGTGGGAGTGACCTCGCGGGCTTGCACCTGTCGGGGGGATGTGTGCACAGAGCAGTGGGCGGCATCCATTCCAGGGGAAAGGAGGACACGGCACAGGGGCGGGGTGGGGGGCGGCTGACGCTGACGATGGTTGCTCTGACTGCCCTCCCCTTCCCGTCCCTGCTCCCGGGCTGGAGGCCTCTCTGTGAGCCATGGGAAGGCCGGAAGGAGGCCAGACCACCACAGAAGGCTGTGGAGTCCTGACTCACTAGGGCGCTCACTTCCTGTCCCTGAGAGCCAGCACCCTGGGGGGGAGTCTGGTGACCTTGGACTGTAGACTTGAGGGCCATTCAGTGTCCTAGAAGTGTGTTTTCCTTCATTTCTCTAAGGACTCTGAGGAAGCAGCATATCTAGCCTTACCTTTTTCCAGGGGTGGGTATCCTTTTCTTAGTGAGGATGAAGGGGCAGAACCTGGGATTCTGTCTCTACTGACTATGGGCTCCTCACCCCTGTGCTGCCCTGTGTCAGGGAACACCAGCTGCAGGGTACACTCTTGTCCCTTGTTCAGTTGTAGGTGTACTTGAGTTGTCTGTACTCCAGGTCTGTCCCCCCAGACCCACTTTTGTT
Source organism: Mustela nigripes (assembly GCF_022355385.1). Classification (NCBI taxonomy): domain Eukaryota; kingdom Metazoa; phylum Chordata; class Mammalia; order Carnivora; family Mustelidae; genus Mustela; species Mustela nigripes. The sequence goes on along the minus strand of NC_081557.1, from coordinate 206,145,570 downwards.
GCTTCTGCCTGCCCATCCGTGCGTCTGTCCGTTCCTCCATCCATCCATCATCTAGATTAAATGGAAACTTTGACCTTGATCATGTGCTCAGCAGCTGTTGCAGGTGACACCAGGGCAGTGACAGCACACTTGTGCCCCTCGTGGGAGGTGGGCAGGTTTCACGTGACAGTTGACGTGTGCGGACGAGAGAGGACAGTGTGGCGGGCAGGTGCCAGCGTGGGGTGGGGTGCTGCAGCTCCTGCAGCTCCTGCTGTTTTTAGTCATAAACACACTTGTAAAGTGTGTTCCTCACTGTCACCTAGTACCATGGAACCTGTCTGCTCTCTGTGGATTCTGTTTAGAACCAGAGCTGTGTCATCTCTCCCGTGCAGACAATTCTCTTGTGATCTTCCTGTTTCCAGGGCTTTGAGAAATGAGGGTTTTGTGTGTTTTCCTGGGCCTTTCTCGATGGTCATGAAACAAACACGGCGGCCCAGGGGCAGGATTCTCTCTCAGCAGCAGCTGATGGCCAGTGTAGTGTTGGCCATGGCCTTTGAGGTTGTCGGGCAGCGGGTAAGGGTGATAGGTGACAGATTCCTGGGCTCCTGGTGACAAGGTGCTAGCCACTCTGATTTTGGTTCCTGGCTTTTTAAGTACTCATCACCTGAGTCTGTCCAAGAGCCAGAGTCTGCCTCGACGTGAAGAGGGTCTGTGCATCCAAAGTGCCCACATGGCCAGCTGGCCTGCTCCTTGGCTGGCCCAGGGCCCCAGGAGAGTGCACGTTGCCCTTGTCACGGGCCTGTGACCACAGATCCACACCGCACCCACCGTGGACAGGGCAGCTTTCCCATGTGATGGAACAGCCTTCTCTTGAACGCTCTGTGTTTTCTTTTCTAATGTTTGGATGTCAATCTTATACCGCTAAACAAAATTGCGAGGCAGAATTTATCTTTACTTTTTGGCAGCTCGTGGGTGGGCTTAGTTGGTGAAGTATTCAATTATTTTTTTTTTTTTTTAAGATTTTATTTATTTGACAGAGAGAGAGAGATCACAAGCAGGCAGAGAGACAGGCAGAGAGAGAGAGGGAAGCAGTCTCCCCGCTGAGCAGAGAGTCCGATGCGGGGCTCAATCCCAGGACCCTGAGATCATGACCTGAGCCGAAGGCAGAGGCCTAACTCACTGAGCAACCCAGGTGCCCTGAAGTTCGATTCTTGATTTTGGCTCAGGTTGCCGTGATCTCAGGTCCGTGAGGTCGAGCCCTGCGCCGGGCTCTATGCTCAGCGTGCAGTTGGCTTGAGAGCCTCTCTCTCCTCACTGTCTCTCCCCCACCCCACTCTCCCTCTTTCTCTCTCTCTAAAAAAAGAAAAACTAATTTAATTTTATTTTTTAAAAATAACTTTTATTTTCAATTTACCCAAAAAAGTAAAACAATAGTATGTGGAGTTCCCACGTATGTTCCTCTCATAACCCTCCCGAAATAGCGTCATTTCGCAGAGGTGTGGTGTGGCTCCAGAAAGCAGGGTGCTGACCTTGGCTCAGAGCCACTCACTCATGCACAGACCGGCCTGGGGTCCCACCCAGGACACCCCAGTGATGTCGCTGATGGGTCTCTTCAGGTCACGGTTCTTTGCTTGTCTCGTGACTGTGACGCGCTGGAGGGGTGCTGGCTGGTGTTTTGTAGAATATTCCGTAATTCGGGTCTGGCTGCTGTACTCTGGTGCTGAGGCTGAGATGCCTGGGCTGGGCCGTGGGACAGCGTGGGACAGGGTCACTCTTCAGACTCTCCCTCCTCCCCACTGTGGGATTTCTCCTTATCACTTAGAATTGGACACAGTGTTCTTGAGGATGACAATGGTCAGGCCGGAAGCCGGTGTCCAGTGGAGTGGCTCCCTCCCCAGCCCCTCTGCCCCAGGTTCCTCCAGCCCTTTGGATGACAGCAGTGGCATGCGCACACACATTCTGTGTTGTGTTGCCAGCTGCTGGGCGTGTGAGAGGGGACACTAGCTGGGGACAGGAGGTCTTGTATGGCCCTGCTCCGGCCCAGAGCTTTCAAGGCCCTCTGTGGTTTCCATCCCCTGCTCTCGCTCCCACGGTGTCAGAGTTGATGGCAAGAACCTCTAACCAGTAACACACCTTGGTTTGGTCAAGTTAGTCAACTTGACTACTCAGAATCTTTCTGTTTTTCAGGATTTCTGTTTTCTCTGAAACACAGGGGCTCTGCCATCCACTCATTTTTGAAAGGCAGATTGCTGAGTTTCAGGCTGAGGGGACTTTTGCTAGGGGGGCAGCTGGTGCTTCTGGATGCTGGCTGGGTAGCCCGCTGCGCAGGTCTCACTGGGCCAGGCAAGGCCTGGGGCCTGACTTCCAACCGGGTGAGCTTGGATGTGTGGCCCAGATTCCCCGAGCCTCTGCTGAAGGGGTTCCTCCTCACCCAGGAGGCTCCCTGGATGCTGGATTCGGAAATTTGTAGTGGCTGCAGGCCCTCACTGAGGCTGTGGTGAGGGATGGTGAAGACCCTGGGCCCGTACAACCTCTGGCTGTGCGGCTGGGCCCTGGAATCTTGGACCGGGAGCATATGGGCATTTCTGCTGTCTGGACAGCCTTGTGAGGCTGTGTTTCCCTCCTGAACGGGCAGCTGTCAGGGCTGGTATTCTTCTGGTGTAGCTCATCAGGGTGGAAGAATGCCCACTGGCTAGCTCGCCCCTCTGAGCAGGACCTGAGCTGGGCCCCTCACAGGGGCGCTAAGCCTCTGGGCACTCTGTCCACAGTGCCCGTGGCAGGTGCAGGGTGGGTGCTAGGGCTGACTCCTGTCTCCTTACTGGAAGGAACCCAAGGCCCAGAGATGGGAAGTGACTAACTTGGTCATATGGTGGTGGCCATAGATGCTTGGGATGGTTGTGACTTGGTTTTTTGGGGGGGTTCTTTTTTTGGGGTGGGGTGAGGTTAATGGTCCCTGGGAAAATACAAACAGATTTGATGCAAACAGTAACATTTTAAAGAAGTTAATCATGGACACAGTTCTTCCCCAAAAGACCAGAATCTGGTGTTTATTCTAATCTTCCCTGCCTTGGAGCCCTGCCCTTGGGACTCAGGCCCCACACAGGTTCTTTTCCCTCCCAGGAGCGCTTCCCTCCCATGGTGCCCGGTGTGTCCTCAGTCCTCAACCCGAGTGGACTGGCTGGTTTCTGGGGGTCCAGTTTGGCCTTTGGGGCTGCAGAGACCAACCTGATCTCACAGGCCTAAGGGGCAAGGACACAGAGCAGTGGCGTTGGGCCCTGGCGGCTGCTAGAACGGCAAAGCCGGGTGCAGGGTGAGTAGAGGCTGGAGGCAGGGGCTGAGCGGCTGCCAGTGAATGAGTGCGCATTTTGGGCAGCTCCTTTGTGAAGTGGCTTTAGCGGTTGACTAAGGAAGAGGCCTCTTGGCAGAAGGAAAAGATTGGGGGAGTTGTATAATTTCCTCTCATTAATAACCCTCGTGTTCATAGGTCACCTCCTACAGGCATGTGTGCTCACAGCCCATGGCAGATTCCAGCTACCTAACTGTGGAGCCTGTCACCAGTGATGCCCCGCCCCTTGAAAAGGCACAGCTGGTCCCTGGCACCATCACTCAGGAAGGGGATAGGCTGCCACCCCCCTGCACTCCCAGGGGCTGGGTCCTTTTGGTTCCTGGAGGCAGGCAGCACCATACAGCAGGGTCCGTCTTGTGCGGGGAGCTGTGGTTGGGGAGCCCTGGTGGGCCTGGGAAGAGGCGGGGCAGCTGGGGTGCTCCCTGACCCCGCCCAGAGTGCAGGGTTTGATGTGTGGCCAGGAGGGCACCATAGGTGGGCCCCAGGAGAGCGGAGTCCAAGGGGTGATGTGGGCCCGGTGTCAGCGTGCTGGCAGGTGGCGCCTCCTTCGTACCCCTTCTGCCCGTTTAGTGTCTGTAGCCCCGTGCTGAGCCTGGCTGCAAAGAGAACACTGCCTGGGGCTCCTTGGGGGCTGGGGTGACACAGGCTGGAAGTGGGCACGTGCGCCACGCCGACCTGCGTTTTAACCTGTGGTCCCTGTTGTTGCAGGAGGACATGGCCGCGCACGTGGGAGCTTCCCGCACGCCGCAGGAGGTGATGGAGCATTACGTAAGCATGTACATCCACGGCAACTTGGGGAGAGCCTGCATCCCCGACACCATCCCCAACCGGGTGACCGACCACACGTGCCCCGGCGGAGGGCCCCTGTCCCCCAGCCTCACCACCCCCTTGCCTCCCCTAGACATCTCGGTGGCTGAGCAGCAGCAGCTGGGCTACATGCCGCTGCGTGACGACTACGAGATCGAGTACGACCAGGATGCCGAGACGCTCATCAGCGGGCTCTCGGTCAACTACGACGATGAGGACGTGGAGATCGAGCTCAAGCGCGCGCACGTGGACATGTACGTGCGCAAGCTGCGGGAGAGGCAGCGGCGCAAGAACATCGCGCGTGACTACAACCTAGTGCCTGCCTTCCTGGGCAAGGACAAGAAGGACAAGGAGCGGCCGGCCAAGCGCAAGGTCACAAAGGAGGAGAAGGAGCTGCGGCTCAAGCTGCGCCCGCTCTACCAGTTCATGTCATGCAAGGAGTTTGACGACCTGTTCGAGGGCATGCACAAGGAGAAGATGCTGCGCGCCAAGATCCGCGAGCTGCAGCGTTACCGGCGCAACGGCATCACCAAGCTGGAGGAGTCGGCGGAGTATGAGGCGGCGCGCCACAAGCGTGAGAAGAGGAAGGAGAACAAGAGTGCGGCCGGAGCCCGGCGGGGCAAGGAGGACGGCAGGGACGGCGAGTTCGCGGCCATCGAGCACCTGCCGGGCTTTGAGCTGCTGTCGGACCGCGAGAAGGTGCTCTGCAGCTCCTTGAACCTGAGCCCAGCGCGCTACGTGACCGTGAAGACCATCATCATCAAGGACCACCTCCAGAAGCGGCAGGGCATACCTTCCAAAAGCCGCCTTCCGAGCTACTTGGACAAAGTCCTAAAGAAAAGGATTTTAAACTTCCTCACGGAGAGCGGGTGGATATCCAGGGAGGCCTCCTGAAAGCCCGTGGCTCTGCGGGGAGCCTAGAGGACTGGGGGTGTGGGAGGGGGAGGAGGTGCTCTTTTTTAAGCAGATTGAGTTCCTTTCTTTTAGGCTATAAATTCTGCTCATGGTCCTCTGAAAGAAGCAATAGTAACGATTTTATGCCGGATCATGGGGGAAGCCGACACATGTATATTTTAACTTAGTCCTAAAGTCACACCTCCAGATGACGATTTGCCTTTCCATGTTCAGTTTGGGGAATATTATGAGATTGGGTCATTTCCTTTTGTGTCTTCCCTTTGGTACGCAACTCTTGGGCTGTGGGGGAAAGGAGCAGCTTTCTGCTGGGCCCGCCAGCCACCAGCTTGGCCCTGTGATGTGACCTCTAGCTGGCTGCCGGGGACGCCCTTGGGGGGCCCACTGCCAACCCCGCGGACACCCCAGCACAGCCCCAGCACGCGGCACTTTACATGGGGGCCAGGGTGGGGCAGGTGGGAAGTGAGGCTGGAGAACCACATGAAGTTTCCTTGGGAGCTTTAGAGGAAGAGTAGGTGGAACACAATGTCCAAAGGAGCTTCCCCTTGACCCCTGCAGCCAGAGTCGCGCTTGTGATGCCAGAGCCTGGAAACGCCCCTGGCCTCTTTGGGGGGTAGCAGAGCGGCGGAGCCTGTGGGTTCACCTCAGGGCCAGCACAGGATCCCCCCCCAACAGACTCCCTGGTGTGTGGGGAGGGGTGCTCTGGAGGAGCTGGGAGGACTAGTGTGGGTGCCAGAACTCTGAGCCAGCCTTTGGGGTGCTGCTCCTTGCTCTTGTACTTGCAGTACTAAGCACCCCATTTACTTGGAAGAACTCATAGTGGAGGGCTCTTGAGTTCTGCAGTCCATTTCCTCCAGAATTCTCATGGTGGTTGCAATAACCTTTTTCATAGAAACTCCGATCTTAACCGTGCTAGCCAGGCTAAGTGTCCTACTGCAGGTGGCCCCCAGCACTCTGCAGACTGGCCAGGCTGGACAGGGCTGCACCCACAGCAGGCTCTGCATGAGCAGGCGAGGCCCCACGGGGCTTCTCTGGGTCCTGCTCTTGAACCGCCCAGCTTCTGCCTACCCCTGCTCTCTCCTCAGGGGCCCCGCTTCTGTAGATGGACACAGTGCCTTCCTTCCGGGAACTTAAGTCTGTCATCTGTCTTCCTGCTGCTCAGTGCTGCTTCTCCTGGCCACGGCCCCGCTCTAGGGCCAGGGTGACTGCAGACCCCAGCGCTCTTGTTCTTCCTGGCGCTCATCCTGCCTCTCTTGCCCCCATAGCTCCCAAGAGACTGTTGACCTCCCACAATGTTCAGGCTTGCAGTTACATTAAAGTGAAGTTATTTGAAAGACAAAAGAAAAAAAGACCCTCATCATTTCCAAGGACTTAATTACGGTGCCTTTTCCTTTCTTTTTACATCCTTCTGTCCCCCAGGGTAAATTTTTCAGCATTAAATAAAACATTTAAAATATATCGTACGTGGCTTTAGTTGTACTGTGCATGCTGGCCGGTAGTGCTCCCTGTTAGCCAAGCCCCGGGCTTTTGTGACTGTAGGAGAAAGAGCGAGCAGGGGTGGTACTCATGAGGCCTCCTCCTGTTGTCCCCTCTGTGGGCTCACTGCGGCGACAGTCGCACGGCACAGAACGCAGGTTTGGTCTGCCCCTGAGCAATGATGGGGATGTTGCCTCTCACTTGCGCTTCTGGCCCCTGGGAACCTTCTAGAACTGTGGACCCTCAGGCCTTGGAGCAAGGCCCTGAGACCAGTCAGGCAGGGCCCTGCTGCTGGCAGGCAAGCTGGTTGGGCAGCTCGGGCTGCAGCTCCTCCCACCTTGAGATTTACTCATTTCCTGCACCAGGTTCCTGGTTGGGTGAGGTTCTAAATTTGCTATTATTTTGATATGAAATGGTTGGCAAACTTAAGTGGGAGAAGCAAAAGGCTATGTCAGCATGTGGCCCAGGCCAGCCGGGCTGTTCAGTGGGCAATTCTGTGCTTAAGCAGGTTTTCAGGATGTGCATCTTTCTCGGTGGTACGAAGAACTTGCCTTAGGCTTGGCTGTTTTAAAACTGTACACGCGTGACTGACGTTATAGCATCAGACTGTCCCAAGAAGACGGCCTGTCCTCACTGGCTGCCTCTGAGCCTATCCCCGTGGGCCGTGCAGCCCATCAGTCCTCACTGTGACTGCCAGCACAGGGCCCTTGAGCTTCAACATGTCAAATTCATCCCCGCATCCCATGAAATGGGATTTTTGAGGGTTTTTCCAAATTGAAACTTAACTTGAGTCCAAAAAGGTAATTCGGCCATTTAAAATAATGCCCTTTGGATGGCCCATATCCCAAGGATGTGTAAAAAACAGGAACTCTACAATTTTTAGCACTTTTTACACATTCAACAAGTGGTGAACAAAGTAGTGTCGCGGCTGCCCCTCGAACTGGGGATGGCATTCTCAGGACGTGTCTGAGCTCAGCACTCCGGCGTCAGACCGGTTTTCCCTCCCAGGTAGGAGGTTAAACTGGCTACTAAGCAGAAGCCCTTCATGCCTGCTCCCCCCTGGCTGCCATCAGCCAATCCCCAGGGACTGTGCGCGTGTCTCAGGCAGATCCCAGCCACAAAGGCCCCTCAGGAGCAAATGGCGCCACCCGGTTGGTGGTGTCTGGCCCGCAGTCATGCACCCCTGGGCCCTGGGCAGGATGCGTCAGCAAATCTCACCTCCAGTGTAGAGAGGCGCTTCCCTTTTAGGGGTGATGCAGGGTGATGGGAACCCACAGCGGAGCCACAGCCCATCCCCACAGTCTCCTGGGGTGCAGCCCCCACAGTGGTCATGCCCCAGCTGACAAGGAAGGGGCTACACACGTGTAGAAATTCGTTTGAAAATTCCTCATGTGGCTTTCAGTTTATAGAAGTTCCAGGAAGGTGATGCAAGACCCTTGCAGAGCTCTGATCCTGGTGGGTTTTTCCAGTGCACTACGCTGCCTGCGGTTCTGGGGCAAGTTTGTGACCAACAGACTTATTAAGACTGCTTTACAGAAAAGAGGAAAATACTTTGAAATAGTATAAATTAAATTTTTAATTATGGGAATACTACCTACATCTTTCAAAATTACAAGCAAAGTCAACCGCCCCACCTTTCTTACGTAGTAAATGAATTAATAGTGTTGGCCTTCGGTCCCAGACATACCTCTCTACAGCACAGATAGCAGGAGGCTGGATTTTGTCTGGTCTGTAACCGCTCACTCTCACCCCGTTGTGAATGAGCAACAGAGGGGGCTACAGAGTGGTGCAGACCTGTCCCCAGTCCCCTCCCCAGGGCCATGGATGGCAACATCTGTCCCCCGCCCAGGCCCCCCCCCCCCCCCGTTTTCCTCCTGCTCTCCCTTCCCACGGGGAAGCTACCACGTGTGGCATGTCTGAGTGTCAAGCACAAGGCTTTGGGATTTGAGCCGAGAGCAGGAAAGCGGAATCCTGCTCAGTGTAGGTGGGTCTCCTCCACCAAAATACACAAAACAGTTTCCAGAAAATAGGAAAATAAACACATTAGGGCTTTAATCCTCTTAAATAAAATTTGAAAATTAAACATTGACATTTAAAATGTACGAAGCATGCAATCCTTGGATTTTGAGCAAGTCCGTCTTTCTACGGTAAAGACCTTCCGGTCATCAGTAAGTGGCTACTAGAGATCTGAACATTTCTGCAAATAGATGAACAAAAGGTCAAGAGTGACTGATTTTGTTAAATTCAGTAACGGGCAAAATAAGCTGGTGAGGCCTGTTCAGGCACATGTGCTCACTTCCCATCTCCAGAAGGAAGCCGGAAGTCGGGTATTTTCGTTGCTAGACCCTAACGAATTACAAATGAACTTGTATGTTCTTCAGTGAGGGCATGGCGAAACTTTTCTAAGCAGGAAGAACACGCTCAAGCTCTCGCCTTCCCTTCTGCACAGGAAGGTTCGGGCTGAGTGCCCGGGACCCGGGTGAGCCACAGCGCGCAGCCCAAGTGGGGTTCCCGAAGGCATTGACTCATTTATGGTACCTGGACGTCGCTAGGCTTTAACCAGCTAGAGCATGATTCATGACCCTCTGGGTCCAGTCGTGTCCCGCCGGCCTGTTCTCTAAGCATGTAGAGCGATTAAAGGTGTATTAAAAATCAACGAACAGACTCCCAAATTTAAGTTCATTCACGCATCTGTGAAACCGGCTTCATTTTCTGTTTAGCCACTGGTTACTAAAGCTTTCCAACAAGGACAGGGAAAGGGTCAAAGGTATTCACAAAGATGAACCTTTCAAGAGCTACAGCAGGGGATCGCAAAGAACCCACGGGAGCCCCATGAGGCCACTAAGCTGCCTTCACCACCCCCACCAGTGCGGGTCTCAGGGTGCGCCCGTGCAGCTTGTACCCCACTTTGCTGACCAGTGCCACCGTGCCGGGCTCCTTGCCCTCCACTGGTGTGTGGAACAGGGCCTCGTGCTCATAGGGGTCGAACCTGGCACCCACGGGGTTCAGCCGCAGCAAGCCGTGTTTGGTGAACACCTTCTGGATCTGGACCTCCGTCATCAGGAGCCCCTCATAGAGGTTCTTGAGGTGAGGATTGTCGTCTCTGACCTCCTCCTTCGGGACACTCTGCGTCGCCTTCTCCAAGATATCTGCGACCTCCAGCAAGTCCTTACAGAAGCCCTGGATGCCTAAACGAAGGGAAGGACATGGTCACTTGCACTCCCATTGCCACGGGGCACCCCAAGGGCCAGAAGACTGCCGGCTGCACGCACAGCCTCCCGAACGGTAACCTTTCAAACCATTCACTTGCCCTTGGATTCCAATGGCGTATTAAAAAACAAAACCCCCACAAGCCCCCCCACAACTTCTGGGTTTAGACGAGAGCTCATTAGGCACGAAGATAAACAGCTCTTGAGGTGCAGAATCATCTCCCCATCAGCCCTCCCCTGGGCTAAGGAACTGTGCTTGCCACCAAACAGAACACCGCATCCTGTGGACATGAGGCCGGGGAGGGGCTGCCGTGCTGAGTTCCCAGGATACACCTGAGCTTTAACCTTAATCTAACAAAAGAAATGACGGTAGGAGAAAAGTCCCTCAAAATTCAAGGCAGCATATTACATTGAACTGTTTGTGGTTTCAAGAGTGCTTCAGATGCTGAATGGAAGTCTGGGCCTGACCAGACACCAGGGTACCTTGTACCACAAGGCAGCACCTGTGGGCAACTTCTCACAACACTTTCCCCTCCTGCTGGAAAATAAAATAAACTTTCTACCTATCTGCTAAAAACACAACGTCTATCATGGATTAAGCTTGTGCTGATTCTTTCAGGGCGGTCTGTCCTCAGGGAACATAGACACGGCATCCAAGAACTATGAGTGACAAAATTACAGGTCCCACCTCCAAGAGGGCACTTTCCCCAGTGCCGAGGAACGATTATACTAAGGGACTTCATCGAGACTGGAGAGTCAGAGGAGAGGTCTGTGAACCAAGGCCTCAAGAGTCATCCAAACGTTTGAGGACTGACGGGCAGCCAGAGCACAGGAAGAGGCAGGCCCAGACAAGCTGAAGGTTCCAGATGGGGCAGCCAAATGGGTGGACAGCGTGGTCATAATGTCAGGGAATCTGGCACAGGTATGGTGGTTCAAGCTGTGGACTGCCCCGAAAGGGTAAGGAGCTCAGTAAATGGAGTCAAATGAGTTTTGGGGGTTCTCAATGCATGTAGAAATTATGTTTATGCTGAATCTATGAGGTGTGCAATAGTATTATGTGTAAAACACACATACCTTAAAAAATACATTTTGCTAAAAGATGCTAACTATCTGAGATTCCAACGAGGTGTGGTCACAGGCCACAACAAACACAGTGATAATCAAGTGTTGGAACTGCTGTGAGACTCGCTGACATGTGACAGAGACAGGAAGTTAGCAGATGCTGGTGGAAAAATGCTTGCGCGACAGAGCGTTGCCATAAACCTTCAACTGGCAAAAATCTCATCATCTGTGAAGCGTGGTAAAGCGAGGAATGACTGTATCTTATCCCTTTGGTCCAGGGTGTGGTGGTGTGAGCACCAAAGCTGGCCAGGATCCATCCAGGTAAATAGACAGCTGGGAGGCCAGCCACTCAGTGCCCTTGGGACAGGAGAAGAGAACTTGATTCCTGCCCTTAATAAAAACCAGGCAAGATCACAGGATCATTTAGCAGAATGAGGAAGGACAGCACAGATAAAGGGAAATGGAATTTAAAGCACCCATGAGCCACCCAGATGAAGATGCGGGGTAAACGAGAGGACAGACAGGACCAGAGCTCCGAACAAACGTCTGAGCCACAAAGAACCTGTGCGTGGGCCCGTGGGAGGGTGAGTCTCGTGGGAAGGATGTCAAGAGGAGGGGAGGCCTGACTCCAATCCCTGAAGGACCCAGACTTCTAGAGGCCAGGCAAATGAGAAGCCAACGAAGGGCGTTACCAGAAAGAGGAATAAGCAGAATTTCAAGAAGAGACTGTTGGCTGCTGCCTGTGGATGTGACTGGATCCTGGCTTCCACCAGGCCGTGCACCTGCCTTCTGTCCTTGGGCAAAGCAGCTCACGTCTATGAGCCCAAGGTGGCTCTTCCAGAATTGGGGAGAATGGTGCCTGCCGGTCTATACACAAGGTCCCGTGAATGCTCAAACCGTACCAACATTTAGTGGACACCAGTCGGGGGCACCGGCCTCAGCACGCCACTGTGACTTCCCAGCCTTGTGAAGCCTCAATGATCTCACATGTAAAATGCAAAGGACTGTGACAAAAACATCCCAATGCTGACAGTGCAGACAGCATCTTCCATCTCTGGCCTATGCGACTGCTGAGTGAGCCACGGAAATGCCCATCTGGAGGCTGGCCTGTGGGTACCATCTGCAGGCTCAGACGGCCTCAGGTTAATGGAGATCCATGTGGGGATAGCAATGCACACACACTCCTCACCAAAGGAGTGACACCTGCCATCCTAAGTGCGGGTCACCTTCGGCTCCTTGGGGACCCCTCCCTGCTGGAGGGAACACGCCCCGCACCCCCCTACCCTGGCCTCCTCATCCTGGCCCCCCGCCCGCCTGCCCCGAACTTTTCTAGGATCAGTGCAAGCAGTGTTCAAAGTTACCGTATAATTTTGCCTCCTCCACTAATTTCTGGCTCCTCTGCCTCAAGTTCTCAGTGTCTGCCAAAGCTCGCTTATATTTTTCCTAAAAGAAAAAAAAAAGAACAAATAGGAAATGCGCATAAATAAAAAAGGGAACGGATTCGTAAGAAAACAAATGCAATACTAACAAATCCCAAGTCAAAGTACAAGTAACACGTGTCATTATGTCTGGTGTTTTAGACAGCAGGCAGCGCCGCTTCCTGAGCAGAAAGAAGGTCCACCCATGTCACCATTTCCAAGGAATGACGTCAAGGGGTCACGAATCTGTACAGCCCCCAGAGAGCAGCTGGATAAGGATGAGGAAAAATCTCATGGTTTTACGGTCTGTCTCATCGCCCCTCTAGGACGGCCTGGTCACTCGGCGTAGAATTTCCAACTTCAGGGAATCTCAGAACGCTGGTTGGGGCGGACGCACCCAGAGCCCACAGCTCCAGGAGGGTTTAGAACCACCAGCCCACTGAGTGGAGAAAATCCCATCCGTGAATCTCGTCTTTCAACTTCTGCCCAATGGCCCCATCCCAACACTCACTGGGTACCAATCAGCAAATGCTACGCCCTCTGTTTCTCACCAACTGTCCTGCCAGGCTGTGCATCTGTGCACTTCAGCTCCAGGGCCTCTGTCCTCCACCTGTCCTCCAGTTACAGGTGATTCTAGAACAAGGCTCCCAAGGCTCAAACCTGGGTTCTGCCGATCAGTAGCTAAGCAACCTGGGGAAAGTTACCCAACCTTCCCGTGCCTCAGTCCTCATCTGTAACCGGGGCTCTAACAGGTGACCCACAGGTGTTGTGAAGATTAATGTAAATAAGGTGGTTGAAACAGAGCCAATACAGAGTGTCTGATAGGAGGGTGTTTTCAATTCTTAAAGAACCTGATTTGTGCCACCTACGCCTTTTCACGTGGAGTAATGATCTGTCCTTCCAACTAGTTCACCGAACTCCTCCCTCCCTGGGAGTGCACCACAGAACCCGCCTCGGGCCCTGGCCCTTGCCTTCCTGTCAGACCTTGCGTAAGTGCCAGGTGCGTGTTCCTCACTTGTAAAGACCGCCTCACATCTTAACTTGGTGTATCATCTATGCAGCATGTAAAGAGGATTCTCATGACGGAACCAGAGCCACAGAGGATTTGAATTCTAGTCCCTTCTTTAGTGGGAACTTGCTACAGGAGCCGACCATAGTTTTTGGAAAATGACCCACCTCCTCCAGCCAGACGTCCTCTGGAGAACCCCACCTGAGCTCAACAGATCACACTTCCCACAAGAGCCCACATGACCTTACCACAGTTTCCTTCAGCTGCTCTTCTAGCTTGACCTTCTCGTCCAGGAGTATCTTCTCTGGGGAAGGAGTATCTGTCTTCTGTTCATTCTGACTCACGTCCTCTTCCAGGTTCTGGCCACTGTTCTTCTGTTTCATAGCTGTGCACAGCAGCCGAGGAGATGGTCTAAGGCAAATGCATAGCACTGGGAATTAAGACTGGACTTTTGGCTTAAAAGTCTGATGTATCAGTTTAGAAACTTGAGATAATTTAAAACTATTTGCTACTGACGTGTGAGGTGGAATGAATTTATCTTAGATATAATAAAGCCAGACAGCATATTATGTACAGAAGGTACTAACTTATATACAACCTTCTGTGTGTAAACTAGTTTGTCAATGTACCAAGGCTATGGAACTAACCTCTTCCCCTTCCAATTGAGTGAGTAGCTACTAGGAGAAGTGGGGTCTTCTAATGATGTAGAGGACAAGGGCAGACTGGGCAAAAGGCATCTACAGACAAAGTATAATTTTGGGTTTAAAAGTGATAAAGAAGGAATCATGCTTTAGGAGGCTCAGGCTAGAATGTTTATAACTTTGGGGAAATGGAAGACCATGAAAGGCTTTGTACAGAGGGGCTCTGAAGGATAGGTAAGAGTTACACATAAGGAGTCCACACTGGAGATAGGAAAGCAGGGGGATATATGGAAGGAAACAAGTAGCTCTAAACCCAGTACTGGAAGTACTCAAAACCTTATCCAATCTGATCCTCACATGAATGAAAAAGGTTAAGTGATAAGCCCAAGGTCAGAAAGTTATTGATGAATGGCAGAATGGTCTTAAACTCAGACTTCTTCACCAGGACCAGATTTCTCCTCTAAGCTTAAAACTCAGATTTCTTCTAAGAGTTCTTCTTCGTCTTCTTTTTTTTTTCTTTAGGATTTTATTTATTTGACAGAGAAAGAGTGACAGTGAGAGAAGGAACACAGGCAGGGGGGTGGGAGAGGGAGAAGGAGTCACCCCGAAGAGCAGGGAGCCTGATGTGGGACTTGATCCCAGGACTCTGGGATCATGACCTGAGCTGCAGGCAGACGCTTAAGGACTGAGCCACCCAGGCACCCTGCTAAGAGTTCTTCTTAATGGCACCACATTTCAATCTGAAAATAAGTACAATCTTCTTCCTAGAATAAAGGGAACTGCCTCAAAGAACAGGAGCTATCAGTACACAGATTATGTGTACAAGAATGTTTACAGCAACACAATACAGCAACAAGCTGGGGACACTGCTGAACACACTGTCACTTCCACAACCTGGAATATTCTGTGGCTGTGAAAAAGAATGTCAAACTCTCACCTCTGGGATACACTACAGATGTACCGGGAGGTACAAAATGCAATTTAGAGAAATAGACAAAGCATGAAGCCTCTCTGTCTGTCAGGACATACCCCAGAAATCCTGTATATGTATACCTGTGTCTTAGGCCTGGAGGAGAATGGAAGGACCCATTAGTCTGCGGAGTGGAGTGCATTAAGCCTTTTATTGTATTTTATTTCTGTGATTTAAAGAAACTGGTAATTTAACAACTGCATATGCTGTTGTGAGGCCGGTTGTCTTTCTTAGCAGTGCTGATTCCTGGATATGACAGTCACAGCCTCTGTACCTATTCTGCTGCTCAGCCACGGAGGGGATGCAGCCAGGCAGTCAGAGCTTAGCCCCCTCTCAGAGTTAGGACTAGGACTCCACCTGACTCCCCGTTTGAGCCTCTTTCCACAGTCAGCTAGTCCTCAAGAACAGAAAGTTATTGCTACCTTTGTGACTGCTTTCTAACTAATTCAGATACAAAACCACAGACTACCTGAGCAACCCCGGGAATGCGGGTGCCCAAGGCTCTGTCCGCTTGTGTCGCTTTCTGTAATTTCCGAGGCTGGCAATCACAGCGTGACCCCCAACCACCGGAGGTCATCCTCGCCCCACCCGCCGGGTCTCCAGGTCCACGCGAGCAAGCGCGTCCGAAGAGAAGTCCAGCTTCGGCTCCGCCCGGCTGCTACCCAACGTTTGGCCCGAGCAGCTCCTCCGTGAAGTACACGGTTCGGAGCCGTTCCTCCGGCAAAGGCGACGCTAAGACTTGCCAAATTACCTTTCGATCTAGGACTTCGAATGGCAGAGGCCGCCGGCTAAAAGAACAGGGGGACGGCCCTGGACGGTCCACCTAAACTGCTCCTTCCATGGCGGGGCGGCCCTCGCAGCGCTTCTGGCCTGCACTCCGAAAGGAACCGGGCCGAGGTTCGGGACGAGCCCGAACGCCTGGCGGACCAAGCCTGGCGCTGCCCGAGCACGCGCACGCGCGCGACCTGGCCTTGGGCGGCCCGCCAGATCCCGGGCGCGAGCGCGCGTGGGCCGGTACGCGGGGCCGCTCAGCCCCAGCAGCGGGCCAGGCCCCGGGCGGGGGGTCCGCGTGCCGCGTTGGCGAACCGCGGGGCCCACGACGCCCCTCTCCGGGCCGGACCCCCGGCGCGGCCTCGGTCTGAGTGGAAGCCGCACTGAGGACAACGTCCTTCTTCCGCCACGGGCAGCCGAGCGCGCCTTACCTGAGAGACAGGTAAGCTGGGAGACTTTGCCGCGCCAGCCTCACACACCGAGCCGCCATGACTGCCGCCGCCGCCGCCGCCGCCACTGCGCACGCACTGGGCATGCGCTTAGCTCGCTGGCCCGCCCCCTAGGGGGCGTAGCCACTCGCGCTGACTCTCTGCCTTCGTCCCCGCCCAACCACTTCCCTTCAGCCAGTCCGTAACTGCTTCTCCTCTGATGGACAGTCAATAGTAACCAATATTGTGGGCCGCTTCAGATCACGCCCCGCCAACCCCCCCCACCGCCGCGGCTCTCAGCTCGTTCCCTCCTGGTGGGCGGGGTCGGAGGCTTCCGGGGCTCAGAAGGTGAGGAGGTAAAAGGTGAAGGGAATCGTGGGAGGAGAAGCTCGCGGGCGGGGCACGGTCCAGGAAGAACCAATGGGGACGAAGCGTGGGGGGGCGGGGCGCCGGAAGTGCGGCTCTCGGCCGGGGAGACTCGCGTCCGGCAGACCCTTCGGCGCTTGCGCCGCATTTCGCTGTGGGAGCGCGTTGTGCAAGCTGCGTGTGCGCGCTCGGGCTGTGCGGGCTTTCGGGACGCCCGGCGCGGTGAGAGGCCGGGTGCCGGGTCGGGTCCGCGGTGGGGACCGAGGGGGGCTCCTGTCAGAGCCGGGGCGGGAACCCAGGGGCGGATGGGCCCGCGTGGACGCTGGAGGGTGGATGGAGACGTGGGCCGGCACTGGTTCTCTGCGCTGTGCCCTCGCTTCTCCGAGTAAAACACACATTGTGGCGAGGAGCTCGGCGCCTAGGGGGCTCTGGGACACAGCTGAAGGTCATGAACCCAAGTGGCAACGGCCACTGCAGCTCGATCACAGGCGCCGAGGCCGAGGTACCAGCCCTCGGCTGCCGTCCGTCTGGCGAGGGCCCCGGAACTCTGACCCGGCTCTTGCTCCAGCACGCCTGGCCGCAACCCCGTGGGCCCCTTGCCGCCCGGGCTGCAGGGGCTGGAGCTGTGGCTTCCGCGAGGGGCAGGGCTGCCCGCACGTCACGTCGGGGAGGACCAGCTCTTCTCCGCGCGCAGAAGTAGTGACGGTGTTGAACGGTAGTCTGCGACACCTGCAGGGGGAGGCCAGCCGCCAGATCTGGGATGGGGGCTGTTCTGGGGGAGAATGACCCAGTTTATTAATTAAGGGGCTGGAGGAAAAGAAAAAAAGGAGGACTGTCTGACAATTAAAGCTTAAAAGACACAATTAAATGGATGTGAGGACCTTATGTGGATCATGATGGAAAAAACCAGCTGCACAAAAGACATTTGTGACACGGTGAGGGGAAATTTGGATACAAACAGAATGGTAAAGGAGGTCGTGACACTTGTTACAGAGAGAGAACGGCGTAGCGGTTAGGTCAAAATGCCCCATTTGTTGAGGAATGCAAACGGAGTATTTACCCTATATTGCCATACTGTTTGGAATTTGCCTTATAAATACTCTTGTAAAAAAAAAAAGATAGAAAATGGCAAAATGTTGAAAATGGTTGAGGCTGGATGGTGAATACCGTCCAAATTGTAACTCTTCTTTGATATATTTGAAATTTACTATAATAAAATATAGCATGATAATGCCCTTGTTTCTCACTGGCCTTGGGCAAGCCACAATCCTTGATCTGCTCATATGTAAAACTGAGATCATTTCTTTAAAAAGATTTTTTAATTTTTTGTTTGAGAGAGAAGCAGCACACAAGCAGGGGAAGAGGCAGAAGGAGATGGAGAAACAGGCTCCCTGCTGAGCAGGGAACTCGATGCAGGGCTCAATCCCAGGACCCTGGACCATGACCTGAGCCAAAGGGACACGCTTAACTGACTGAGCCACCCAGGCGCCCAAAAACTTGGATTATATTTATTGTTAAGTTTAAAGAACAAATACTCATTTTCTAACGTATTTGGGCTCAGAGGGAGTCTGGGCACCCCAAATAGCTTACAGTGCAGCATGAGGACAGTCAGGAGAGAGTTATAGCCACCAGGTCCCATGTCGCGATGCAAGGCCACGCTGGGGACAGTGAACCACCAGTTGGTCCAGGCTTGCCAAGAAGCCATAATCCTGACCAGTGTCTCACCTCTTGCAATCTCCCTGAACAGGGATCTACCTGTGCTGCCACCTCGTGGCCACACTGGAAACTTCCAAAAGGGAGCTGGGGTGTCCCATACGAAAGAGTCATTTTGCCACTGCTCTTGGGAATGTGCTCAGGTAGTTAGTTCCTTGAGGTCTTCATGAACTTGGTGCAAGTCCTCTCCACATGGAGAGGAAGCTGCTTGTATGGGAAGACTCCTGGATCAGCCCACTGATCACACTTCACAAAGGGTGTGGGTGGCCCTTGGTGGGGATGCAGGAAAAGCAAGCTCAGCAGTGCATGCTGCCCCTGACAAGGAGGGGGTGATGTTTAAGAAGGTGTCCCTGGATGAAGGTTCTGCAGATGGCTCAAAGGCAAGTGGGCCATGGGTGTGACCCTCCTAACAGCAGAGTGCTGGTGGCTGCTAGGCTCTGGGTGGATGTCCTTTTGGGTCAGCACACAATAATAAGGTGATGAAGGGCCAGAGCCCGTCAGGTTGGGTCACTTGTTCAAGGTCTCGAAGGCAGAAAAAGGCAGAACTTTCCCTTGTTTTCCTCAACTAATCTCAGCTTCCACCTGACGGTCAGAGGGGAAGCCAGCAGCATGTGTCCGTCTCCGCAGAGTGTTGGCTGCCACCACAAACTGCATTATTACTGTCCCTCAGCGCAGATGTGGGTTTTCCTCCTTTAATTCAACTCTGAAATAAGCCAATTTAAAAAATGGGAGGGGCATCTGGATGGCTCAGTTGGTTAAACGTCCGACTCTTGATTTCAGCTCCGGTCATGATCTCAAAATTGTGGGATCGAGTCCTGTACTGGGCTCCTCACTGAGCATGGAGTCTGCTTAAGGTTCTCTTTTTCCCCTCCCTCTGCCCTTCCCCTGCTTTCCCTCTCTCTCTAAAAAAAAAGAGGGGGCATAATGGGTGTGGTAGACAGAATTCTAAAGCTGGGCCTCGAGATTACCATCCTCTGATTATCCAATCCAACACAAATCCCAGTGCTGATCTGAAGGCACTTTGCAGATGTAATGAAAAGCCCAAGGCAGTTGGCCTTCATGGAGATTATCTGCTGGGCTTGACTTTGGTAAGTATAGAGGTTCCTCCAGCAAGCCACCTCAGAGAGCTTCCAAGTGTGAGAACATGGCTACAGCCACTTTGGAGATGGAAGGGTTGTGGGAGAGGGACAGGAGTGTGTGGCCTCCAGGAGCAGAGGGTGGCCTTTAGCTGATGGTCAGCAAGGAAATGAAGATCTCCGACTTTCTGTTGCCAGGAGCCGGACTCCACCAGCAACCTAAAGGAGCCCCCTGGGAGCCCAGCCTGCCGGCATCTGCTGCTGTGAGACCTGGAAGGGCACTGAGGCACTGAAGAATCCCGTGAGGTGGGCCTTACATTTACTGGCTTTATTGGATCATGTTTTGGATCTCAGCACATGGAATAGACTGATCCTAGCCCTTGCTCCCTTTTTCAGCACCACCGCTCATTCTTGTCCCACTTTGGATTATTGCTTTGTTTGGTGGCCAACTCCTCCGCCAAGGGGAATCCAGGGTTCCCAGGCTGGGAGACTTGCCTGGATGAGGGACCTGATGTCTAGCAGCAGATCTCACCACAACTCATCTCTGGCACACTGGCTCTAAGCAGGAAGGATGTTCTTGGTAAGAAAATGCCACCAGAAGGGGCCACAGATGTTCCTGTTGAACTTACCTTTGCAAAAAGAGTCCCATCTGTTGCACAGGGAGACACGAATACAACAGAACTCACAGCATGTCCTTGAGAACTTTGGAAAGACAGCAGTTAGAACCAGCTATTCCAGGTGCAGTCAAGGGCCCTCCATGGGCGCAGTTTTCTCTTCCCGAAGAGCTGGGAAGACAGTGGCCTTGGCTTGCCCAAAGGATGGGGAAGGAGGGAGGAGGCGGCAAGCCCCTCGCACCCTGGGGAGAGCTTATGAAGCCTGTGGACATGAGAGATAATTTGAATGTAAGGCTGATTAAATTGTTCCCCAACAGCCCCCTGCGTTTCGAGCCCTTCTGTGTGTTGGTAGACAGTCATCATTGGCCGGAAAAAAGTCAGAACCATGAAAAGCGCTGTGGGAGAGGATTGGCAGGAGGGATGGTTTCTCATTAGAAAAATAATGGAGATTATTACAGAGGCGTTGGAGGGCACGAATGGTAGGGAACCCCTGGCGCATCAGCCTTCCCCTACCTTCTGCAGCTCTTGAATCCCCATGATGAAGCTGAGTTCTTTGTTTTTCCTTGGCTCTGCGCTTGGATGGGTCCCGAGCCCAGAACCAGAACCAGAGCCAGAGGCATCTCGAGGTGATGGCTGTGATCCTGCGGAACCTCAGTGAACAGGGGTGAGGTGGGGCTCTCCCCTGAGTAATGAGGCTAGGGACACTCGTGGTATCGTGAGGAGCACGTGGCTTTGCTGTCCATCCCCCAGACAATGACCTGTAGCCACCGGAAGCAGTGGATGCCCCTGCTCTCATGCCTAAGCCCTCCTGGGGTCAGGGAACCGAGAAATGGCTGC
The DNA here is from genome assembly GCF_022355385.1 of Mustela nigripes. Taxonomy (NCBI): domain Eukaryota; kingdom Metazoa; phylum Chordata; class Mammalia; order Carnivora; family Mustelidae; genus Mustela; species Mustela nigripes. The sequence continues at coordinate 206,124,936 of NC_081557.1, read as the reverse complement.
CAAAGCCAAAGACACTAATTTCCCCCATACAAATGTCCAGGGGACGGGCAGTCCACAGCTCCCAGGCTGGCTCTGTGGTCCCAGGTTATCCGGGGCCCAGACCTCTTCCCACTTGGGGCTCTGCCCTCCCCCAGTGGTGGCGCTTGCCCTCTCTATGAAGATCGAGCTCCGGCCATCACAGCAGCATCTCCAACATTCGACCCACAGAGCTGGGGGAAGAGAAAAGCCACATCATAGCAATCTTCAGGGAAGTTCTGTGCAGGGGGCCTGTGAGCTGGGTAGCGGAGTCACTGTGTGCCCAGCCTGCCAGCTCACCCCTTCACATTCTGTTCTGCCCTGGCCTCCACCTGCATTCCCCAATTGGACTGCTTTTCTCTTAGATGTGAAAACTTGGAAAACACCTTCTCCAAAGGGAGTTTCCAAAATGAAAGATGTTCCTTCCAGAAACAAAGCCAGTGATCTGAGGCCATAGGAAGGCAGACTGGAGCTTGGCCACTGCCAGGGACCCTGGGGAGGTGCCCAGCCATGCCCCTGCCACGTAAATCCCCTCTCCTGCCACAGCTCCGTCTGCCCACACCCTGAGCCGCAACATAGCATCCAGAGAGCTCCACTTGGTGCTACAGATGGCTGGTGCTGGGCTTTGTTTCTGGAATAAGCAGCATCCGAATAGGGAGCAAATGCACTTCGGTCCGGAATCTGCTCCAAAATTGGGTTTCAAAACATGCATAATGTTTTCAAGATGACTCCTGTTGCTGGTGCTGCTGGTGATGGGGGAAGGGGATCTGCTTTGCTTGTCCTCTCTCAGGACCTTGTCTGAAGTCCCTTCCTACCTTGTTCCAGGGGACTGACCAGCAGAGACACAGGAAGGGGGGCTGGAGACACAGATCCCCATCCCAGAGCCTAACCCCCCCGGCCCCAGAAGCCCTTCTTCACTCCTGAGGCACACCAGCACCCATCCCCGCGCGAGGAGCCAAGTTCGGAGTGGCTTTGTTTGCTTAGGTTGCTTTGCGTTGGTCTTCCATCACTTACTGCTAAGGTGGTCACCACAGTGTCCCTTCCTAGTCACGTCAGGGACAGATGTCGCCGTAACCCCAGTGGACAGAGAAGGGGGCTGCTCAGTGTCCAGGGTCCAGGTCCTACCCTCTCACACTCTGGACCTCAAGCTCTTTCCAGCACCTACTGTTCCAACCTCCAGGAAGTCCCTCGTGGTCCCTGCACTGTGGCTGTTTTGCCACTACCTCGATGAACAAGGGGCCCAGGCTTAAGTCAGAGCTGTGTCCCTGTGTGTTCCGGCTCTGGGAGCCTCAATCCCTGTGTTATTTCATTTTCAGATATAATGGACATCTGACCCCCACTGTGATTTTGCTGTCCCTCTCACCCCAGGGTCCTTTCCCCAATGTGCTCGTGCTGGGCTTTTATTCCAGCGGAGTGTAGCGGGCACTCAGAGTGTGAGCGAGTCCTAACGTCTGTCTGACCATGAGACTGTGGGCCTCCCCGATGCAAAACCTCCAGCCCACCCCAACCATGAATGCATCACTTGGGAGCATCAGGGGCTCTGTTACCCCACCTCCCAGCAGCTCGGAGGCAGAGTGGGTGAAGCCTAGGACGGAGGCTGGACACCAGGCCTCAGCCTTGCCCTTCTTCCCCTCCCCCGGAGAACTACTGAGTTTCCCTCCAGAAATCCGTGGCGGGAAGTTTTGGTTTCTACCAACTTATTAGACCATCAGGTAAGATGCAAGTGCGTCATCCTAAAGACTTATGAAAGTCAGCGTTTCTGGGTGAGAAATGGTCCCTGGGGATCTTTCCCCGAAGGCATCGAGAGCAGGAACCCGGAGATGTCTGAACACTCATGTCCGTGACAGCACTGTCCCCAGGAGCCGAGAGGTTGGAAGTGGTCCTCAGGCCCTCAGATGGAGGGTCTGACACACAGTGTGTCCCATCTGTGCGACGTGATGTCATTCAACCTTAACAAAGAAGATTCCGACACCTGCTGCAGTGCGGATAAGACTTGAAAGCCTTGTTCTTGAAATAAGCCAGACAACAAAAGGTTTGGATTGGGAGACAGGGTCTCTACAGGGGAATTAAGGTAAAATGAGGTCATCAGGGTAGGCCTCAGCTGCCATCCAGGTGTCCTTACAGAGAGGGGCCATTTGGACACACAGGTGCACAGGGAGATGCAGAGATCTGTAGTTCGTCTCTGAGCCTGAGAGGGTGGAGGATGCTGGTAAACCTCGGAGGCTGGGGGAGAGGCAGGGAACGGATTCTCTGCCAAGGCCCCAGAAGGAGCCAACCCTGCCGAGACCTTGACCTTGGGCTGCCAGCCTCCAGAACTATGAGACTGTAAATTCCTATTGTGTAAGCAAGCCAGTCCATGGTGCCCTGTTACATCCCTAGGAAACTCAGATGGTGGCTGGCTTATGACAACAGACATGATTTCTTGTTACTACAACTGTGTTCAAAATTCTCTCTTCTTTGAAGGGCACCCGCTCATGTCAGAGTAGAGCCCCCTCAACTCCATTATAGCCTCAGCTTCACTAATTACATCTGCAAAGACTTCATTCCCACAAAGGTCTCATTGACGGGCCCTGGGGTTTAGGACATCAACATGCCTTTCGATGGGATACCCCTTAACCCCTGACAGTCTGCCCTCTGGTCCCCCAAATTCATGTCTTCTCAGAGGCAAAGTATATTCACATTATCCTGAGAGCCCCCCAAAGTCTTAACCATTCCAGCATTGAAATTCCATCAGGTCGGACTCAGATGTTGACTCCTCTCTGTCTGAGGCCTGCGCGGGGGACACACTCAGGGAACTCGGGGAACACTGGACAGGATCCCTGAGGCTGGAGGGAAGCCCAAGACAGAAACTTGTAATCACAATAAAAGATACTACTGGCCTTCCATCAAGATGCTCGTAACACTGTTGTGATTATTTACCTAAAGTTACCTGAAAAACTCACAAGATTGCATTTTTGTAAAATAAAGGGAAACTGTTTTTACTGACTTTGTTTCTTGTGGCAGAGACTTCACGTCTGTCCCCCAGGACAAACAGGTCTTTTGTCTTCTCAGAGCTATAAGGACCCCACATTCTCTGTCTCTTCTGGCTGGGCCTCTTCCTCTTCTCTCTCCCAATGGCTGGGCTCGCTGGGGTCCTTCCCATTGCTCGCCCTTGGAAGGGGCCCCAGTCTCTTCTCCTTTATCATGTACTGTGCATGCCAAGGCGAGGCCTGGCCACTTCTTTAGGGGAACAACTAAGGAAACGGGCCATTCAAATGCAGGCTGCCATCCCAGATGGTGGGAAGGGAGGGAACAGAAAGAGAAGGTTCTGGAAGGAAGAGCACACAATGCATGCAAGGCAGTTGTTGGGGAAGCCAGCAAGAAGACGGGCTTGGAGGGGTAGATGTCTGTTTCTGCCTGTACAAGATGTACTCTCTGAATGGGCAATGGTCTCCATGGAAGGGGGCAGCGCCCCTGGTTTCCAGGGCAACACTGTCCTGACTCTCTGGGCCTCAGTTTCCTCATCTGTGAAACGGGATGAGGAGAACCCACGAAGACATCACACAGTTGCTGTGGTTCATTTGTCATGTGCTGAGCCATTCCAGGGCCCAGGTGGATATCAGACGCAGGGAGGCCGCCATAGGAGGAAAGCAAGGCTCTCAGTCTGTGGTGAATAGCCATAGTTATCAGTCCACAAGCTTGCATCGTGAACTAGGGCCTGTGGGTAGAAGGGAGGGATTTGGGACCCCCATAAAGAACGTGATCACTGTAGATAGTGAGCTTGCTGTCCGCAGAGAAAATCCAGCAGCTGCTTGCTGCCCTGGCAATTATAACCAAGGTGTTGCGGCTCGTGATGAGGATGTGGAGGGGTCAGGTGACAAAGGGGTCACCTGGATCGGACTCTAATTCTACCCCAAAGTAATGGGGATCTGGAGAGCCACATGGGTAGACCTTCGGAGTCATCAGGAGGCAGGTAGGTTTTGCAGGGGGGCAGGTAGCAGTGGTCTGCAGGGCCCCCTGGAGGGAGAAGAGACTGCCTTTAGGCTGGGGGGAGGCAGTCCTGGTGGCCTGGAGATGCCTGTTGCCATAGTGGGAGGGGGTGACAGCCCCTGAGACTGTCCCCAGAGGGAAGGACTAAACCGTGTGTCCCACTGGATGGTGGGGTCCTTGAAGGTAGGGATGGGGGTCTTCTGTGTTCATTTCTATATCCCTAACAGGAGAGGGCTGGGCCCACGTGAGATCTTGGGCGTGGTTCCCTGTGATAGAATCATAGCTAGAACCTTGTGATGGCCAGTTTTCTGGTTCAGCGTGGTTGGGCTCAGGGATGCCGCAGAGGTGGTGGAACATTCTGGGTGCTTCTGCGAGGGCATCTCTGGAAGAGATGAGCATTGCCAGCAGGTGTGCGCTCCCCCATGTGGGGGGTTCCACCCTGTCCACTGGGGGCCAGAAGAGGACACTCTGGTGTGGACAGGCGAATTCACACGCTGTGCTTGAGCTGAGACCTCCAACCCGGGCCCTGGAGCGTGCACGAATCCCCAGGGTGTGCAAATCCTCAGGGACAGCTGCAGGTGGAAAGTGCTGTGGGGAGGATAGAGCTGTGGGTGGGGAATTGGGACCTGCGTTCCCGGCTGGCCCTGTCCCTGACTCACTGTGTGATGAGCATGGCGTCTGTTTCTCTATGGCCCTGTTTCCTGTGCTCTAAAACACGGCCCTGGCTTACATGCTGGTTGGAGCCCATTGTCGCTCTTGACAACACACGAGCCCCCGGCACGGTAGGGCAGACCCTAACCCTGGGAGGCTCTCACCTCAGTCCTCCACCCAGCCTGCCAGCTCCTCCAGGACTTAGCAGCTGATGCCACCCCTCCTGATGGGTCCTCCTCTGGGGGAGGGGCCTCTGGCCCACTCTGACCAATCTCCCTCCTGCTCAGGGGAAGAGAGCTCATGGGTGAGGTCATGAGTGAGGCTATTAGGGACCCCACATTCTTCTCTGGGCCCCGTGGCCAAGGCCTGCCCATGCTGGGGAGGCTCAGGATTCAGTGTCTGGAGATCTATTGGCCGACAGATAGAAACCACGTTTTCCAAAATCAACTTCCCCAGCCATAAAGGGAATATTCTGGTTTCTCATTGGGGTTTTCCTGGCTTCTCTCCTTGTTCAGAACGGAGAGAAGCCATTATTAGCTGGCAGGGCTCCTGCAGATGTCTGATCGCGCAGTTCCTCCTTGGCTGCGTCCAGGCGGCTCTCTGCTGCTTCCAGGATCAATGCATGTGCCAGGAAGACTGGCCCCAGGGACCCCTGCCCTCAGTCCCCCAACCCCCATAAGCACACTGAACATCTTGCACACCCTCCGTTGTCTAGAGTCTCAGCCTAGAATATTCCTTCTTTTTCTCCTGAACTCCCTGCCCCCAAGTCCTTTTGCCTGGCTAATAGCTATCTTTCGACTCATGCTTTAACCTAGCCGTCACCTCCTCCAGGAAGCTTTCCTGGATTGCCCCAAGCTACTTTATCCTTCCTCCATCAGGGCCCTGGCCATACTGGGAGGTCTTTGCTCTTGTCTGGGCTGAGGATGAGGGCTGGGCTTGTTTCCTCTCAGGGCTGTTGAGCAGGACAGAGTGACTAGAGATAGCAGCTGCCCTGGGAAGTCTGAAGGCACTGTTTCCCCCACCATCCTTCCCCCATCACTATTCCCTTCTGGTTCCTTTCTTCGCTTTTCGGATTCCCCCATGCACTGGGATAGAGATAGCACTGCAAGGAGGCCTCCTTCAGGCCCCTGACACCCCCTCCTGGAGGCCAGGCTTCTCTGTGGGCCGCCCCCGCCTCCAGTTCCCTGTGTCTGCCTTGATTTACTGGACATGTCGGGCCTGCTTGCCAGGTGTCTGGCTCCGTCTGGAAGTAAGGGTCTACTTCCAGGTGATAAATGGGGCTCACTGGGTCTGGGCCCCCAGTGAGTGCTCCTGGGCACTGCTGTTTTCCCCCACTCTGCTGAGTTCAGCCAAGAGAGATATTTTATAAGTTGTCCCCGATTTTTCTTTGTTCGTTCCTGGAAATATCTTGAACACACTATTTGTGGTTTGAAAAAAAATCAGTGCAACAAATGGCATTCAGTATGCCCCGTTGCCGGGAAGGCCGGAAATCCTTTCTGTCCCTGCGTTTCTATTCCTGCGGATAGGGAAGGCATCTTTGGCAGATAGGTCCCCGCAGGAGAATGCTGGAGGCGTTTGGAATTTGTCCTCACAGAACTGGGAGGAGCAGGGGCTCCAATCACTTTGCGTGACCAGGGGAAATATGTGTCCCTTGCAAAACTCTAATTGTGGAAACTCGTGTGAGGAGCTTTCCATGCTGCTTGGGGCCCCGAGCCGAGGGCTCCACCTGGAAGGCCTGGGGTCTCTGGCTGTGCCCCCCGGTGCCAGCCCAGCTTCCACCTGCTCACACCTGCGTCTCTTTGCCCAGCCAGATGTTTACGTGCACAGTAGCTGCGAATGGGAATCAGGCCATCCCCGGGCCCGCCCCGACCCAGTAGATGTGTGACCCGCCAGCCCCATGCCCGGCGCTGCTGTGGGCCCTGGCACTGGAGGTCAGCCTGCTTTGGCCTTCGACGTCTGACCATGCATGGGTGAGACCATTGGAACAGCAGTTTGTAAGGGAGAGACCTTCCCCCGAAGACCTCCTCTCCAGAGTCATCCATCACCAGTAGGGCCTGCCCCCTTTGTGGGCTCGTTCCCCAGCTAGCCCCATCCACACAACTATCTTTTCTCCACCTTCTCCCTCCCCACCTCTCCCTGCCCCTGGTGTCCTGACCTCCAGCCCCCTCAGACTGGCCTCCAGGGCCTTCACAGTTAATGGCGCTCTGGGTTTGCTGTCTGAGAGAAACACCCATTCCTTTTGCTTGGGTGCCTTACTCATCCTTTAATATGTGGTTCTGGCACTACCCCCTCCATGAAGCCCTCCTGGGCACCCCGTCTATGGGTCACGTGCCTCTTGGGCCTCCCCAGACCACAGTACTTCTCTGGTCCAGCCCCACCAACCTTCATCAGTGTTGTCTTGTTGCATTTCTGTTTCTACTGGCTTGAGCTGCAGCTGCTGCTGCTTCTTTTTGTTTGTTTGTTTGTTTTTAAGATTTTATTTATTTATTTGACAGAGAGATACACAGCAAGAGAGCAGGGGGATTGGGAGTGGGAGAAGCAGGCTTCCTGCCAAGCAGGGAGCCTGATGCGGGACCCTGGGATCGTGACCTGAGCCAAAGGCAGACGCTTAATGACTGAGCCACTGGCGCCCCTGGCCTGAGCTCCTTGAGGATGGTTCTCAGCACTGACGAGATGCCTAGTGTACTAAGTTTTTATGGAGAGAACAGATCGTGGATAGCTGGATGGAAGGATGGATGGATGAATGGATGGACAGTGAATGGATAAATGATGACTGAGTGGTTGTGGATGGAAGGATGGATGGATGAATGAATGGACAGAGGGATGCATGGATGGATGCTTGACTGTATGGATGAATGGATGGAAGGATGCTTGAAACCACATTTCTGAGAAAATATGCTATTTTTCGTCTCAAGTTTGCATCCTGTCTATCTGAGCCATCCCATACTTCCCCTATTTCAGCCCCCCTCTTCCTTCGAACACCCAAGTCGGGGTTTCCCGGGGGCTTTCCTGGACAGGCAAGTCCTCTTCCCTGGCTGTCCCAGGAGGCCCTGTTCTGCAGGCCCGGAGTTAGCGGGGTGGGCAGGCAGGGGTGCTGGTGGACTCCTGTACTGTTAGCCCCCGTGTTTGGTGACCCACTGAGTCTGGGGGTGCAGGAGAGACAGTGAGGAGGCTGGCTCAGCCCATTTTATTTTAAACATGCTGTTTCTTTCTAATGGCAGCCCTGGGGTCTTGGGACAGGCATATGAGTGGAATGGTCATTACGTTGGAGCGGTAGAGGGAGATGATGGAAACAGGAGGGAGGCCAGGAAGGAGGAAAGAAGGAAGCACCATGACATGGACACAGGGAGGACCTCTCAGTCCCTGGGGATACCAGACAGCACATGCACAATGGATATTCAGCTGGGAAAGCCCTTGGCATCACCCATCCCCTGGCCATGTGTACGGAGAAAGAGCTTGGAGAAGTGTGGCCTGGAAACCTGCCCAGCTTCCTGGGGGCCAGGAGGTCGGATTGTCCAGACCCAGCTTTCAAGTGGTTACAGAGAACATCTCTGCCATGCTTCTTTCCCTTGGCCCCCAGGCTCATCCTTGACCCATGGCTGTAAGGGATGAATCAGATCTAAGTCTTCAGAACATCTCCCTCCCTCTCTCTCTTCTCCCTCTCTTTAAAGCTATGGGAGATACTAAAAAAGCACCTTATGGATTTCCAGGGCTTGCAAGGGGCTGCCAAGGCTCTGGGAAACAAACGGATGGCAATGATCCGTCAGCCCAACTGAGGATGGTCTGAGGATGGAATCAGCCTCTGCCTCCTCCCTGACTTCCCACCAAAGATAGAATCTGGCCCCAGGAAGATCCCAAGGGGGTTGGGCACCAAGGCTTTCTTCAGTGGGGTGCTCATGGGCTGAGACTGCCAGCTTTCCCTGGCCCTGGGTGCCTGGAAAAGGCCATATTGCTCCATGGGGAGGGACCATGAACACCAGAGGAAAGTATCATCCTTCCCAGACTCCGCACCCCTGGGTCTGGTTGCAGGTGGACTGAGGGGTGGCCAGGAGGTAGACAGAGGCCCACAATGTCAATGTCCCAGAGCCAGTTCACAGTGTGGACAGGAGCATGGGCTGTGACCACATCCCCTGGTGGTCCTTTAAGGCTGGGCGGGGACACCTTCCCCCTTCCCTCCTCCCTGCATCACAGAGTGAATGGTGCAGTGGGATAGCTCTGGGAGCCCCTCCTTGTCTGCCACTTAGCTCCCTGAGCCCTATGTCCTCTTCTCCACATGGGATTATGTTCCCAGTTTAGCGAATTGATGTTATTGCGACCAAGGGCTGCCCAACCCCAGGGGCCTGAAGCAAAGGTTGATTCCTGTTCATACCCATGCCCCTCGTGGGCCAGCTGACAGCTATGTGTGAAGTCTTTCTCATCCTGTGTCTCAGCTCGGGTTCCCCAAAAGTTAGCCTTGAGATAAAGTTTTTTTTTTTTTTTTTAAGATTTTTAATTTATTTTATTTGACAGACAGAGATCACAAGTAGGCAGAGAGGCAGGCAGAGACAGAGGGAGGAGGAAGCAGGCTCCCCGCTCAGCAGAGAGCCTGATGCGGGGCTCGATCCCAGGACCCCGGGATCATGACCCAAGCCGAAGGCAGAGGCTTTAACCCACTGAGCCACTCAGGCGTCCTGGCCTTGAGATAAAGTTTTGACCTTGGTCGTCACCTGCCTAAACCCTTCCAGGCCTCTCACCTTCCCTACTCACTCAATGCCAGGCACATGGGAGGGCCTTGGGCTCTGCCGCAGGAACCCTTCCCTGCCCCCTTCCCGCCAGATGGGATACAGCTCCCCTGTTCGGGGCTTTGGCCGGCTTTGCTTGCCCATGAGAGGTGGTGCAGTAGCATGGGGCTGAGACGGGGGGCTTCGGAGCTGGGCTGCTGGCACCTGGACCCAAGCTCTGCAGGAGGTGGAGCTGAGACTTGTCTGCTCCCCTGGTGTGGCCAGAGCCCAGAGAGCCTGTGGGAAGGAGGAGGGACTGTGTTGTTCACATTGGGGCATCCCTGCAGGACTGTCCCGGGAGAATGGGATCCCCCACCCCCACCCCTGCGACTGCACTGGGCTCACTTCATTCTCCTGCTGCCATCGCAAACCAGTACTTGAGGACAACTTGCTTTTGCCTCGAAGGACTAGCAGTTAGTGGTGGATGTACAAAGCCCCTGCTGAGGTGCCCCGCCCAGTCTCTCCTGGGTCAATACCATCCGGACTATCACCCCCGCATCTTGCCCTCTCCCCGGGCTCTGTCCCACCTTCCCCACCCCTCTTTACTTTCCATATTTATTTAAGCCCTGATTTGGGTGTTCGGGATCGGGGGTCCAGGGGTGAAGACACAGTCCTGCCCCTAGACTGTGGTCTTCCAGGACAGCGAGTCACAGAGAAGTCGTCCCCACTGGCTTCTGACGCAGACACTGCGTGGTGTGATGTGCCGGTGAGAGTGGACTGTGGAGTCTGGGAAGGGGAGAGGCGGGAGGGGGCGGGGAGAGGCCTGGCTCAGGGAATTAGGAAGGACAGGTGCTCAGCCGGGTCCAGGCTCTGCTGAAAGTGGGTTGCAGACCCTGGGTTATGCCAGATTCATCCCGTACTGGTTGGATGGTAACCTAGGTCTCATCAGCACCCCCTTTCTCATCTCCTGTGTGGCTCCGGGGGTCATTCTGAAGGTCAAAGAAACCAGTGGGCGGGTAAGGTCTCTCTAAATACAAAGGCCTGTACCCATTTTTTATTTTTAGAATCCTACCTTTCCATGTAAATGAAATTTTATTGTTTAAACATGTTTTTCAGTGGCAGAACTAAAACCCACGACTGAAAATAAGTTGAATCACGCTGATGAAATGTGGAATGTGGAACGTGAAGGGTCTCCCTTGATTTCCAAGTTCACCGCTGTGAACATTGCATATGCTGTCAACGCAGAAACACCTAGAAGGTAAGAAAGCTCCAGCCGGAGGGGCTGGGCTTGGCTGTGCCCTGCCGCCACTCACTGGCCCAGTGTCCCTGGCGGGTCCCAGAGCTCGGTTTTGCCAAGTTCACAAGTTGGGAGGAGAATTGTCTCTACCTCCCTGTGTTTGTTTGGGGATTCATGGTCTTCACCAGGCCCTGCCTGGCTGTAGCCACTGTCAGCTGGGCCCGCGGCTGCTGTCCAAAGCCAGAGCAAGCGTTTAGCGGAGCAGGCTTGAGAGGGGCCTAGGGCGTTGCAAATGCCAAAAAAATACCATGACTCCTGTCACAATTCCAAGAGCGATTTTCACGGCTGGTGGACAAGCTGTGTTGTTGGGCTTCCTTGTTTGGTTTGTGGAAGCCCTTTGATGCATCCCATTCAGCAGAATTCAAGTCACGCTTCCCAGGTTTTAAAAAACATTGTAAAATCCACATCACCTAAAACCACCTGAGCCAGGGCCGAGCGGCCCGTCCAGCGGCACAGAGGGCCTTCAGAGCCAAGCGTCGTGCAGCTGTGCCCACCCTCGAGCTTTCCAAACTGATACCCCGTCCCTAGGGAGCACAGGCTCCCCCTGCCCCCCTCCATGGTCCTGGCAGCCACCCCCCTTCCCGCTCTGCCAGCTCCGGAACTCAGAACTGGTCCTTCTGACGGACTGATGTCACCGGGCTCAGCGGTTCAGCCATGGGACGGCGTGGGGAAGGGTCGCCTTCCTTTACGACTGCGTGATACTCTGTTGTCTGGTGGGACGTGGTTGCATTTGCCGGTCCTTCCGCATCAAGGGGCCCCGGGGCTCCTCCCACCCTTGGCTCTCAGAGCTCTCCTTGGCCCTCTCCTCTCTCCATTTCCTGGGTCTGGCTTTCCTCCCGGCCTTGGCTTCCCTCTGCGGTCCTTCCAGGCAGCTCAGGAAGCTGAATGCCTGAGATCCAGGCTTCTGTGTCCTCAGAACTCAGGTCCCAGGGCAAGAGAGAGCCCCCCTCCCCCCCTGCCCTGGGTCCAGGCAGCCCATCCGTAGAGTCCTTCCGAAAGGCCCAGTGCTGGGCCAGGAGATGGGCTGGGTCCGAGTTCAGATGGCCCAGAGGTCCTGGGAACAGGTGGGCAGGAGAGGCTTGGATGTCCCCATGGGGCACAGAGGGCTTTGATGGCAGAGCCCCGACAAAATGGAAACCAAGTACAAAACACAGACCCCTGCTGTGGGCTGCAGAGGCCCACGGGCTCTTCATCTGGGGGCACTGAACCCACTCCAAGGACGGGCTTCAGTAGAGGGAGCCGCCTTTCTGAGCGCCTCGCTGAAGCTGATCATCCAGAGGGGTTTCTGTATGAAAACCTTTCATGTTTTTGGTACAATATTTTAACTTTGGTTCTTCGGTGTGCAGATACGGAATTCTGCCAGCTTTTCTCCGAGCAGAAGGGGCCTCCCACTTCCTTTAGGGAACGTCACAGCGGGCTGGGCTGGCCCTCCGACTGGCCCCCAGCCAGGCCTGGAGCCGGATCTGTGCCCAGGCGGCCGGCCCGCCTCTGATGTGGGGGTCCTGGTGCTCAGCTCCCTGGGTGAGTTTAAATCGGATGCTGATGAGAATGCTTTCTAACTGGAAGGCAGTGGGGCTGTGGGGGTGGCCCATGATCCTTCTCTTTTCCCTCTTCCAGCAGGGGTCCCCCCACCCCTCCAGGGGCTCTGGCTCTGGCAAACCCCCAGTTGCTGGAGGGAGGAAAGGACGTGGGGGTGGTGGCAGGGTGTTGGGAGCTTGCATGGAGGGAGATCTCATCTGGGTACCGGGTTAGGTTTGTTATGGTTTAGAGGAGGCGTGAGGCAGAACCCGGGGACGGTGGTGCCTTGCCTGAGCCACATGGGGGAAGGGGTGGGAAGCAGGTGGAGGGGAGGGTGCAGATGCCCTGTCTGAGCTGCCCAGGCCAAGTTTGGATGCCTGTGAGGAGCCAAAGGTACCATCGGATCTCTGAGCTCCTCTGTTTTATTTCTGGGGCTTTCAGACATTCCTAGTCATTGCCCTGCTCCTTTTGCGGGGGGGGGGGGGGGCTCAGGAACCTCCCCCATCTTCTTCATGCCCCAAATGGGTTTTAAGGTCCCAGTAGGTAGCAGGCACTGTCATAGGTGCTGGGGACGCATCCGTGTGACACCCACCACGTGGTGTGCATGGTCCAGTGGGAAGAAGGGACAGCCAACAGCATAGGGAGTGAGTGAGCACATCCCACCCATTGTCTGGGGGAAGACTGGGCAGAGGGGAACCTGGAGGAAGGTGAAGGCTGGGCTAACGGGAGGACCTGGGACAAGTCCCCCCTTTTCCCCTGCCGGGGTAGGGCTGTGAGAAGGAGTTAGAAAGCCTGGGGTGGGGCGGGGGGCCACCACCGGGGTGGGGGTGGGGGAAAGCTCAGTCCAGGAAGGAGATAGATGGTGGGCTAAATGAGGCTGGGAGGAGGGGCTCAGAACACACAGCCCTTCCCAGGACCTCTGCGATCCCACCTCCAGGTAACACAGGGACCCTGACATCTTTAAGACAATGAACAACTTCGCTGAGATGTAATTCTCATGCCCCATAACCCGCCCACTTTATAGGCAATTAAATGCTTTTCAGCGCATTCAGAGCTACGACCATGACCTCGGGCCGTTCTCGAACATTTTCATCCTGTCAGGAAGTAACCTGGTACTTTGAGCTGTCGCCCGTGTCTCTCCCGTTCCCTGACTGCGGCCCCAAGCAGCCACGAGCCTCCTTTCTGTCCCTCTGGATAGCTGTTCCGGATGTTTCCCACGGATGGAATCACACAGCATAGTCTTTTGTGGCTGGTTCCTTCCACTGAGGGTCGTGTTCTCGGGGCTCGTCTGGCTGAGATGTGGGTCGGGGCTCCGTCCCTTCCCAGGGCTGCGGCAGTGTTCTAAGGGGAGGACGGACGCGTCAGCAGTTCTTGTTAAAGCTCATACTTTCATCACGTTGGTGAAGGAGAAAGGGAGTGTCAGCCCTAAACCTGAAAGTGGAAGCTGGCGGCTGGCCGGGTGCGGGGAACTCCAGCACCTGTCACCTGGCATGTGGAACTCCCATGATAACTTGGAAAACAGCTTTAGGAGAGAGCTGAACATCAGCTTTCCCTAATGTTAATATTGAGTCTCATTTTTCAGAGTAATTATTTTAGAAATTAAATAAGTAACTGATGGACACAGCACAAAATTCAGAAGGCACAAAGGGTGTGTCCCGAGAGGCAGGCCTCCCTTCTAGCGTGCCCGGCCCTGGGGGTCCTGGCCTCTTCTCACGTCACCCAGTGTAGCCAGTCCCAGCTCTTCTGCTGACCCCGCACTCTTGCCCTTGCCTGGGAATAGGATTACCAGGTAAGACACCTAATTGCATCTGAATTCCAGATAGTGAATACTTTTTAGTATAAGTGTATCTCAAATAACATATGGGATATACTTACATTAAAAAAATTAATTTGTTGTTTAATCTGAAATCCACATTTCACTGGGTGTCCTCTATCTTTGTTTGCTAAAATTGGCAAGCCTGCCAGGGATGGAAAAAGAATAAAATGGCTTTGAGAAATTGAGAGTAAAATTTGGCTTTGAGAGTAAAACAAGTGACTCACATGCGAAGCTGCTTCTGGGTGGCAGCTGTGTCCCTGAGGATTTTGTTTGGGTTGTTTTATTCACATCTAGCAAATGGTTTCTAAGCAGCCCATCTTATTTTCCGATTGTCCATTCCTTCTTTCAACCCTAGAAACCTGCTGTGTGCTGGCCGCGGGAAAGGTGAGCCAGCAAGCCAGATGCTGAGAGTGCCCCCTTCCGGATGCCCTTGCTACTTCCCCCAAAGCGTCAGTCCCTGAGAGCCGGTCCCGTGTGCCAGGCACTGCCGCAGTACCACGGGGCAGTGGTCCCGGGGCAAGGTCTAGGACCCAGGAAGTTGTCAGTCGATATCTGTGAGCCTGAAAATGTGCACCAGGTGTTAACTGGGTCATGTGACCCTCAGCGTGGTGATGGGGGAATGCCGCAACATGCAGAGCACCCCTTTCTTGGGGAAGTTTGTAGGACACCCTTGCAGGGTGATGTGTTTCTGACAGCTTGCCTCTCAGTGATATGACAACAGCTTGGGTTCTCTTGCCATTTTATCCCTGAACACGGTCGGCTGGACCCCAGGGGGATTCCGGAATCTCTTCCAGGCAAACCTATCCTCGTGGGGCCTCTTAAAGGTGTTATACCTCCCGGGTGGTCCCCTTCCCTCCCCTCCTGCCGGCAGTGGCCTCCACATGGAGTCCTGGGTCCTGAAGGCAAGCGCTTGCCTCCCATGTCCAGGTGCACGGGCCGTGAAGAAGGGCACAGCGGGAGCAGGTGGAGGGACCTTTCTGGGCATTTGCATGGAGCGTGAGATTGGTGCGGGGACACGGACTGTGCCATGGGCAGGACTTGAGCTAACAGCCAGCACTGAGCCTCTGTGTGAGGTCATTACCAGCAGGTGACCCTCTCCGTGCTGTGTGCTTGTGCAGCCGCCATGTCCTCGGCTGGAACTTGGCAAACATCACCTTCGAGTGTGTGGGCAAGGTGAGCTTTTGGGGGAAATGCGAATTTGGCAGTGATGTGGCGGGGTGGGAATTTAATAGGGTGTCCCCAGTGGGGCCCTGCTGTGCCTTCTGCAGGCCAGCGAGCCCCCTCCAGTCCTGTTTCCCTCCACCCTGTCCTTATTTCCTTTGACGCCTGGGTTCGGAAACCAGTCACTCTGGAGACTGAAAACCTGGAGGTGTGCCGCCAGCTGCCCGCCTGGGGCCGTGGTAAGGGCTTTCCTTTGGGAGGGGGTGACTGTGGTTCTCTCAGAGAAGTGGACAAGCTACTACGGGGTGCTCACGATCTCGCTCTACAGGCAGGAAGCTCATTATCCCTGTGACCCCCATGCCAGGGAAACGGGCTCATATGCTCCCTGTTTTGTCTGCCCAGCATCCCTGACTCTTGGGAACTCCCGCACCCTTCCACGTGACCCCTGTGGGGCTGTCAGTTGAGGGACTGACACAGGTAGGTCTGAGCGCCTGTTGTCCCGTGTGCAGTGTGACTGGGCCAATGCTGAGGGCGGGACCAAGCAGGGCCCAGCATCCTTGTCTTAAGAGGTGGATGTTGAGGCCCAGAGAGGTTAAGTGACCTGCCTTAGGGCATAGAGCTAGACCAGAAGCAAGGAGGCCCCCAAGGCTGTGGCATTTACAGGGGAAAAGCCAGAGACTGAACCCTGGGCCCACGAGCAATGATGGGGTTCTCACTCTGACCTAAGGGTCCTGGAAGTGGGAGATGCGAGCGGGACCCTAAACACAACTGGAACCTTCGGTGAGAGACAGAGGCAGCCTGACAGCTCCCATGGGCTGAGGAGGGTTTGGGTTGCATGGGGTTGCTGGTGCAGAGTCACTGCCAGGAGGCCGCTGGGGTCACTGGCCGGGACTCCCATCCCTGCACAGGGAGAAGGGCCCACGGGAAGGGACTCCATGGTAGAGGAGTGGCCGGCCCTTCCCTGTTCTGCCTCTCCCCTCCCCTTCCCTGCCGGGTCTTGTGTGAGGAGATGGCTGCGGAGTATGGCCGCAGTAGGACCACTGGGCCACCGCCAGGATGTCCTGGCTGGGTGGAGATGGGCATGGGAGCATGTGTGGAAGAGGGTGTGTGAGCGTGTGCAGTGTATGAGTACATGTGTACACGTGTGTGAGTTGTGTGTGAGCGTGTGTCCTTCAGGACTGGCCATGCAGAGGCCTGGACACGGCGGGGCTGCAGGGGAGATCCTGGAGGGGTAACGGGGGACAGGACAGAGAAGGAAACTGGGGCAGGCTCAGGCAAGTGCCCATGTTAGGATCTCACTGATGGTGGCATGGGAGGGCCAGGGACAGGGCTCTGGATGGAGAAGACTGCCCAGCTGTCTCCCTGTGCGTGTGGGCGCCACCAGCCACCCAGACAACACCACAGGGAGCGGGAGACGCCTGGGGACCAGGGCAGGGGGAGGTGCTAAGAATCTCCCCACTGGGCGGCTCCTGTGGTGGAGGTCTTGGCACACGCCTGCCTGGAATTTAAACCTGGGAGGAGATCAGAGAGACAGCCCGCATGCCGCAGCCCTCCAGCCGGAGCTGCTCTAAACCCCGACCGCAGTGAAGGGAGCCGGTGGGATTTTTGCCCAAGGAACCACAGCACCAACCACAGGGCCCACTCTGCCTCCCTGGACGGTCCTGCTCAGCCCTCCCCACGGGACCCCTCCTCCCACCTGGACCTGGGCTGGGTACTGCTCAGGGAGGCGGCGTCGGGGAGGACAGTGGACCCAGGGGGGTCTGGGAGAGGCTGCTGTGATGGGCCCATGGCCCCACAGGCCGCACCCCCCGCCAAGGTTTGAGGCTTTGAGATGTCTGACTGCTTGGCCGGGTGGGTGCTTTGTCCAGCCTGCTCCTCCCATAGACCAGGAGATGGGTGGCCTGGTGGTGGGGTGTGCCAGCCTCTCCTCCTGCCCTGAGGCTTTCTCAGTTCTCCCTAAGACCATTGCCCAGCCCCCTCCCTGGCCTCCTGCCTCCAACCTGATCCTCTCATCCATGGCCGTGCAGTTGGGAGAGAAGGAGTTGCCTAGCCAATATTCCCTTCCCAACCTACATCAGCCAGAACCCTGATTTGGTGTCAGGTGGCACTCTGTCCCGATAAAGGACATATACCAGGCATGCTTGCAGTTTGGGTGGCCATGACACCCAGTGCTGTCCTTGAAATCTGAGTGCATTTCTGGGAACTACTTAGACTTTGCCTTCTTGCCTAGAATGGTGATGTAGTACCTGGTGTTCTGGCAACCAGTTTGTGAATATAAGGAAGGAAACTACGTGCTGAGGATCTTAAAGCAAGAAGATAAGAAAAAAAGCCTGGGTCCCTGAACAAATTCTGAAACTTTTCAATGAGCTCTGGACTGTTGCTATCTAGCCTGCTTGTTGAAAGGGTGGTGGGAGAGTCTTCTAGAACCTTCCAGCGGAGGGAATTGCGGTGAAGAACAATGGCAATCAGAACATAGCTGGAGGGTCCAGGGGCTGGGATGCATTCTCTTATTCTTTCTGGTTCTTTGCCTGAGTCTTTCTGCTCTGTTCCCTCTGACCCTTGTTCTCCCCGATGGAACCCTGTCTCTGTGCCAACTGCTCCCTCCTCTCCTTCCCCGCACTGCCAGCCTTGCATGGAGCCTGTGCCCTTGGCCCTGGGACCGATCCTTCCTGGTCTAGTCTGGTCCATGAGACCTTCTGGTCCCTTGTGTAGCCCTCATACTTCTTTCCAAGTCTGTATTGAGACCCGGCCTCATTTCCCAAGTGTTCACAACAGATGGCTTCCACCACATTTCTTGGTGTGCACATGACACGTCTTGGTGTTCCAGGCTTGGCTTCCTAGGAAGCCAACTCCAAGGTGAAGTGTAGCATGCCGGGGGTAGGGGATGGGTTTAGGGAGGACCCTTGGGACCCAGCTCCTGGGAAAGGAGGGGAAGGAAGCGGATTCAGCTGAGGAAGGCATCCAGGTGAGATGCAGGTCCAAGGCCAGTCCTGCTTGGCCCTCTGGAGAGCTCTGGAGCCAAAAGACCCTTCAGGTTGGGAAACATTAGGTCAAAATGATCAGGTCCTTCTACCCCAGACTGGATCACATTTCAGATGCCGCTCCCCCTGGAAGGGTGTGGCCCAGGCACAGAGCCTCTCCACAGAGGCCATCCCTGAAGAGGGTGCAGATTGATGGCCACCCACCCCCTTCCTTGCTGGTGTGTCTGGAAGGTGCATCTCCATTCCATCCCGTGGGTCAGCTTTCCAGGCGTGGCTCTTGGAAACCCACCCTCTGATGGGAGCAGAAGGTTCACACATTCCCCAAGTGCCCATTCAGGGGCCGCTCCTCTTCCCGGTGAGGGTCCAAAGGGCCTAGGGGTGTCCAGTGGGAGCAGTGGCCAGCACAGTGGAGGCCCGTTTGGGGGCTCTGAGCGTGGAAGATGAGGTAGGCTTCCGTGCACCCCCATGAAGGCCTGGTTGCAGTGGACTTCGGTGCCCAGAGGCAGGATGCCATAAGGGTACGCTGCCAGAAATGGGAACTTGGGAGAACGGGAAAGAGAGCCAGGGTGATGTTTAGCTCGGACTCGTGGCAGGTGGGAGAACTGATGACCTGTGTTGTGCTGCAGCGAGACGTTCTAACTGTCCTCTGCTCGGTTTTGGGACGGTGACTGGGGTTGGGCGGTGAGGGGCATGGAGGAAATGTTCCAAATATTGGCATATGCAGGTTCCTCGTGGAGAAGTTCCATAGGAGATGGCCGATCTGAGGCTGGACCCAGCCTGTCTCCGAGGACACAGAGCAAGAGGCCCAGCTAGCATCGCCGGTGACCAAGCACTCTGCCCCCTGGGGCTCTCCAGAGCCGAGGGAGCCTGGGTTTTTCAACCCTAGCCTGACACAGAAGTGAGCAGCTCACTGGGCTGCTGCCCCCTCCTTGTCCAGGGCCCTTGAGAGAACCTCACCAGTCACAGCCCAGTTGAGGAGGGAGATATTTTTCTCTGGAACGTGGTGTCTTGAATTTTCCCAGGACAAAGGGGATTGGGCCCCAGGGCCAGGGCAGTGGGCGTGGCCCAGGGCAGGAGGCACTGGGAATCTTCGGGCTTCGAGTCACAGTGTAGACAAGACTGCCGGAGGTGGAGGCAGGTGCATAGACTGGGCTGGAGCTTTCTAGATTCTTGAGGGAATTAGATTTAGAAGAAGTTCTGGACCTGTCTGTTTAACCCCCACGGCCGTCCCCAACTCCCCAGGTCGACCCCACAGGTTTTTAATTAGGCTTGACCCCCTCAAAGGCCGGTGGGGCCTGAAGCGTCCTCGGGTTCAGGCAGGCCACCCGCGGGCAGTGCCCACTGTGTGTGCATGTGGCTGGCACTCCGTGGCGCCACTCCCCTTCCTTCTGGTGGCGCCCCTCAGAGCAGAACCCTTCCCAGGCCCCCCTTCCCTATTTCCCTCTCTGCTCCCACCCAGCTGGCTCACCCCCGCCCTGGCCTCCTTCCTTGCGGGCGGCCGCACGCCTTCCTTCTGAGCGCATCGCTTCTCCTGAATGCCGAGACCTGGCGAACGATGTTGCCAAAAACGCAAGCTGGAAACCAGAGATGTACTATTTTTTTTTTTTTTTCAAGAGGGAAGAGGATTTAAAAATCTTGGCCCGAAAGTTTTGTTCAAGGAGAATGTGAATAGCAAGTCTTCCTTTGGAATGTAGCCCCCTCCATCTCTGCTCTTTGAGACGAGTTTAAAAGGGAGGTTTGTGGGGGGCGTGAAGGGACTCTGCTTTGGCCTGCAGCTTTGCCCTGCCTCTGAGCCTTAGCTCATGCTTTTCCCCTTGCAGGGAAAGACCTTTCCCTGCTCTAAATGCTCTTGGCTCCTACTCACCCTTCAATGCACGGTATCAATGCCTCCTCCTCCACGAAGCCTCCCTGATCACTTCAGCTTCTCTCTGTCATCAGTGCTCACTGGTAAGGGGCAAATGAGTGAGCTCAGACAGTTCTGGGATTAATCCAGGCCCTGCCAGCCTGCTTTTGCTGCAGCCACCTGCGGAAGCAGAGGCTTCTGGACTCTGCCTCCCTGGTCAGGGTCTAAGATCTACTCTGTGTTTCCAAGGTCCTGACAAAGTGTGACCTTTCTCCCCGCTCCCACAGAGTGGTAAGATTTCTTCAGCTTACTTTATTACACAGAGACAGAGATTGTCATCTGGAAAAGGCTTTATTTGAATTAATGTAGCATAAAAAGATGGAATGTCACTTATCAGCCTTGGCAGCTGTGAGACAAGATAGCTTCAAAGCTAGTGACCCAGTTGCTGGGTTTCAAGAACTACAGGAGCATTTTGTTGGTTTGTTTAGGGGTCTCCCCCTTCCTAGAGCAGTGTGGGTGATCCTGGGGGGATCACACTGGTGTGCTAACTCCTAACGCTTGGGGTGTCAGGATGCAGCGAAACAGCCCGAGTTTGGTATCCTCTGAATTCCTGCTGTGCTCCTGACCACCTGGGGGCTACAGCAGTCCCTTCCCTGATTCGTGCCCCAGGACTCATCTAGAAAAGAGAGCACTCGCTCCCTTGGACAGGCGCTGTGGGTACTGGTGCTGTGGGTACCCATGGTAGAAGCTTGGAGGATGCCAGGCCTCCCTCTGGGACCCCGAACTACCACATCCAAGCAAACGCCCTGAAGTGCCAATTTCGCTAAATAACTCTTTTGGTCAAAGTCTCGTGATGTTAATTATATTTTATTTTTTTAAGTAGGCTCTATGACAAATGTGGAGCCCAACACGGGGCTTGAACTCATGACCCAGAGATCAAGACCTTGCTGAGATTAAGAGGCAGATGCTTAGCTGACTGAGCCACCCAGGTGCCCCCAAATCTTGTGACTTTAAAAATACTGTCAACAGGGGCACCTGGGTGGCTCAGTGGTTGAGGCCTCTGCCTTTGGCTCGGGTCACGATCTCAGGGTCCTGGGATCGAGCTCCATATCGGGCTCTCTGCTCAATGGGGAGCCTGCTTCCCCCTTTCTCTTTGTCTGCCTTTCTGCCTACTTGTGCTCTCTCTTGTCTGTCAAATAAATAAAAAGTAAAAAAAAAAAAAAATACTGTCAACATTCTTCTGTTTGGCATTCAAGTCCCTCTGGGATCTGAGCCCCTCCATGCTCCTGCTCTGTAACCTCCCGATCTGAGCCCCGCCATTCTCCTGCTCTGTGACCTCCAGATCTGACACCACTATGCTCCTGCACTGTCACCTCCGGATCTGAGCCTACCATGTTCCTGTGCTGTGACCTCCTGAGCCCTGTTGGGACCTTGGTGTTCCCACCCATGAGGGGTGGTTATGTCTTGGAGCCCCAGCCCCTGCTCTACCTTCTCTCTCATCTCTGATTCTAAACATTCCCTCATTCCTGTTTTAGCACCATTACTCATTGTCAGGCAGGTCTGAGTTCAGGCTCTCCTCTTATCTGGAGAGGAGAGTCTGATGCAAGAAACTGAAACCAACTCTGGCTGCTTTTTTTTTGTTTTGTTTTATTTTTAATTTTATTCATTTATTTGAGAGAGAAAGAGTGAGTGAGCAGGAGAGGGGAGAAGGGCAGAGGGAGAAGCAGGCTCCCCGCTGAGCAGGGAGCCCAACTCGGGGCTCTATCCCAGGACCCTGCGATCATGACCTGAGCGGAAGGCAGACGCCTAACTCACTGAGTACCCCCAGACGCCCCTCAATTCTGGCTGATTATAGCAGAAAATAAGTTTGCTCAAAAGACTGAGCTGCCACGGACTTGCTGGAGAACTAGCTGGGAGGCAGTCAGGGCACATTTGGCTGAAAAGCAACAGCAAATACAATTCAGAATGACTAAGTAAGGAAACTCACAGTTCCCTGGAAGGAGCTTCAGACCGAGGGCAGGGCAGCCCTGACGGTGGTCCACTCAGGTGCTCTGTGAACGAAGCCCAGGGACCGGGCTTTCCATCTCGCTGCTCTGTCCGGCCTGCTGGTGGGGCGCAGGGTGGCTGGCGCGCTGTGTGCAGATGTAGAGCAGAGCCCGTCAGCCCTGGGAGTCAGGGTGAGGGTGAGGGGTGAGAGCGGGGAGAGGTGAGGAGTGAGGGCCAGGAGTCAGGATGAGGAGTGACAGGGCCGGGACTCCAGTTCTGGCGTTTAGAGCAGGGGCCGGCGCCCCAACCCTCAGCAGCTCTCTTCTCATTGGTCAGATGGGCATCACATGCTTGCACACTGACCAATCACCGGCGGGATGTGGCCAATCAGAAGGCTCATGTATAGCAGGTGTGATTGCGGAAGGGTGCCCTCCCCCGGGGGCCTGGTCTGGGGACACCTGGGGCAGGTGGGGACAGTGGGTCCCCCGGCCCCGGCTGAGCGTCCTAGCGGCTCCTGGATCTCAGATGTCAAACCAGGGGCCCTTGGCCAGGGAGTGGGGGAGCCCGTGCGCTGGCCAGATGTGCCTCGCGGCTCCGCGCCGCCGAGTCGGTGACCTCAGCAGCGTGCTATTCGGAGACAAGGTATGTTTAAAGGACCGTCAAGAGCTAGAGCGTGTTGGGCGCCTGGGTGGCTCAGTGGGTTAAAGCCTCTGCCTTCGGCTCAGGTCATGATCCCAGGGTCCTGGGATCGAGCCCCGCATCAGGCTCTCTGCTCAGCGGGGAGCCTGCTTCCTCCTCTCTCTCTGCCTACTTGTAATTTCCGTCTGTCAAATAAAAAAATCTCAAAAAAAAAAAAAAAAAAAGAGCTGGAATGTGTTTACTTCTTACACATCTAAAGACAAAAGATGGACCTTCTGGCAGTGCCTGTGAATCTCTCTGCGAGAGGAAAGCCAGGCAGTGCTGCAGCCGCCGGTTCGAGTGGGACAGACCCTCCCTGCTGGGCTCCCATTTCCGTGTGGTGAAATGGACTGGAGGGTGCCCCAGCTTGGGGTGGGAGTGTCCCTCTGACCAGGGTCAGACTCTCCGAGCTCCCCTCAGGTTTGGCTCCACTGGGCTCCCACCTCCAGACCGGTGAGGGGTGATTACTCCTGCTTGCCACCTCTCCTCCAGGTGACACACCCTCCAGCCAGGCAGGGACCCTCTGGGGAAGGGCCCCGCTCCCCTGGACAAACCCTTCCCCATCCTTCGAGACTCAACTGAAAGGTCATATTCTCTGAGAGAGACTTGTAAGAACGGGGCTTGTGATGGGAGGGTCTGGTCTGACTTTGGGTTCCCAGGGATCACTTTGGCTGCTGAGTTGAGGACAGACTGTCAGGGGCAGTTAGGGAGGTGAGGATAAAGTCAAGTCTTGGCCCGGGACTCATGGCCTTGCAGCTGCCAGGCCCCACATCCCTCTCCAGCATCACCTTTTGCCCTCAGCATCTGCACACGCTGAGTGTGGATAGAAGGTGCCAGGAGCGGGTCACAGTGACCATGCCTTTGGTGTCCCAGCGAGGGGAGAGCCTTCCATGAGCCGATGCCAGGCCCAGAGGGGCCACAGGAGACAGAGAATGTACAAAGGAGGGAATGACTGAGTGTTGTGCTTGGGTGGACAGTGTCACCAGTGGCAGAGTGTGGCTGAGTTAACAGGAAAGGGGCCGCTCAGCCCCCTGCAGCGGCACTGATGGGTCTGGGGCATGATGCCAGGAGAGATTAACCAGACAGAGAAAAGACAAGCCCTGCACAGTGTCACTTGTACGAGGAATCAGAAACCAAGTCAAACTCCTGGAAACAGCGGGAAGGTGGTTGGGTGGGCTGGGGGCAGGGGAGAGGGGGGAGGTGGGTCTGAGGGCACGAGCTCTGTGCTGTAAGATAAGTAAGGCCTGAAGGGCTCACGTGAAAACTATGATTGGAGCAGATGACTCCATACTGGGACACCGTGTTGTGGGACTGACCGTTGCTGAGAGTGGGACTTTGGGGTTCTTGCACAAACACACACACACACACACACACACACACAAGGTGAGATCATGGGTGTATTAGCTGGTCTGACTGGGGAGACGCAGGGGACAGGGGGAAATGGGAGGCATTTATCACATCTCACCGGGGTGCATGCGTTAAATAGCTTACATGTCGTCCGCTCTTTCTCAACAAACCCGAACAAACCCCCACATTAAGGGGTGGTTCCTGGGGGAACGCTGGCGAGTAAACCCCAGGAGTGGGGGTTGGACCCACCTATTTGGGGCAAAGCCCCTGCACCCCGGCTGGAGGCGCTGGGCCCCTCGCAGAGAGCCGCCTCGCTGCTCCGCACTCCTTGACAGGTTCTGGGAGACGGGCTGCCGGCCATCTGAATCACCATGGGGCCTGATTTGAAATTCAGATCCTGGCTAAACAGAACATTAGTATGAATTTCATATTCTGTTCTTCTCACAGGCCCAGCTGTGTGTGTGTTGGGCCAGCCCGGGGCACTGCGGGCTTCGGGGTGCAGCACCCCCCCAGCTGCCTCCTCGCCCCGCCGTGACCCTGCCTGAGCCCCAGAGCCAAGGGTGCTGGGGGAGAACGGCTGGTCTCTCTGGATGTTTCTCCTGCAGGGAAACAAAAAGAAGGAATAGAGAAGCGACTAGGGCCAGCCTTCACTGGCAAAGGTAAAATGGAGACCTCTGGGATGGGGGGGGGGATCCTGGGTGGTGTCAGCAATACTCTCGGCATTTCAAGGCTGCCTGGAGACCTGGCTTTGAACTTGGGTGGGGTCTCTGGGGAACAAGGAAGAAGTGGCACAGGCCGGGCTGGCAACAGAGCTGGACAGTGCAGTGGGCCTGGGGGCTGCCCGTCCTCATGAGGTCCTCTTGGACACCCCCCACCATTTCAGGGTTGGCCTGTCCTCCACCATCACTGCAGAACCCAGGTTCCTCTTGGGGTCCACATGTGGCTCTGGGCTCCGTCCTGGGCTCTGTGGTGCAAGCTGCAGCCTTTCCCAGAGCTGACAGGCCGTGGTTGCCATCATCACCATTGTTAGGCCACATTGATGCACGTGAGGAGGGCCGTGTCTGGAGCGGCGCTTGTTGGTATGCTCTGTGAAGCAGTGTCTGTCCCCACCGTGTGCCCATCGCCTGCCCTGTGCCAGACACGCAGTAGGTGCTCATGGACAGAGGGCTGAAGAGGTCAGCGGGCTTTTCCCAGAAGTTGTCCTTGCTGAGTCTTACCCTGCCCGAGCGACCCGCCCTACCGCCCAGCTGGCGTCGGGGCCCTGTGGGGTGGGCAGAGCTGGCACCTGGCTGCTTCTAAGCTGGAGGGCCCAGACTCTGGCACGTGGGTACAAAGTCAGCTCCGTTCTGGTGTGGTCCCCTTTCCCCTCAGTTGTGCCTCTGTGCTGGGACTGCTGCCCTCAGGGCCCACACATCTCAAATTCAGGACCCCGGGGACCTGCCTCCCTGGGGCTGGCCACCTACTGTCTGGCCAGTGCTGCGGGCTGCGGCTGCTAGCGGGCAGCAAGGGGCAGCTGGCCCTCTGCTGCTCACCTGTCTCTGCCCCAGCACCTTGTCCAGTCCCCCCCACCCCCGAGTTATTTACAGCCCATGAGAGGGGCTTGCTAAACCCTTCCTGGACCAGGCTCCTTTTATCAACTTCATCTGACGGGGCCCGACTCGGGCTGTCCTGGCTTCCCTCCTCCCTGCCTTCCTCCTCCAGCCTTTCCAGGGAAGAAAGGGGAGATGGAGGGGAAGGAAGGTTATTTTTATTAATGGCTGGACTAGTGGTAACTTCTTGAGGGCTCATTGTGCACCTTCTGGCGTCATCTCTTTCCACCCCCTACGGCCCTACGGGGCGGCCATGAGCATCTCCATCCTGTACAGGCAGGTTGCTGGCCTCGCTGATATCACATGGCAAGGAGTCAGGGCCTCGGAGATTTGAGCCCAGGTGGCCTGGTCCACTGTCTGCCTTTCAGCATCTCTGCTCTGCAACTCGTTACCAGGCTGAGGTCATGGTGAGGTGACAGAGGGCAGAATCCCTCCTCTGGGCTGTCATTCGCCAGGTGTCTCTGAGACCTTGGGCAGTGGGGACACGGAGACGATACAGTCCATTAGTCTTCTAAAGTAAATGCGCATGAGTAAGGTGCTATGCCCAACCCCATTTTACAAATATTACAAATGAGGACAAAATAATTTTTACAAATGAGGACAGAGGCCCAGAGACATTTGGAGACCTGCTTAAGGTCACACAGCAAGGAAGTGGGGAAGACAGGGTTTGGGCCCGGCTCTCTCCCACCTTGGAGACACTTGCCCTCTAGTTGGGAAGAGAGGAAGAATCTGGCTGTCACCACAAGGCTGTGGGATCCCAGGGAGCACCAAGGAATCTGAACACATATCCTGACAGGCCGACCTGAGGAGAGATGGCCAACCTGAGAGGTGAGGGTGGAAAGTTCCCTGCGTGGAGGCCCGAGTAGGTGCCTACTCCCCACCAGTAACACACGCACCCTGCAGACAGGTTCACAGGCCACCGGGGATGCAGAGTGAGTGGTCTTGACCCTTGACCTCTGGAGCTCTTCTGGGACCAGGAGAGCAGGAAGGGCAGGCCGTGTGGAACACTGGGGCTGGAGTCCTCCATTTCCGCCAAGGACTACCTGTTTCCCTGGTGGAGTGCGCTGGGAACCAGGTACCTCTGCTATTGGGGACGTGGGTGCTTTGGGGGCAGAGCCTGGGACTGAGGCCAAGAAAGTGTGGTCAAGTCTTTGATGTCCCTACCCCAGCACCTTGTCCAGCCCCAGGCTTTCCCATGGTTCCCGTTTCCTCTCACTCTAGCCGCTGTGGATTCACTACCTTTAATATTGTGTCTGATAGAATTCAGATGTGCCATCGGATGCCTTATTTCTCTGAACCATTTCAAAGTCATTCTTCACTGCTTATGTGATTTCAACCCTTCCCCCCCTTCCCCTCCCCTCCCCTCCCTTATTACCCTCTGTTCATGTCCAGGACTTTGGGTTGAAGAGAAAGACGGGGAAGAAGAGTTCATGCTGGGGAGAAGGTGTTTGGCTTTTGCCACCCATGTGCTGTGTGACTCTAGACACATAACTTGACCTCTCTGTGCACCAGGGCTCTGGGTTGGAGAAAGCAATGGGTGTGGGGAAGGTTCCTGGCCTCGCTGTACAGAAACATCCTGACTTCTCTGTGCCTGAGAACATGTGTTAGTATTCATCCAGTCGGGACACATTAGCATGTCAGTGGAACATCTCTCATCTGCCCTTGCCTCTGTGACCACTCACCCTGCCCCCTAGCTCAGTGTTTTCCTGAGTATCACATACATCCTACTGGATACACAGAATGTGAAACAGAAGCCGACAGCTTCAGGGACACAGGGAAAATACTTGGGCCGATGGAACTGGTCTCTATCTTGGCTGTGGAGGTGGTTGTGTGACCACAAGTATTGGTTAAAATTTGTACAAATATGCTAAAAAGGGTGAGTTTAACCATATGTGTGTTATACCTTCGTTAAATATATTTTCTTTCAAAAGTCTTGTGCACAATTATTAGAGTTACTTCTAGGTAGTTAACATTTTTTGTTGATATTATGCATGGTATTTTTTTAAAATTACACTTTATGTTTGTTGCTGATATATAGAAATATAACTGATTATTTTTACATGTACTTTTGGGTTCCCTTAGTACTTTTAATAGTTTGGTAGTAGATCTCCTTTGGGTTTTCTATGCAGATATTTGTGAATATTGAGAGTTATACCGTGTTATACTTTATTTCTTTTCTTTCCTCATCACACTGGCTAGGATCTCTAGTACAACATAATAGGAGCAGGGAGTATCGATTTCTTGTTTTTGGTGCCTACTAACATTTCTAGTTTTCATCCAGGAAGATGACATTCATTGTAGGCTTTTGGTAGATACACTCTTTCAAGTTAAGAAACTGTCTTTCCATGTCTAGCTTAACAACATTTTTTATTTTGCTTTGTTTTGTTTCAAATCATCTTGTTGAATTTCATCAGATTTTCGTCTGCATTATTGAGATGACCGTGTTTCCTTTAACCTGATGGCATGGTGATGCACACTCAGGATTCATATCCTAAAATCATTCGTGCATCCCCAGGGTCACTCCATCCTGCTTGTGATGTGGCCACATTTCAGCTTTCCACTTATTTGGTACAAAAAGCTGAATCTGGCTGCCCGGATTTTGTGGCGGATCTTTCCACCTTTGCTCAAGTGTGCGACGGGCTGCATTTTCTTTCTCCTACAGTTTGTCTCTGGTTTGGGCATCAGTGTTGTACCAGCCTCAGGGACGGGCGTCGTGGGGGAAGAAGGAAGCATCTAGGATGAGCAAGGATTGCTTCTTACTCCTCGTTGTAAATCGCGGGGCCCTTCAAATGTTCATTTCTTCCGCCGCAAGCTCAGTAAGGAGTGTGTCTATTTCATTTCGTCTTTAGAAGTTCTGTCATTAAGATTTATTTCATGAGCATTTCAGTCGGGGGCATATCTGTGGTTGCACCCATTCTTTATTCCAAATACCATTTGCGCACGCTCTGTTTTTCTTGATCGTTCTTGTCGGAGGTTAGCAGAGGTCAGCTTGGTGGACTATTTACCCTGTTGCTTTGTTTTCTGGTTCCTTCACTCATTCTCTTCTGCTTCCACTGGGTTTATTCAGCTGTGGTCAGCGTATTTGTTTCCAGCCCCCTTTTCCAATGCAGTAGGTTGAGAGTACCCGTGTTGCTCCGGGAACAACTTCTGCGGTCCTTCGCAGTTGTTCCTAGGTGGCATTTTCATTACCACGCGATTCCAGGGATCAAGACCATCCTGGTTTTCCCCTGGGCCCAGAATGAAGTCTGTTTTCCCGAAGACAGGATGTGGGGGAATGGTGTGCTCAGTGCAGGCGATGCGCAGGCGCTGTGGGCTTTTCACAGGCCCCCTGAGGAGGGGTGGTGGTGTTTTGTCTTGTGTTTTAATTTGGTTTAAGGCAGCAGTTGGGAAGGAGTGAGTTGCAGTTAGGCTTTAGATCATTCACATACATTTTGGAAAACACAAAGCATTATTAAAACACATTCTGTTTGAAAACACAAAATCTCCCCCCCCTTTTTTTTAACGGATGCGTAAGCAATGAGAGTGAAAACATGGGGCAGGCGTGTACCAGCTTCTTGGTCACAGCGCCCTGTAACAGGGAGAAGGACAGGTCCTGGGGAGGGGCTCGATGGAAGCCCGTCGCATTTTCTTTCTTGTAACAAGAAGATCTCAAACCATGACAATAACAATTATAAAAAACTGTAAAAATGTAAGAGCTAGGAGAACCTTTTTCGAACTGCAAAGAAACAACCGCTTTTGACATTTAAACCGCTGAGGTGCTACCTGTCTCTGCCTGTGACCAGTTGTCAAAACCCCAGCTTGGTGGGAGTCAGAGTGGAGGGAAAACAAAGACCAGAGCCAGAGACCAGTGCCTAGAGCGGCCCCTGTGGAGCACCCAGTGGGCTCCCTGGTGGTGGTGGCGGTGGGTGTGGCCAGCACCCAGCATTAGGCAGCCCAGTTCCCTGCAAGATTTTGGGAAGTGACTTGTCCCTGTTTGTCAAGTGCCTTCCTGTTGGCTTAGGAATTCCACGTTGGGAGATGGAGGCAAGGAAGAGAGTTTGGACAAAGAGATAAATAGATGAGAAAATGTTTATCAGAATCGTTTACAGAAAAAAAAATTTAGAGATAGACAACAATCAGTAAGCTCTGTATTTGCATGTTAAAAGACTTTGTATCATCTTAACAAAAATGATAGTGATGAAAACGTGTAATAATAGAGCAAAATGCTTGTGGTTACGTTTTAAGTGACAAAAAAGAAAAAAAGCAAAAGGCAACATTGTGCATCTCACTTGATGTGTCTGTATGGAAAAACTATGAATTAAAAACATCCAGAAGAAATAGATCAGAATGTTATCAGGAGAGTCTCCAGCTGGCGCTCCTTGCTGCTGTGTATTTCCCCAAATGGAATATTTTAGGTGTAATGTAGAGAAAGAAGAGCTGTGTCACAGGCGGCCTGGTGACATAGCAGGACAGGTCGCTGGTTTCCAGCGAGGTGAGCTCCAGGTGCTTATGTGAGCTGGTCTTGTTTGAGCCACATGCCATCTCCCCTCGCTCGAGCTGGTGTTGTCACATTTACAGATGAGGACACTGAGGTCCACAGCAGTTGGCGACTTGCCCACCTACTAAGTGCCAGAGTTGGGGTCTAAACCTGAATCAGGGAGAGAGTCATCAGGGGACCTGGCCCCACATCTGAGCCCCACTTCTCCTGGCCTGGCCATTCTGTGCTGGGGCTAGGGTCTGCCTATGGGGCTGGACTTTGTCCCAGGCCCCTGGAGCCCACCCTGTCCCGAGGGGTCACTCATCTGCAAGCCCCCACCCCTCCCATTCCTGCCTGTGCTGTGGGCAGAGGCACCCACCTCCTGTGGGAGACCCTTCTGGCTCCCTGCCACGGCTCCCTGGTGGGAATAGGGGGGCACCTTTCCCCACATTCCCGCCATCCTCCATCACCGGGCAGTATCCGCAGCACAGAGACCATGGCCGTGGCCATCCCTGAGCTCCCCGAGGGGGGGCATTTGCCTCGATCCGCTTTGAGGAGGGTTCCCCACTCCCATTTTACGTGGGAGGAAACAGGATCAGCCATGTCACATGCCAGGTCTCTTGGTCTCAAGCCGGCCCCTCTGCTGGGTGGGCCCTCGGCTCCTCCAGGGGTCCGCGCGCCGACTCCGATGTCACTTTCTGTGGAAGACCCTTCTGGTCTTCCTCACTGAAGTAAAGTACATAGGGTTAGGGGTGAGTGCCCCACAGCCTGTGTCTGAATTCCAGCTGCATTGCTGCTGTGACCCTCTACATCGGTTTACCCACCTGGGAGATGGGTGTTGCATGGCTGAGAGCGCTCAATGAGCTGTCTGTATGGCACATAGGATGGTGCCGGCTGGCGGTGGCTCCAGTTCCTGCTTGTTTGGATCTGTCTGTCTGTCTGTGTGCCCAGAGAGCGGGAGAGCACTTGGGACCGTGGCCCGCCTTTGGGGTGGGTATGGGGGCCTGTGGTTGTTCGGGCCTCCTGAGACTCGAGACTCGGGAGTGAGCTTCATTCTGAGGTCTCATCATGGCTTAGTCATGATAGAGCCCACATTCTTGGGGAGGCGTGCCTAATCCCTGCATCTGGCTCCCCTTTTGGTCCGGGAGAAGGGGCTGTCTGCTGATTTCTGCCCCACTTCCTGGCAGGGACTCTATGGGGGCAGGGACTGTGTTCTCTGCCGCCATGTCCCTTGGGGTGGCTAGGTACACTTGGGATGGGTACTGAGAACAAATGTGCAGACAGGATGGTTCATGTTGTAGCTGCCGGGCTGGCGGCTCCCGGCTATTTGGTGAAACACCAGGCCAGACGTTGCTGTTACAATATTTAAAAAATGAATTAATGTTTAAATCAGCAGACGAGGGCGGGGTCACAGAACCACCTGTCATCTCCAATAGGACGCGTGTCCTGTGTCCCACCCCACTATCCGCCCCAACAGGACCCTGGTTTCCTCCATCGGGAAAGCACATGTTCAGTCCTTGTGTTGATGGAATGTCCTAAGCATGGGCCACAGGTCTCTCAGGTGTGAGTCTCTGTGACGTGGTAGGAAAGTCCATCTCCAGAAAGTTCCCTCTTCTGTTTAGACTGCAAACACAGCTTTTTTCCTGGTTCCACCCCAGAGATCAGCCTCCAGTGGGGCTCCCGGGTCCTAGCATTCCCCTGTGCCCGGGGCCCCCTTCTGACGCTTTCACCCCTCTGGCTGTCCAGATTCAGGTTTTTTTTTTTTTTTTTTTTTTTTTTTTTTAGATTTTATTAATTTATTTGACAGACAGAGATCACAAGTAGGCAGAGGCAGGCAGAGAGAGAGAGGAGAAAGCAGGCTCCCTGCTGAGCAGAGAGCCTGACATGGGGCTTGATCCCAGGAACCTGGGATCATGACCTGAGCTAAAGGCAGAGGCTTTAACCCACTGAGCCACCCAGGTACCCCAGAGCAGTCCTTTCATTTCAGACATGCAGGTAACAGGGCTAACCCCCATTCCTACCCCAGATGGAGACTGACAACCCTCACTTGTGGCAGGGAGCCTCCATGCTGTGGCTCCAATGGGCTGCTCAGGGTTGGGTGCAGGCCCGGCTCGCGTGTCCGTGGCTGGTAGTGACCTCATATGGCAGGGCCTGAGCACCCCACCGGGCTGGGACTGTCCCCGCAGACACTGTGGACTGTGAAGGATGGTGTTACCATGCCCATGCCCCCGTGGCCTCGCTGCGCCCACCTTAGCAGGCGCTTGTTCTTGCTGTCTCTCTCTCTCTCTCTCTCTTTCTCTCTCAGATGGCTTTTGTCTCTGTGGCAACCTCCCTCTGTACCTGCCGGGCCCAGGTTCCCACTGTCCCCTGCAGAGATCCTCAGAGCCTCCGCTTCCTCGTCCACCTCTCCCATCCCAGCGTGTCCTTCACACTTTAGCAAGAGCGAGTCCCCTCACAGGCAAATCTGACTCTGCACGTCTGTCCCAAACCCCGCTGCACTCAGAAGGGCTTCATCCTTCCTTGACTCAGAGGAACTGTCTTCATCATGCTCACCCGTGCACCCTGCTGCACCTGGGTCTAGCTCCTGCGGTCTTAAGGGTGCTGCATCTCCCCCTTGCCTCTGGGTCTTTGCACCTGAGGATTCCTGTTCCTGGTTCAAGTTTCTACTTAGAATCAGCAGTGATGACAATGATGGCTGAGACTCACAGCCTTCTTTCCCTGGGCCAGGAGCTGTGCCTACTGACCACTTCCTGTTCATCTCCTTTGCCTCTCGCGTAACCTCACAGCTTTGGTGCTGCTTTGGGCCCCATTTCACAGGTGAGGAAACCGAGGCTCTGAGGGTTTAATGAATTGACCTGGGTCTCATGGCTGGTGTGAGGAGAGCTGAGGTTTCCAACCAGTCTGCCTGGATCTGGAGTCTGCCTTCTTGACCAGCGCATCTGGGGAGCCCCCCTGATGCCGGGGCCAGGACGAGATGCTTCCTGAGTTTCTGTCTGTTGCAGGCCCCGCCATGCCTGTGCCCTTGCCTATTTACTTCACTCGTTGGCTGGTTTGCGAGCTTGCTCAGCTGCAGAGCCTGGCGTGTCTCAGTGGGCTCAGTAAATAAGGTCCACTGCGGGTGTCCCTGGCTGGGTGGCTTTCCAGGCAGTGACCCAGGCTCTGGGCTCTGTCCAGCGCTGAATTCCACCATCTTCCACAAGATGAAGGATGGAGGGAAATGGGAGGGAGGACACCGCTGGGGCATTCCTTGGCCAAGTAAACAGTGCTTGTCACATCTCCCCACACCCCCCTTGCCATCCCCAGGGCCTGCTGTGTACTGGGCCAAATGCAAAAGATGAGATCCCAGGAGGCCTTGGGATTCGCCAAACACACTAAACCTACAGGGGATAAAGTCACCTGCGATGGGCTGAGGTCGCCCCTGATTCCTGTGTTGAAGCCCCAGCGCCATGCGGCTATGTTTGGAGACGGGACCTTTGCAGAGGTGTGAAGGTTAGAGGAGGTCTTGGGATGGGGGGCTGATGGAAGAGACACCAGACTCGCTCACTCTCCACCGTGCGAGCACAGTGCCAGCAGACAGCTGTCTAGGTACGGCCTGCAGCAGGACCTCTGTCAGAAACGCACCCCCAACGCCCGGATCTCAGACCCCAGCCTCCAGGGCTGTGAGGAGTGAAAGTCTGTTGTCTGAGTCTACTGCTCTGGCCCTCGCTACCGCTGGCTGGGCAGACTGGGACAGACCCAGGGATGGAGTGACGGGCCAGGAGGTACACACCTGGAGAAAGCCGGGCCCAACCTCGAGGAGACAGAGCACCAGCTGTGTTTTCTCAGGGCAGAACCATGCTTTTGCCAAATTGTGCTGTATGTCTCCAGCGGTAGCTTTGTGCTGCTCTGAGCCACGGAAGATGGCACCCTGGAGATGCAGGGGTGGGTGTCCTGGCGTGGGCCCAGAACCTCCTGTCCTTGGGTTGTGGCCGGCGGGGCTGCTGGGTCACTGAATGTCCACTCTGGCAGCAGGTGTCTCCGTGGGGCTCCCGGGGTTGCTGGCGCAGGGCTGTGAACAGAGGACATGAGCTCGTGGCCCTCGGGTGGAGTGTGGACAACTGCAGGGAATCTGAGACCAACCCGCAGGTCCCTTTGCTGCTCAACACCTTTGGGGCTCCACCCTCTGGAGACGGAGTCCTCTCAGCTGTGTGTCTGTCCTTTGTCACCTCTTAAACTCAGGACAGTCTTGTTACAAGGTCCCTAACCCAAGGACCTTGTTTCTAAGAAGGTCACCATGACCGGTTCCAGGGGTTAGGCTGTGGGCATGCCTTTCTGGGGCCATCATCTGACCCACTGCAGAGGCATGGCCGCCGGAAAGCATTACTGAAGTCCCCATTGATGGAGCCGGGGAGGGGAACCCATAGGGCAGGCAAGGCTCCGGGAGCTGCAGGAAGCCACTACAGTCTGCAGTGGCCGAGGGCAGGAGGCTGGGCCCCGAACAGGTGGTGGCTGTGGCCCCAGAAGAGGGGCTGTCCCACCTGGAGCCGAGGCCACAGAGTGGAGTGCAACGACCCCGGGCCCAGCATGCCCCCCACTCAGCTTTCTTCCCTCCATCTCCCACTGGGTGAGCCCTCCTGGAAGCCAGAGGGCAGGGGAGGTGGGGGTGGGGTCCTTGGGTGGGGTCCAGCCCCTGTACACAGGACGGGGCAGAAAGGGCAGTTGGGACAATCAGCAACTCCCCAGTAGGAACTCAGAGGGAAGCCAGAGAATTCCACCAGGGGCAGTGGGGCCCAGCGGTGCCCCTGTTCCCTGTCAGGCCGCCTCCCACCTGTCCCTCCCCGCCCCTTTTCTCTGCTCCCCTCCCCCTCTTTCCTCCCCTCCCCCTCTTTCTTCCCCTCTCCCTCTTTCCTCCCCTCCCCTTTTTCTTCCTTCCCTCCCCACCTTCCCTGTTTCCTTCAAGGACCCCATCTGAGCGCTGATGAGGCAACACATGACAAAGCTGGGGCTGGGGTGGGTGGCTGGGGCCCTTGGCCGGATCCGTGGGTGTAACAGAGGAGTGACCCAGTTTTGACTCAGATACATTAGGGCCAGAGGGGTGGTTTGTGAGTGGGGGCAGGTTCTTCCTGTGACCCTGGGTCACTGGGGGTCTGTCAGCAGCCCGTGGGGCCAGCTGGCAGGGCTCCGGGCCCACGGGAGCGGCCCATCCTGCCCCCATCAGTCTGTTGCCCCGAGGTGCTGGCTCGTCCATCCCTGGGCCTTGCCCGAGTCCCTGCGTGTGCCAGTGCTGGTCAGATGACGATTTTTCTTAATGAGACCGTACTGACTGACCTCCAGAAGAGAGCGGCTTTCCCTCCCCTGCCCCACCCCCCACGTACGGACTGCCCCCCCCATCATCCGTCATTGTAAGGGTTCATTTTGGGGATCAAATTATCCCAGATTTAGCCAGTGGGAGCCCCTGTTTTTCTGACATCTCCCTGGCATTTAATGACATTCTTTGTCAATGACTCCTTATGGCCCTCGAGCTGTTGCCGACCCACACTGCCCGGTGTTTGCCCTGCATCTGGAATGCCCTCCCCCCACCCCAGCCTCGCTCCTTGTAAATGATGGTTTTTTTGAAACCAAGGTCTTGGTGTTAGGTGAGCTCCTTTATCAAAAGATGTTAATCTCCAGTGATTGATCTGTTATTGATGGATCCCTCCTTCTTCCCAGCAGAGCGCCAGAAGGAGAACACTTGGTAGTCCTTCCGACAGCTATTTCTAGTCCTCCAGGCTCCCAGCAAACCCTCCACCTCTCCCCAGGGAGTCTTCCTAAAAAAAGCAGGCTCCCCTCGTCCTGGCAGCAAGGTTGCTGGATTCAAGCCGTCTGTCTGTCGTCGGGCTTCCCGTCTGCTCTTTCTGGCATCCTCCGCGAGTAGAGATGGGCCTTGGTTAGGCTCCAGCCATGCAGGGGCGCCTGGATAGAGTCTGGAGGCTTCCAGGACTCCCAGGCCATAAGAGATGGCCTCACCTCTTCTCTGTCCCTGGGCAGGTCACCTCTTCCCCTCTTGGGGGAGGGGGAAAGAAGGAGGGTTTTCATGTGAGCAGGTGCAGGGGAACTCCTGGAAGGAAGGGTTCTTTCCAGAGGTGGGTGGAAGCATCCTGTGTCTGTGATGGGCTCCCCTGGGCCAGGGCGAGCAAGCACTGAGTCTGGGAGGGGGCAGGATTTGAAATGAGGTAGCCCGGTTTTCTGTACATTCACCAGTCACCTCGCTCAGGCCTCCTGCGTCTGAGCTCCAGGCACAGAATGGGGAAGCAGGAAGGCTTTGGAGTCAGGAATGTTCACATTCACCGCATGGCTTTGCTGCTGAGGACTGTGCTGTCCCTGGGGAGGTCATCCACACTCTCTGGGCCCAGGTTTCTCCAGCTCATGGTGACGATGGTGGTCTTCAAATGTTGGGGTCTGCATGAGCGTTAGAAGTGACAATAATCAGGAATCCGTTATCTAGTTTGTCAATAATAACTAGTGGCAGGGCACCTGGGTGGCCCAGTGGGTTAAAGCCTCTGCCTTCAGCTCAGGTCATGATCCCAGGGTCCTGGGATCGAGCCCTGCTTTGGGTTCTCTGCTCAGTGGGGAGCCTGCTTCCCTCTATTTCTGCCTGCTTCTCTGCCTGCTTGTGATCTCTGTCTGTCAAATAATAAATAACTAATCTTTAAAAAATATAATAACTAGTGGCCATAAGTGTTCCTAATTGGAATGCTTCCTACCAATTGTGAAGTGCTCTATAATTGTGAAGAGTTGATAATCTTAAAATCAAGGGTCAGGGGACCTGTAGGAGTCGGCTGTCCATAGGGCACATGGAGAACCCAGCTCCCAGCCCTTGGGGAACTCTCACCCGGGCCTGACCCTGCCCACTGTCTGATCATCATAGAACGTGATAAACTTCTCTTCCAGAAGTTAGGTGGAAGAACTAACCCTTTCATGAGGACAACTAGGACTGCGGCAGTAATAACAGTGCTTGTGGGTTTCAGAGAAGCAACCAGACCAGGAGTGTTGGGTGAGATCTCAGAGCGGGGTGGCGGGGGGCAGCAGACAGAGGCTCAGGCAGCGGAGCACAGCATTTGGGGCCACAGGGATCTAGCATGCTTTCTGAGATGCTGAGTCATGCCTGTGGCCAGGGGACAAGAGCCCAGGGCTGTGATCGACTCAACCATAGCTGGATCCAACCATAGTTGGTACCCAACTTGACTGTCCCCAAGGGTAGCTAGTACTAATCCCAGAGGCTGTGAGTGTTTCCCTTCATCACAAAGGGAGTTGGCAGGTATGATTAAAGGTCTTCAGATGGGGAGATGATTCTGAATTAGCTAGCTGAGCCCTAAACATAATCCCAGAGGGAGATTTGACGCAGAAGATGGAGGCCTTATGACCACTGATGTAGGATGCTAGACTTCCAGTTTTGGAGATAGGAGGAGAAGCTGCAGATCAAGGAACGTGGGTGCCTCTAGAAGCTGGAAAAGGCCAGGATTCTCTCCTAGCCTCTCCAGAGGGTGGACAGCCTGACTGACCACTTGCCTTTGTCCTAGTAAAAGTAAGTTCAGACTTCTGGTCCCCAGAACCGTAAGAAAATCAGTATGTGTTGTTTTCAGCTACCAAATTGGTGGTAATTTGTTAGAGCAGCCCCAGGAAACTAATGCAAGGACCCGCCCAGGGATCCTGTCCTGGCAAGCCGGCCTTGTTCTGAATTAGGACCACAGAGGGTGGACCTTATCCATGAGGGCATCAGCAGCAGACCATGTAGATACGGCATTTCAGCTCCGTGCAGTCGGAACCGCTGAAATTGTGGAGATACCATATGGGATGCCTGGTGCCCTGGACAGCTGGCAGACATGAACGTAGATCCTTTCTAGATGGGGTGACACCATCCTGAATGTCTACATCAGAAATCCGGTGTTTGTGCACAATAACGACTACTGGGCACACGAGACGGCGTCCTGGGGGCTCAGCAGGAACAACGGACCACAGACGCAGACCCTCAGGACATCCAGGAAAGGAGTTACCAGAAGAGAACTTCGACAGAACTGTTTTCTGGGCTCCAAGAGATGACACGATGGGATTGAGAGTTTCAAGAACTGGGAGCTGTAAAGAGCAGCGAAGTGGAAATGACAGAACTCAGATGTTCAGTAAGTGGAACACACAGCTGGAGAGAGAACCAGCAGCTTGGAGGAAGGGTCGAAAGGGAAAACCAGAATGAGGCACAGGGTTAAAGGGTAGAAAACACCAGGAAGAGGTTACGATCCATAGAAGTGGGGATCCAATGAGATCGGAGTTCTGGAAGAAGAAGCAAAGAAATGGGCCAAAAGCAATCATGGTTGGGTCTGGGACGAGACTGCCTTCCTTTGCTGCGTCCATCATGACAAAACCCCACAGTCAGCCCGGCGTGAACAACAGAAATCTACTTTATCGTGGCTCTGAGGCCAGAAGCCTGAGATCCAGCTGTTGGCAGGTTTGGTCTCTTCTGCGGCCTCCATGTCCATGTCCTCGGTCTGCAGGGGATGACTTCTCGCTGCGTCCTCATGTGGCTTCCATGTGCACGTGTCCTGGTGTCTCTCTGTGCGTCCACATCTCCGCTTACAAGGACATCAGGTTGGGTTAGGGTCCTCCCCAAAGCTCAATTTCACGTAACCACCTCTTTAAAGATACAGCCTCCAAACAGTCATATCCAGAGGTGCTGCAACATAAAGCTTCAACGAGTACCTTTTTTGGAAGGTGGAGCGGGGAAGACACAGGCCGTAGTGATCATAGTCAGTCCTGGATTCGGGAATGTCCAGGAGCCCTGAGCAGGACAAGGAGAACAAAACCACATCTCTCCACCCCATGCCAGCACTGCCAAATGCTGAAGATACAAGAAGCCTTCCAAGCAGCCAGAAAGAAAGGACAGGTCACCTTCAGGGGAATGACTGCTAGAGTGTCAGCTGACTTCTTATCCAAAACAATGGAAGCCAGGAGGTGGTGGAAGATATCCTAATGAGCCAGAGAAGGAAATGCCTGCCCAGACCCTGCGTCAAGGATGTCCTTCTGGAGTCCGTGTAGCAGCTTGGGGTCCCTGTGGGTAAGATGGGAAGGGTGGTGGGAAGGACCCATAAACTCTGGTGTGTGGCTGTAATGTGTAAGGGGTCTATATGGTACCCTGGGCCAAGAGACAAAAGACAAGCAGGAAGGAATATGGAGGGGGCCCCCCCAGGTGGGTTTGGACTTTCGTGGAGGAGGTGTGGTCCAACCTGTTGGACAGTGGGGAAGCTTG
The DNA here is from genome assembly GCF_022355385.1 of Mustela nigripes. Taxonomy (NCBI): domain Eukaryota; kingdom Metazoa; phylum Chordata; class Mammalia; order Carnivora; family Mustelidae; genus Mustela; species Mustela nigripes. Next base: position 206,085,673 of record NC_081557.1, on the reverse strand, counting down.
TCAGGTTTCCCAGATAGGAGCTGGTCTGCAGTCCTTGGGCAGCTGGCCCCCCTCCTATGTGTAATCAGGGCCCAGTGGTCAGCAGTGAGGGGGCGCTGTCCAGAGAGGGTGTGGGCCTGTGGTGCAGTTGAGCTATGTGGGGGACTGTGGAGGGACAGTGGCCTGGTGGGAACCTTCCATGGTAAGCCGATCAGTGGCTTCCCGGGAGAGAGGGGGTGGGGAGGAGGGGGAGACACATATGTATACAGTGTCAGAACTTACCAGATTTCACACCTTGAATAAGGGCGATTTATTGCCTGTCAGTAATGCTGTTGAAGGAAAGGGTTTAAGGACGCAGGCTCGGTGTAAACTCTGTAAAGAAGGGCAAGTGTTTCACATGGAAATCAGGATAGTGTGTTAACTTTGGGAGGGTTTGGACTGGGGAGGGGCCCTGGCTTGCGGTGAGCGGGTGGGGGGGGTTCCCAGAGTCCTTGGTAATGTCCTGATTCTTGACCTGGATTGTGGTTTCATGGCTATTTACTTTGTGAGGAATTTTTGATCTTCGGAACCCAGAAAAAGTAGGGTCTGGTGTCGCAGAGGAGACGTTTGTGCTCAGTTCCCTTCCCAGCTGCTCCCTGAGTGCAGGCCTGGGGGTGCCACGAAGGACCTCCCTCCCCCCCCCCACCCTCAGCAGGACAGGCACGGTGTGACTGTGAGCTGAGAGCAGGACCAGGGGTAGTGTGGATGGGCCTCTCCCCCACGGAAGCAACAGGGGCGAACAGGAAGCCAGAGTCTCAGGGCTGTGGAGGGTCACTTGCAGCAGGACTCTGGTCCCCAGAGAAGGGTCAAGGGCAAGCCCCCAAGATGAGCAGGGATGTCTCAGGTCAGAGGTGAGGGCCGATGACAGGGAGGGATGCGTGAGAAGCAAGCTGACTTCCCCGTGTTGTGGAACTCATCTGAGTTTCAATCCCTTCCTCTTTAAAATGGGGACAAGGAACACTGCAGGCTGAGCAGGTGACCCAGTGTCCCAGCTACCTGAGCCGGTCCCGGCTGATGCCTGTGCTCATGGCTTAGTTACCGATGGTGCTGGCGTTCATCTCTATGGCGGCCCCGTTTGGTTTGGATGGAGGTCACAGTCATCCCAGTCACAGGGATGTTGTGACAATTGGCAGTGTGACGAGGACCTCGCTCACCAGCCTGCACACGGTTCGTGGTCCACCAGTGCAGGTTCTGACCCAGCTGCCTCCGGGGCCGTCCGAGAGCCACGAGGGTGACCAGTGACCTTTCCCGGACCTTCGCTTATCTGGGAAGTATCTACTCACCCCGGCATCCAGTCCACCAACAGCCGTTTACCTTAGTACCTGTCCCTTCAACCATCCGTCCGTCCAACCATCCCCATCCATTCTGACCCCCGTGCTTCCGTCTGTCCAAGAATTACCCATCCATTCTCCTGTCTGTCTTTCCACCCCCCCGCCCGCCCTCTCAGCCATCCATCCACCCAGCACGTGTCTGTTCGTTGAATACTCCCCCAGCCCCGTCTCAGCGGACGGCACCCCCACGGCCCCGGGGAAACGGGACTCTCAGGCTCAGAGTAGTGTCCATGCCGCTAAGTACCGAAGCCTGAGTTAATCTTAACCCTTGCGTCGCTCCCCGAATGTGCTGGCTTTGACTTTGTCCTTTGAAACAGTGTTCTCTTGCTTCTGGGCCACCACTGTGCATCCCCTCCCCACCACCCCTGCCTTACTGACCCTTCCTAGTTTCTTGTCTCTCCTGAGCTCCCTGCTTGTGGGCTCTCACATGCCCAGGAAGCAGTCCCTGGACTCTCCCTTCGTGAGGCCGTATACTTGGGACATTGGGGTCTCATCTGGTCTCAAGGCGTTAAGTACATTCCATGAGCACGGATGCCCTCTTGTCCCTCTGTGTCCTGGGTTGGCCCCTTTGGCTGCAGTCATGTGTGTCTGGCTGTTTCTGTGACCTTTTCCTGGGGTGTGTGGTGGACACTTGGACTCACCGAGCGCACACTTCTGTCCTTCCCCACGCCATTCTGCTCTCTTCCCAGCTTGTCAACAGCGACACTGTCTCTCCAGTTGCTCAGACCGAGTGTCTTGGGGTCACTCTGGAATCCGACCTTCTCCGCCACTCCCCCTCAAGATGTCCACACAGCCTATTTATCTCCCACCCAAATATGTCCGGAATCCCTCTCCTGACCTCTGCTGCATGTGCCCTGGCTCAAGCCGCCAGCTGCTCAGACTGGGTCACAGAAACAGCCTCCTGTCTGGGCTTCTTGCCTTCATTCCTGCTCCCTGCATCCTGCAGTCAGCTTAGTGGCCAGACTCAGGCCATGTCACCCCCCCATCAGAGACCTCCAGTGGCTCCCAGGTCACCCAGGCTTCACCCCCCACCCCGTCCTTCCTCTCTGGTGGTGTATGCTACTCCCCTTCCCTGGCTCACCCATTCTGGCCCCGCCGGGCCCCTTGCTGTTCTTAGAACCCGCCAGATTCCCCTGCCTGGAATGCCCTTTCCCCAAGCACCTATGCGGCTTCTCTGCTAACCTCCTTGGGGTTTGTCAAGTGCCCTTTCTTAGTGTGGATGGTGCCCTGTGGGGGGTTCAAGATCGCATCTGGCCTGAGCTCTGCTCCTTGGGAAGCAGAGCCTGAGGAGGAGGCTGGGCCTGAGGTGGGAATGCGTGTTTGTGAGCTGCAAGCCCCGGGTGGCGAGCACGAGGGGAGAGGAAGCCCCACGCTGCCCCTTTCTTGGCAACCCGTGGTGATGCCCGGCAGGCTACTTGGCACCTGTGTGTGCCCAGCACCGCAGCTCTCCAGAAAGGGCATAGGGTGGGGCCACGTTTGGGGGGCTCCACAGGCAACAGCATGGGGGGGGGCACGTGTCTGCTCACCACTCATCTCCTGCTTCTCACTGGTCACCATCTGTGCCCTGGGGAGCTGTTCACTCACAGCTCTGGCTGTTTAGGAAGCCAGAGCCCAGGCTCCAATGCCATGTCTTCTCCACGTATACAAGCGCGGAGCCTGGGCACAGGTGCGCCCACAGGGAGGCAGGGCTGGGAGACCCCAGCAGTGGGCGATGGCTCTGGGTTCACACCTTGCTGTCCTTCCTGCCTTGTCTTTCCCGTGGAGCATCTGACATAATCTAGGGTGTTACTCATTTCTATGTTTAGCATCCCTCTCTCTCCTGGAATGGAAGCTCAAGAGGGCAGGAATTATTGCTGTGTCCCCTGCTTATTCCCACTGCTGAGAGCTGTGTCTGGTCCCTCGTAGATACTCTGTAAATATTTGTGGAATGAAGGAATGAAAGGAGATTCTGTTTCATCGACCCAAAGAAGATTCTCTTTTGAGCAGTAGGTTTAACGCTGTAGGATTCCGTTTTATCTGAGAGTCTTACTCTGTCGAGTATTTATTTAGACACATTGTTACGAATGCGGAGTATTGGAGTCTATGTTCCAGAGCCTGCCCTCTAGACAAAGTCCACAGGACTTCGCTGGGGCCAGACAACAGGATGTGAGTGTTTAAACTGAGCCCTAGTAAAATACATGTGTGTGCGTGCTGTTGGGGGGTAGCAGGAAGGATCCACATCCAGTTCGTAGTGCTGGGATGGGGGGTTGGGGAAGGGTTTATGTTATTGCTCTAGCATTTCTTTCTATGCTCTCACTGTGGGGGTCTTTTTTTTTCTTTTTTTAAAGATTTTTATTTATTTATTTGACAGACAGAGATCACACGTAGGCAGAGAGACTGGCAGAGGGAGAGGAAGGGAAGCAGGCTCCCTGCTGAGCAGAGAGTCCGATGCGGGGCTCTATCCCAGGACCCTGAGATCATGACCTGAGCTAAAGGCAGAGGCTTTAACCCACTGAGCCACCCAGGTGCCCCAAATTGTTCGTTTCTAAACTTTAAAAAATGTCCAGCTGAGAATCTGGAAAAATGACCCTCAGTCCTGAGTCCAGGCGAGGCCCCCTGGGGTCAGAGGTGCTTGGCAGCCCTGGGCAGAGTGGCGCTCTGGCCTCTCTCAGGTCTCTGGGTGTCCCTGGAGATGTCCTCCCCCTGGTCATCCCTGGAGAGGCTGCAGGTGGCTGGAGCTCTGGTTCCTTCTGGAAGGGGCATCCTAGAGGCCAACTTGTTTTCCGGTATGCGAGGCTGATCGCTGGTAACCTCCCCACTCTGCCTGTTGCCCCTGCTGTTTTTTGTTTTAAAGATTTTGTTAGAGAGAGAGAGAGCATGAAAAGGGACGGGGTCAGAGGACAAAGCAGACTCCCCATGGAGTGGGGAGCCCGATGTGGGACTCGATCCTGGGACTCCATCTGAGATCCTGACCTGAGCTGAAGGCAGTCACTTAACCAGCTGAGCCCCCTAGACACCCCATGTTTTTCCTGCTGTTAACACAAGGCCATACCTCTGATGCAGACAGTCAGGACTGCTGAACTGAAGCAGGAGTGACAGGTCACTTCGCTCATTCATCATTCCTTGCTGGTCTGCTTTGCCCTGAGCCAGGTGTGTGGTGACTCAGACATGGCCATGGTCCTTAGGGAGCTCACATGCTACTGGGGAAGACAGACACCAGTTCACCCCATGCTCGTCCCCCACAGGGTAGGCAATGTGTAGGCATTGTCCTAGCGGGGAGGGGTCTGGAATCCCACAGGTGAGCATCCTGGAGGAAGTGGTGCCTGAGCTGTGTCTTTGTGGCACAGCCAGGCAGATGGCGGGAGGGAAGGGGAGTGGGGCCAGAGGATCAGAGGTGTTCCAGGGGCAGAGACAGGCAGCGGATAGGGGGCCACTTTATCAGCTGGTAGAAGGAGGTGGGGTTGAGGATAAATAAACAACACAGGGAAAGGGGGCCCAAGCTGGGGCTCAGCATTCGGCACCCCATCCCCTGTTGGGAGAGGTGGGGCTGGGGCAGGGCCTCAACCTTGATCTTGCCCCTTGATGGCCTCGATGAGGTAGACCAGACATGGGTATCCACTGACACAATTGCCACTGGTCACGGATCGTGACTGGCTGTCTGGTGAATTGGGCCATGTAAATCACCAAACCCTGCCAAGGTGATGTTACAAGTGTCCTGGGACACTGGATGGCATTATGCACTGCACGTGGCTCTGAGAGAGATCTAGGACTCAGACGCCCCCCGCGGAGGGCGAGGGTGGGAGGCAGGGTTGTGTGAGTGGGGTGAGGGGCAGCGCAGGGAGGCCTGGTGGCTGGACATCCTGGACAGAGGGTTGGAGTGACCCTTGGTGACAGAGTGGCAGAAATGAGTACCAGGAGATGTGTGGAGATTTTCTCTGAGTTTAGTCCAAACTCTTGGAGTTTTAAATGTCTGTTCCATGTATCAGAACCAATTAAGAAGAAAATACTGAACACATGCAGAAAAACTCAGAAAATGACTATAAAATCTCCATGGACCCTGCCCCCCCCCCCCACCGCCGCCTTGACACTATTTACAGTTTTAGTTTTCTTTCCAAAACAGGAGATGGGATGTTGCTGATGCCCATCCCCCTCCCCCTGCCCCTGACATAACTGCTGCCCCCAAGTTGGCGGTTATCATCCCCACGAGGCTTGGTACTGACTTGTGGTGGGACAGTACCTGGTTAAGGGGGCTGGCGTTTGGACCCCAGCATGAAGCTCCCACATGCACATCAGTGCTGAGCGAGGGGCTGTGCCTCAGTTTCCCGGAGCTGCTGGAACGACATACACAAACGAGAGCTCACACACTGGGCATGAATTCTCTTGCAATTCTGGGGCCAGATGCTCAGAATCAGGGTGTGGACAGGGTGTGGACAGGGCTGGGTCCTCCAGAGGCTTCGAAGGACAGCCAGTTCTGGGCCTCTCCTGGTTTTTGAGGGTTTGCTGGCGTCCTTGGTGCTCCCCATCTCTGCCTTCATCTTTACCTGGCCTTCTCCCCGTGTGCCTGTCTCTGACCAAATGTCCCCTTTTTATAAGGATGCCCGTTGTATTGGATGATGGCCCCCTGCTCCAGTATGACCTCAGCTTAATTAATTACTCCTACCATGGCTGTTTACAAATCGGGTCATGTTCTGAGGTCTCGGGGGTTAGGACTTCAGCCTATAGTTTTTGAGAGGACACAAGTCAGGCCATCACGACCGGTTATTACTGTTACTAACCTCACTGTTCCACTGAATTTCCTCTCTGTCACACTGCTTCCCCATGTAGACCAGAAACTGGGATGTCCCCGGTCCTGTGCCTGGAACGCTGAGAGGAGCAAGGGAGTAGGGCAAGGCGGGGCCCCCCTGCTGCTCACGTGGGGCCTGGGGTGGCTTGGCATGGCACCCTGTTTTCTCATCAGGTAGAACAGAACCTAGCCCAGCTCCCTCTCTCCTGGGTGATCCCCGCATGTCCCCTCACTACAAATGGGCTTTGTAGCCCCAGGAGTGTGGCCATGGGCCACTCATTCGGGGTCAGAAGCCTCCAGAGCCTCGGTATTGAGAAGGGGGGCCCCGCAGGGACAGGACAGGCTTGGGGCGCTAAAGGCTTGAGCCCAAGATGCGTCTTTGGAGGATTCTGTTTTGAACTCACTGTTGTTGCGCTGATTGGAAATGACTGTGTGACAAAGATGAGGAAGGCGGCGAACAAAGCCCGCCTTCTTCCCAGGAATGAGGTCTGGGAGATTTCTCTGATGAGAGCAGCTGGGGTCTCCGGCAGAGAGGGGCGCGGTCCACTTGCTAAGTAGTCCAGAAATAACGTCCGTCGCTGCTGCTCTGCTCACGCGCTCGCGCTGCTGCCGCCCGGCTCTCTTCAGGGCCTCATCTGTTAGTCATGAAACACAAAACACATTTAAATTGCCCGAGGCAGCTTGTTGGAGTCAGAACATGGGTTCCCTGACGTCCGGGAGCTGCTAGCTGGGGGCAGGGGGCGGGGGGATCCCGGCCAGCGAGGATTAAGTGTCTGGAGCCCACCTGCCTCACGCTGTCTGTTGGCTCGGTTCGGCCCTGGAACGAGACTGTTAGATTTGACAACTTCTCCTGTTCCCTGGCGCGCACTTTCTTCCCATGGAAACACACAGGGCTTAGAGGTGAACAGGCCAGGGGCCCAGTCTCAGGGTCCCAGTCTCAGATCTGTGTGTGACCTCGGACAGGTTGCTTGAACCTGCCACCTGCCACTGGTGAAGCATCTCTCCCGGGAAGGGGGGCACCTGGACGGCACTTGTCAGTGGGGGGAGATAATGCTCAGTGAACTTGGCAAATGCCCGGCACAGGGCGGGCATCCAGAAATGGCCAGGCCCTCCAGGGTACGTTCTCGGAAGCAGAAGTCCAGCTTCTTCTGGATGTTCTTTTCTGTTCTGAGATGTGCTCCGAGTCAGAGCCAGCCTTGGGAAAACAGTGGGCCGATCTCCAGGAAAGTCCGAGATCGTGTCTCTGCTGCCCTGCCTGTCCCCCTGAATGTTCCTGTTCCCCGTGGGCAGGGAGGCACAGCCTGTGCGTGGCGGCCCCTGTGGGGACAGCCTGAGGCGACCAGGCTGTGTCTACCCGGAGGACCATCTGGCAGTCCGTTGTGATAGGAAACTGTGTTTGACAACAGCTGAGTCTTGTGAACGTGGCTGAGTGAACGAGGGAGGACTCCAGGCTAAGAGTTGGGTTACGTGATGTTCATCTAACAGGCCAAGATGGGCTCCGGGCTTGGATGGGCCGTGGGAACCTGCTACCCAGCGCAGAGAGACCACCGGGACGTGAGCGTCAGGATCCTGGTGATGTCTGGGGCTTATCATCAGGAAGGGCAAGGTCTGCCGCGGGCCCACCATGTTCTGTTTCTTGATGTTGAAGGAGGTCCCATGGGTTCCAGTTGCCGTGAAGCTGGATGTTTCGGTTTCATATACGCTTGCTTGTGTGTGTGTGTATAGTATATTGTGTTGTGGATTCAGATGTGTCCCTGGCTAACTCACGTGCTGTGGTCCTAGCCCCCAAGACCTCAGATGGTGACCTTATTTGGAGATGGGTCTTTCCACATGTGCAGGTTAAAGCGGCCGTGAGGGTGGGCCTGGCTCCTGTGTGACTGACATCCTTACGAAAAGTGGTTTGGGGCCAGAGACAGACACGCCCAGGGAGTGTGGCCGGTGCAGATGAAGGCAGAGGTCTCCAGGCCAAGGAGAAAGGTCAGAGCCACCAGCAAACCCAGCCCTTCGGGAGGAGGTCTGGAGCAGGTTCTCCTGCGGCCCTGCTGGCACCTTGATCTGGGACCTCCTGCCACCAGGGCTGTGGAACGCTCAGGTCCTGTGCTGGAGGCCCTCAGGGGGTGGCACTGGGTTAGGGCGGACCCCAGAAACAAACAAACACTGTGGGATAGGAAAGGGGGAAAAAGCATCTTGCGTTCAAGTGTTGGACTGAGGTACTTTTGACTTGGGTCATAGTGGACAGGGGACCTGTGCCCCCAACCCGGATCCCTTGTGTCATTCTGCCCCTTGTTTTGGGTAGTGAAACCCTGAAGATACTTTTGTTTCCCAGGAAAGGGCCGTGGTGGGTTTCGAGAGGAACCCTCAGGGGTGATTTCTGAGTCAGTGTCCTCTAATCACCCAGAATTCTGATCTAGGGGATTAGAAGCTGCTGTGTCCCCGCTCCCCCTCCCCCCAAAACAAAGGGCGTCTGCTTAGCATTACCTACGTGGTGAGCAAAATTAGACACCGTTCCTAATAAGCGCCTCTTAGAGCATTGTGGGAATGAGAGCCCGGGGTCAGGCCCCAAACATAGGCTGTGGCAGTGGTGGGCGCCTGAGTGCCATTTATAACCATCTGGTGACATGTGGGGAAGGGGACATCACTGGCTTAGTCTAGACATCCCTCAGCCCCCCAGCAGGGCAGGGGGAGGCTGGCGGGTTCCAGGGGTAGGGAGAGGTGGCTGCAATCCCAGATCACCACCCCGTGGCTGTGCTCCTTTTGGTGAGTTCCTGCCTCTGCTGGGACCCTGTTAACAAAGCAGCCTGGGCGGGGGCTCACATGGCCGCCTTTATTCTCTTCTGTTATGGAGGCTGGAAACCCCAAATCAAGGTGAGGGCACGTAGGTTTTCCTGAGGCCTCTCTCCTTGGTGTGAGGATGTTCATCTTCCTTCCATGGGTCCTCACGCGGTCATCTCCTGGGCATGTCTGTGTCCTCATCTCTTCCAAGGGCACTTGCTCAGGGCACCCAGGTGAACTCATGGTAAATGAATCACCTCTTCAGAGACTCTACCTCCAACGACAGCTGCATTCTAAGGTTTTGGTGGTTAGAGCTTCAACATAGGAACTTGGGGGACACAGTTCACCCTTCGGCAGCTGGTGCTGTTGTAAAGAGACAGTAGGAATGACATCTGTGTCCTGAGTGGTGTCATGATGCCCACCTACGGTCCTTGTACTTCTGAGTGCCCAAGGAAGGGGACAGGCCACCCTGGTTGCAGCCCCCAGACTCCTGCACTACTCTTCCTGGCCCCGTGTGGGCCACACAGGCCGCCCTCTGGGGATGTCCTCCCCCAGGCAGGCCTTGGACTTGCTGTCGGGTTCTGCCAGTGAAAGGCACCAGCCAGAGCTTGGAGGGTGGACCCAGAGAACCCAGGCTGGTTCCCCTTCCTCGCTGCCTGCCTGGCCCTGGTTCTGGAGTTGGCTTGGCTTGCCCCCCCTCCGCGACCCTGGGTCACGGCTCCTGTCTTGTGGCCCCTTCCTCAGCTATGACCTTCGGTGTTCCCTTGGAGTCATGACCCTTCCTGCTTTGGCCTTGGAGAGAAACACCTTCCCCTATGTGTCCTCCGACCTAGCCCGAGCCTGTGCAAGAAGAGCCCTTTCCCTGAGCCCTCATTGTTCCCCTCCGAGCGAGGCACCCAGGCGACCCATGGCTCCTTCCAGAATGCTCCTTCCAGAATGCCCCATGCCTGGTATAAAGAAGAGGTGTTTGGGAATGCTTCCTGAATCAAATTCATGATTTGCAAAGGGTCTAAAGCCCTTGGATTAAAGCACTTTAAAAATGCAAAGTTAAAGGATTTTTCATATATTATTCATGGGGCGTCTTAGAATTGCTCCTTCGAGCTCCTTGGCTTTGTGGGGCCTGCGTCGCTTTCCATAATGAAAGCGAATGTCCTTTCATGTCCTGGTCTGGCTTGTCTTTACCTGGGTATTGTGTCTCACCCAACTGAATGAGGAGGGCGGGACAGAGGCTGCCTGAGAGTAGGAAGCACAACAAGGCCAAGGGGAGGCAGGGAGTCTGGATTTGGCCTCTTGGGGTTGTGGTGGGGGTGACATGGTGACTTCTGGAGAGAAGAGGCACCAGCTCGTAGTTCAAACAGTAAAGGCACAGAAGGTCCCACCAGTCTACCTGCTGGGCAGCCTCCAGCGTGCACTTTCTAAAGGCTGATGGGACCAGGGACCCCTCTATCTCAGGACTCCACAGGGAGCCACTCTTGCCTGTAGAATGAGATCTGGGGCCTTTGGAACTGTGCCCCAGTCTAGCGCTCTGGCCTCAGGCTGGCCATGCTCTTCCCCTGCAACCACACGCAGACCCCGCCCTGAGTTATTTCCAGCCGCCTAATGCCTTCAATGCTTTCTGCCAGTCCACGTCTCTGCACCTGTTCCCATGTTCGGCTCTTGGCCTGGGGTGCTGTCACCAGCAGTCAGAACAGTCCCACTAGGGAGCACAATGTCAAGTACAGAAGGAAAGAAAAGCTTACTGCTGCGTGAGTGAGTAAGAGCCGCTAGAGGGAAGGCTCTGGTCCCGGGACCTGAGTTCCAGATCGATGGACGATGCCTGGCTTGCTCTGGCCTTGGGTCCACCCCTCTGACCCAGCTGCCTTCGTGGTGATCCAAACTCTAGGTGAGAAGCTCTGGCTTTAGACTCAGACAGACACGGGATCCTGTCCCAGCCCTGTCCTGCCCCTTGCTAGCCCTGGGCAGGTCCCTCCAGGAGCCTCAGTTGATTCCCCTGTGAAGTGGGTGAGGATGCTCGTTACATGAGGCTGAGGGAGGGGCCTCAGGGCAAGAGCTGGCCCGCGGGTGGTGCACGGGACTCACTCTGGAAATGGCCCTGGCTGTGGTGTAGGACTGGCCTCTGATACCTGTGTTGGGATGGGGCCTGTTTTCCAAAGTGGGGATAGCAGGATTCTTGAATCGGAGGCTGGGCTGTGAGCTAGTGAGACTATGAATTTCAGGCTCAGGGGATGGTCTGTTGCCATGTGTTCCCAGAGCCTGTGATGGGGTGAGGCTGCGGGGGGTGAGTGGCGAGCCCCTCCCTGAGTTTGTTCTGTGCTGGAGGCCCAAATGCAGCAGGGTACCTTGCAGGCTGTGCCCCAACAGCTTCCCCTCTGGCGGAGGGAGCTGATGTGCACAGAGACAGTGACAACACGGAGTGTGTGTGTGTGTTGGTGGGGGGGATGCTGTGGGAGGGTGGGGTCGTCACTCTCCTGAGGATGCGGGTGGTTAGGACGGGCTTCTTGGAGGAGGTGATTGTGGATGAGCTACAGTTGAACAGGTGGGTAGGAACAGGTTACCTGGGGCAGAGAGGCTGGGGAGTGTGGGCTCAGGAATCCCCTAAAGACTGAAGCAAGATGTCAGGGGTGCTGAGGGAGCAGCAGGTCAGAGCCCAGGAGGCATCCAGGTAGAGAAAGAGGGCTCTGGCGTCTCTCCCTCTCTTCCAAGGGCACAGATCCCATCGCGGGGGGGCCTCACTCTCATGACCTCATGACCTAGTCACCTCCCAAAGGCCCCACCTCCACATACCACCAGAGTATGTGAGTAGGGCTTCTGTGTATGAATTTTGGGGGACATAACTCCATTCTGGACAGAGGGAAACCTGACTTCTGGCCCATTTGTCTCTAGGCTCCTCAGAGCACCGAGAAATCCACTTCCTTGCATATTTGACATTTGCTGATTTTACCAAACATGATCAGCTGCTAGGAATCTCATGCCCCTCCCCCTCAGCACCCCCCCCACCCCCGCTCTTCCCTCGCCTGTCACCCTGCTGGTCTGCACAGACGAAGGGAATTGTTCACCATGGAAGCCCTGGGCTTCTAGAGGATAAAACAGCCTCTAAATGCACATTATTGTTATTTTCATTACAGGCGTCAGAGCAAAACCACTATTTCAAAAGAGCTAATTTAGTTAGATCAGGCGTAAGTGCTACTTGAGTAGCGGTATTTTCTTTCGGGTATAAATCAAGAGAAGCGCTTTAAAAATATTTTTAGTACAAACACACTTCAATCATCTGGTCAGTCACCTCTTAGCACACTTACCTACACGGTCCGCTGTGTGGTTTCTCCAAATGACTTGCCCAACAGCCCTGCGGTCCTCCCTCTGTTCCCATCGGGCACGAGAGTCAGCAGGTCGTGGGTGGAAATCGGTAGCTGCCCCAGCCTGACCTCCTCGTGGGGATGAAGACCAGGATGAGGAAGATGGGGGAAAGACAAAGATAGGGGAAATGGTGGTGGTAATCCATAACGTGTAAAAAAAATTGGCAAAGAACATATCACGTAAAAATTACCATCGTAAGGGTTTCTTTTGAGTTTATGGTTCAATAGCACTGTGTACATTTGCATCATGGCGCCCACCACTCTACTTTCTATTTCTGAGTCTGACAACCCCAGATGCCTCGTGTCCCCGGACTCATTGGATTTTTCCTTTTGCACCTGGATTATTTCACTGAGCACTGTGTCCTCTCCAGGTCTGGCCATGTTGTGCTATGTGTCAGAATTTCTCTCCTTTTCTTTAAAGATTTATATATTTGAGAGAGAGAGAGACAGACAGACAGAGAGAGTGAGTAGGGGGAGGAGCAGAGGGAGAAGCAGACTCCCTGCTGATCAGGGAGCCCCATGTGGGGCTTGATCCCAGGGCTGCAAGATCATGACCTGAGCTGAAATCAAGAGTCAGACACCCAACTGACTGAGCCACCCAGGTGTCCCTCCTTTCCAAGGCTGAATAGTATTCCATTGGGTGGATTTCCCACATTTTGTTTATCCATCCATCCCCTGATGGACACATGGTCCATGATGGTTTTACACTTTAGCTGGACTCCTCCTGAAGCCCCTCGTGTCTCACTCAGTCCCAGGGGAGCCCACTGGGCAGGCATCGGGAGTAACAGTCCTTGGTTTTGATGCTGCTGAGTGGTTAGGGACCCAGACCTGCACGATTCCAGGCTTGCCAAGCCCTCTCCAGCTCTTGGGACTCCTGCTCCTTGCTCTCCCCTGACTGTCTAGAGCTCCTTGGTTTTTATTGCTTTGAAAACAATGCTCAAGCACCAGGACGTGGGACTCTTATCAATGCTGGAGTACGTGCGTGTCTCAGATTCAAGGCCCCCATGGGACACTCTTACTCTTGAATCCAAGTTTTGAGCTCAGGGCCCTTGTAGATGGCCCCTGGAGGAAAATGTTCATCTGGAGAAACCAAGTCAGGGCAGGGGAGTGAAGGTGGCTATGTGAAGAGCAGAATAACGACCCCCCAAAGATGTCCTCACCCAGGTCCCCTAAATGTGTGACTGTGGTGCCTCCTATGGCAAGAAGCTTTGCAGAAGTGAAAGAGTTAGGGACCATGAGATGGAGAGGCTGTCCTGGATTATCCAGGTGGCACCAGTGGAATCACAAGCTTGCTCAAAAGAGGGAGATGTGAGGTCAAAAGCAGAGGTCAGAGACAGATGGGAAGAAGCTGTCCTGCAGTCGGGGATGAGCGAGGAGGCCGGCACCCCTACAAGTGGGAAAAGACCAGGAATCTGCCCTGGAGCCCTCCGAAGGGACCCACCCCACCAGCCCCTTAATTTTGGACTTCTGGCCTTCAGAAGTGAAAGAAAATGAATTGTTTGAAGACCCCAAGCTGCGGTTTTTTGAGGGCTGCCCTGGGGTCTAGTACGACTGACCGCACAGAGTGGCCCGTAGCCACCACCATCCTGTCTGACATGGAGACACCTGTCACTTGTCAGGGGTCTGGCCTATGTCTGTGTCTGACACTTGCATTGGCCAGTGTCCCCCAGATGGCGGGACCCTTCCTGAATCAGGCCAACACAGTGTAGACAGACAGCAGGAGAAGCTGTGTCTCCCAACATGGGGCAGATTTTGGTGACATTTTCCAGGTGAGCCAGAGAGCTGCAGGGGTCACAGGCAGTGGACCAGCCAGGCCTGTGGTGTCAGGCGAGGAGCGGGTGAGGAACGAGGACTCCATGAGGTGAGCACGAGGCAGGCGGGCTCCCCAAGAGAATGACCAAATGTGGTTGTGAAAGAACACTCTGTACTGGTTCAATCAGCCAGGGTTCTCCAGAGAAGCTGAGTCAACCAGAAGATACATCTGGGACAATAACCACGCAAACCATCTCCTCACAATAGATCTCATTCTAGATGTTGGCTTACATGGATGGTGTGGAGAGCCAAGGAGGCTGGCGGTGTGGTTTGGAGGCAGGCCTGAGAGCTGGTGGTGTACATTCAGTCGGGTCTGTGGTTCTGAGCATGGGGAGACTGGTCGTGGGTATCAGTGTCCCAGCCCAAGCGTGGAGAATGGATGGGCCCTTCCTCTGCCTGTTTGTTCTGTCTGGGTCTCCCTTACATTGGATGAGGCCCATGCATCTGTTTTCCCCAGTCTGCCAATCCAGGTGGAAACTCCCTCATAGACCCACTTGCAAAGAATGTTTAACCAGTTATCTGGGCCAAGTCAAGAGAACACATAAATTTGGCATTGCAGTGGGGCTGTCAAGGGAACATAACATGAGGGATGTTGTATTGTGCTCTCACAGGACTTGTTGGAAAAATCACCCCAGGAAACTCACCCCTGTAAGCCTTGACTTATATTTGGTTAGTCCTAAATGTCAGCACTTTGCTCCAATTATATCTCAAGTTTCGTCTCATTAGGGTAAAATAAGTTGATGTTCATAATTCTTGGCCCCACCTGTAAAATTTCTGTGGCCCTAACACATATACACTCAGAAGGGTGCAGATGGTGAGGACACAACTCTGTGCTTTCTCAGCCTGCACACACCTGTATCACCTGCCCCCAGAGCACAGAGGAGAACGTTCAGTTCTGAAAGCCCTCCTGCATCTCTGTTTTTGCTCAGTGTGTATCCTTTCCCACTTGTCCCTGATATGTACCAGGACATTTGGTTTTTGATCTCAGAGGATTTGTTCTAAGTGGTTTCTCTCCTGTTCTGGTTTTATAGGAATGACTAGAGCCTCTTGCTCTAAACATGGCGAGATGCTTGCTGTGAAGAAGGGTAGATTGTCCTGTGGATCACTGATGAGACCTCAGGGTTTCTAGAAAAGATAAAACCGATTCTCAGCCGGCATGTCAGGGAGGGGCTCCAGGTGACAAATCAGAGACACAAGGAGGTTTTGACTCACACACGAATCTGGTTCATCCAGATGGGGCCAGTCCTGTGCTGGGACGGGTGGTATGGTGCCTGGGGCATGGACCCTGTGTGAATTTTATTTTTGTATTTATTGGTTTTATTTATTTATTTATTTATTTATTTGTCAGAAAGAGAGAGAGAGAGAGAGAGAGAGAGAGAGAGAGAGAGCACAAGCAAGCAGAATGGCAGACAGAGACAGAGAGAGAAGCAGGCTCCCTGCTGAGCAAGGAGCCTGATATGGGACTTAATCCTAGGACCCTGGGATCATGACCTGAGCCAAAGGCAGAAGCTTAACCAACTGAGTCACCCAGGTGTCCCTGTTTTTTGTTTGTTTGTTTTGTTTTGTTTTGAGAGAGAGAGAGAGAGCGAGAGAGAGCAGGGGGAGGGACAGAGGGAGAAGGAGAGAAAATATCTGAAGCAGGCTCCACGGTCAGTGCAGAGACCAATGTGGGACTTGATCTCACAACCCTGAGATTGTGACCTGAACTGAAATCAAGAGTTGGATGTCCAACCAACTGAGCCACCCAGGCTTCACCACCCCACTTCCACACCACTTGAGTTTTCTGTGGTTGCCATAACAAATGACCACAAACTGGGTGGCTTGAAACATCAGAAAGTTATGCTGTCAGTTTTGGAAGTCAGAAGTCCAAAATCAAGGTGTTGGCAGTGTTGGCTGTGAAGGGGAAATCTGTTCAGGTGTCTCTCCTAGCTTCTGGAGGTTTCTGGGAATCCTTGGTGTTCCCTGACTTGTAGAGGTGTCACCAGATCTCTGCCTATCTCTTCACATGGTCTTCCTCTCTGGTCTTCTCTTCTATTATAAGGTGATCAGTCATTGGACTTCATGCCCATCCTAAATCTTGGAAGACTTCATCTCGAGATCTTTGACTAAGTCCCTCTGCAAAGACCCTTTTCCCCAGTAAGTTATATACACAGGTTCTGGAAGTTAGGACTTGGACATGACTTTTGTAAGGACATGAGTCATCCCATTACAGACCCCACTCCATAGACCAGGCCTCAAGGTCTGGTGGGGCAGGGAGGACAGGTACCCCAAGAATCAGGCCAAGGCATGAAAGTGTGCTCCTCCGAGTGGGAGCTGTGCTGTAGGGAAAGAGGAAGCTCAGGGCAGGAGGCTGTGAGAGTGGAAATCTGGCTCTGCATGCCCGGTGAGGGAACGTGTGAGCAAAGGCACAAGGAGCAGAATGGGGGTCTGTCACTCAGTGGGAAGGTAGGGACCTCCCAAGGGTAGAGGCTTTTAGTCTGGCTCTGCAGTGACAACCTGGGCCCAAACAAGGGGAGAAGAGGGAGGATGATAATCTCCTTGAGGTCAGAGGCAAAGGAGGTGGGAGTGTGGTCTGGGCATGACCCTGACCTTTACCCCTTTACTTTACATAATGGGTACAGCCTCTCTGAGCTTCAGTCTCTCCATCCACACAATGGGTATGAGGAGAGCAGCACCCATCTCACAGGGATGTTGTGGGGCTGGTGAGGGTGATGAGGGCAAGGTGAATAACGCTCACCTCTCAGTCACCTGCTGTTTCACCTGGTTCCAGCAGCTGGCCCAAGGGGCACAGCAGAGGTGCTCAAGACCTGGTAGGTGCATTCATGAAGGATGAAAAATGAAAACCCCACTGAAACATGTTTCTTTCTGTCTTAAAAACAGACTTACTGAGGTACAGTTCATACATCATAAAATCCACCTGTTGGAAGCCACTTTGTAACTTCCAGCACACCTACAGATCTGTGCAACCATCCCTTGACCGCTGGTCACTCAGCCTGGGCTGGGTGCTTCTGGGTCTCTCGGATGGATTCTTGGGAAGAGTGGACACACTCTCCCATGAAGTGGGCACTGCTATTTTTGAGTTGATTTCACCGATGAGGAGAGTGAAACTCCATGATGTTGAGGTTTGGGTGGGGCTCACATGAACTTTCCCAGAAATCATCATCTTGTCTCCAGAGTGGCGGTGCCACTGGACTTTCCCACAGTGGTGTGCGTGGTTTGGGCTCTTTGTCCTTTCCACCTGTCCTTTGTTGTGGCCTCCTGAGTGGGGGTGCAGTAGTCTATCCCTGTGTTTTGAATGTTCTCCGTGACTAATGGTGTTGAACATACTTTCATATGCTTGACCATTTATTTGTCTGTCTTCCTTGGTGGAATGTTTGTTCACTTCTTTTGCCCATTTTCCCGTGGCTTCTCTCCCCTCTTAAGTTTTAAGTTGTTTGTATATTCTGGATCTAAGGCTTTCCTTCACCCCCATTGAACTGTCTTCCACCTTTGTCAACCATCCATTATCCTTACCTGTAAGGTTTTGTTCCTGGACGCTTCATTCTGTTCTATTGGTCTATACATCTGTCCCCTCACAGATGCCTCCCTGTTTTGATTACTGAATCTTGGCTGTAAATTTGAGATCGGGTAGTGTAAATCTTCCAACTTTGTTCTTTTTCAATCTTTTTAAAAAAAGATTTTATTTATCTATTTGTTTATGGGGGGGGTGACAGAGGAAGAGGGAAAGAAAATCTTAAGCAGACTCCACACTGAGTGTGGAGCCTGATGTGGGCGGGGCTTGATCTCACAACTCTGGGGTCATGACCTGACCCGAAATCAAGAGTCAGATGCTTAACTGACTGAGCCATCCAGGTGCCTCTGTTCTTCTATTTAAACATTGTTTGGGCAATTCTAGTTCTTTTGCATTTCCATATAAAATTTGGGATCAGCTTGCCAATTTCTACTAAAAAGCCCAATGGGGGGGCACCTGGGTGGCTCAGTGGGTTAAGCCGCTGCCTTCGGATCAGGTCATGATCTCGGGGTCCTGGGATCAAGTCCCGCATCGGGCTCTCTGCTCAGCGGGGAGCCTGCTTCCCTCTCTCTCTCTCTGCCTGCCTCTCTGCCTACTTGTGATCTCTGTCAAATAAATAAATAAAATTTAAAAAAAATAAAAAGCCCAATGGGATTTTGGTGAGGATTACGTTCAACTTAAAGATCGATTTGTGGAGAACTGCCATCTTGCCAATATTGAGTCTTCCAATCCACGAACATGGAATGTTTCTGCATTTAGTTATATCATCTTTAATTTCCCACAGTGACATTTGTAGACTTCAGGGTAGGTCATGACTTCTTTTGTTAAAATTATTCCCAAGCATTTTACTCTATCTGTTGCTATTGTGAATAGAATTGTTAATTTCATTTTTGGATTTTTGTTGCTAACATATACAAATAGAGTTGATTTTTATCTATTGATCTTGTATCGTGTGGTCTTGCTAAATTTGTTTATTGGTTCTATAGTGTTTTTATGGGTCTCTGGGGATTTTCTCCATAAAGAATCATGTCATTTGTGAACAAAGGTAGCCGGATGTCTTTGAATCTGGATGCTTTCAGCGATTTGTTTTGCCTTATTGCCCTGATGAGAATCTGTGAATAAAAGTGGTAAGAGAAGACATGCTTGGTTCTTTCTAATCTCAGGGGGGAAGCCTTGTTTGTCTTTCACCAACATGCACAATGGTAGCTGGAGCTGTGGATATTTGCATTGTCCTCAGCTGGTCTGAGAAGTGTCTTTCTTTTTCTCATTTGCAAAGAAATTTTATCATCAGTGGATACTGAATTTTTTCAAATGCTTTTTCTGCAACATAATAATGTGATTTCCCCGTCGTTTGTCTATTAATATACTACATGCATTAATTAATACATGGATATTAAACCAACCTTGCTTTCTTGGGTTAGATCTCATTGGGTTATGGTGAGGAATCATTTTTCCATTTTGATGGACTCTATTTGCTTATATTTTATTAAGGATTTTTGTTTAAATTTAACAAGGAATAAATGAATTGGGAAGTATTACCCCTTCCATTTCCTGAGAAAGTTTGTGCAAGATTGGTTTTCTTTTTTCTTTAAATGGTAGAATTCACCAATGAAGCCAAACGGGTCTGAACCTTTCTTTTCTTTTCTTTTTTTTTTTTTTTTAAAGATTTTATTTATTTATTTGACAGGCAGAGATCACAAGGAGGCAGAGAGGCAGGCAGAGAGAGAAGAAGGGAAGCAGGCTCACTGCTGAGCAGAGAGCCCGATGTGGGGCTCGATCCCAGGAACCTGGGATCATGATCTGAGCTAAAGGCAGAGGCTTTAACCCTCTGAGCCACGCAGGCACCCCTTTTTTTCACCTTTTTAAAGTACCAGCATTTGGTTTTGTTGATTTTCTCTCTTGCTTTTCTGTTTCCTATCTCATGGATGTATGGTCTCATATTTCTTATTTGCTTTCTTCTGCTTGCTTTGGGCTTAGTTTGCTCTTTGTTTTCTAGCTGCTTTAGGTGAAAGCTTTGATTATTTAAGAACATTCTTTTTTCTAATGTAGGCATTTGAAGTTACAAACTCTGCGCTAGGCGTGGTGTTGACTGCACGCCATGCATTTTTGTACATTGCAGGGATTTTCACCCACTTCAAAATATTCTCTATTCTCTTGTGATTTCTTCCTTGACCCTTGAATTACTCAGAAGCATGTTGTGCAATTTTGAAATATTTTGGGCTTTCATCTGTCTTTCTGTTGTTAATATCTAATTGAATTCCATTGTGGTCAGAGATCATACTTCCTGTGAATTTAGGCTTTTTACATTTATTGAGGATCATTTTATGGCCTGGCACATGGTGTGTCCTGGAGAATGTTCCATGTGTGCTTGGAAAGAAAGTGTGATGCAAAGTCACTGGGTCCACTAGGTTATATGATTGGAAGTGTCCTCCAGTCTTTAGCATCTTTGCTGATTTTTAAAATCTAGTTGTTCTCCTAGCCATCAGGAGTGGGGTATCAATACCTCTTCTGATGCTGTTGCCTCGTTGTCTCTTTCTCCTTTTAAGGAGTTTAGTTTTTGCTTCATGTATTTCAAGGCTCTAGTATGAGCTGTGTGTACATTTATAATTTTTATATTTTCCCAATAGATCTGCCCTTCTATCATTATAAAATGTCCCTCTTTGCCTCTAGGAATATTTCTTAACATTTGTTTCATTTGATATCAAAGTAGTCACTCCCGGCTCTCCTACTGTGGTTGTTTTCACAGTGTATCTTTGTCCCATACTTTTACTTTCAACCCACTAGCTTGCATCTTTGAATCTGAGATTTGTCTCTTGTAGCCAGTGTGCATTCATATCTTGCTTATTTGTTCAGTCTGACAATCTCTGTCTTTTTATTTAAGTGCATAGACTATTCACATTTAACTATAAATTAAATTATTTGACCTTAAGTAATTAAATTAAAATTTCTATTACATGATATTGACATTTTCCCTTGTGCTGTTTTCTCCATGTCTCCTGAGGTTTTTTTTTATTGTTGTTGTCTTGTTCTTCTGATTCTCCTTTACTGTTTTCCTTTATGCTAAGTAAATGTTTTTAGTGTCCCCTTTTAATTTCTCTTGTAAAAAACCATATACTGTGGATGATTTTCTTAGGTTTGTTCTAGGAACTGCAAAAATACATTTGAGCTTGTCTCAGTCCACTTCAAATTAGCACTAGCTTCCTTCTGTGGAAAGTGCACTCCATCCTTCCCCCTTCCTTGTGCTGTCATTGCCATACATCTCGTGTCTTTTAATGCTATAAACCCAAGAGTAGAAAATTGTAATTACCACTTAGGTCTTTTAAAGAATTTAAGAGAAAAATTAAGAAAAATATATTTATCGAGTATTTCATATTGACTCTCATATTTACCATTTCTGCTGTTTTTTATTTCTTCTCGTGGATTTAAGTTATCATCGGGTGCCAATTCCTTTCAGCCTAATGGACTTCCCTTTAGTATTTCTCACAAGGCAACTTTGCTAACAATACATTATTGATCTTTGTTTATCTGAGAATATCTTTATTTCATCTTTAGTTTTGGAGGATAGTTTTGCTGGATTTTTTGTTTAAGTTTTTTTTTTTTTTTTTTCCAGTTTGAGCACTTTGAATGTGTCATTCCACTGCCTTCTGCTGTTCTTTTTTTTTTTTTTTTTTTCCTCTTTTAATGAAAAGCTATCTGTTAATTGTATTGTTCATAATATATGAAGTTTTGGTTTTCTCCTGCTTTCATGGTTTTCTCTTTGTCTTTCAACAGTTCAGGGATGCCTGGGTGGCTCAGTTGGTTAAGCAGCTGCCTTCGGCTCAGGTCATGATCCCAGCGTCCTGGGATCGAGTCCCACATCAGGCTCCTTGCTTCGCAGGGTGCCTGCTTCTCCCTCTGACTCTGCCTGCCATGCTGCCTGTGCTCGCTCTTGCTCTCTCTCTCTCTCTCTCTCTCTGTCTTTCAACAGTTCGATTATAGTATGTATAGGTGTATATCTCTTTGTGTTTAACCTATTTGGGATTTGTTTAGTTTCTTGGATGTTTGATTTAAAGTGTTTCATCAATCTGGAAACATATTGGCCATTATTCCTCATGGTTTATTTCTTAACCCTTTTCTACCTCTCTTTTGTGACTCACATTATACGTGCAGTTGTGCTTGATGTTGTTCTATGTGTCTTTGAAGCTGTGTTCATTGTTGCTCATAGTTTTCTCTCTGTTCTTCATTACTCTGTCTTCAAGTTCATGCATTCTTGTGCTATGTCAAGTATGCCACTGAGCCTCTCCAGTGAACTTTCCTCATTATTGTGTTCAACTCCAGACTTTCCATTTGATACATTATTTCTTTTTCCTTTCTGAGAATTGCCATTTGTTGATTTCTTATTGTCATGCTTCCCTTTAATTCTTTGGGTGTGTGTGTGTGTGTGTGTGTGTGTGTGTGTGTATAAAACAGCTGCTTTGAAGTCTTTCACTACCAAATCCAACTTCTGGGGTCCCCTGAAGATGGAAGAATGCTTTTTTCTTCCTCCAACTATAGGTCATATTTCCCTGTTTCTTTGTACTTCTCACATTTTTTTTTTTTTTGTTAAAAATGACGTTTTTCAATCTATTGCATTGATTCTGGATTTTTCTTCTCTTCCAGAGATTATTTCTGATTTTTATTATTCATTTGTTTGTTTTTTGAAGTAGCTTACCTGGGCTAAATCTTTGAAATCTATCTCCCTTGCTGTGTGTAGTTGCTGGTGATTTTTTTTTTAATTTTAATTTTATTTATTTTATTTTTTTAAACATCACAAATAAGATTTTTTATTTGTCACCATTGAATGTCTGAATTTTAAACAGATTTCTGGACTGGTGGCTCATATCCATCAGCTCGTTCCACTTTAGCACCAGTCTCATCCCCAGTAGCTTTTCCAGAACTACTACTTTCACCATGAAGCTCCATGAGCTTTCCCAATTCAAACTTGGGCTTCTTCAGCACTTTTACTTTTCTAACGAAGACATCATGGAGTGGTTAAATAGACTGACAAGCTTTTTCTATATCTTTTCCAATGCTGTCTAGAATCAATTTATTGACCACTTCTTTCAAGTCATTTGTCTGAACCTCTCAGGTCATGATCTCCATCATCTTTTTCCAAATTTGGCGGACCTGTTGATGCTGAACGTAAGAGGTCTTCTGAATCTGATTATTGCGTTTTTTAGTAAAACCAACACAAAATAGATGAAGCAAATAACCATCGGTAGTCTTGACATCAACATGAGCTTCAATCATGGTCTGCCATTTTTTGACCATGGAGCACATTTTGTCCCGGGTAAGATCCATGTCATGGAAATTGGTCAGGCAGTTTTTGCCCTGGACATCCTCAATAATTAGCTTGAATTTTCTAAATGCAACTTGATCATTCTGCAGATCAGCAAGACTCACTTCAAATACACGACCCTTGAGGCCATCAGAAGCGATTTTGGTTCCTTGAGTTCTTGTGACTAATGTTTTTCCAATATTTCTTATATTGAACATAGCTGGTGCTTTCACATCATACCAATCTTTCTTAGAAAATGGATCAACCACTTTCTTCTTGGCTCCCTTTTTGCCGCCTTTTGTAAGGCGCTTGTTCTTGCTGACCACCATGGCGCTGCTCAGGGAGCCAAAAGGGCTTAATTTTTATTTTTAACTTATAGCTTTTGCACCCTTCTGTCTGCCTTGCTTAGAGATCAGCCAGTATTTGATCAGAGGTATTCTCAAATACCTTGAATTAGTAAACCTTCTATCTGATATCAAAGACCTTTGTGTGGGTAGTGGAGCACATTTAAAATTTAGGCATTTTCAAATCTGCCTGGCTTTTGCTTTTCACTGGGCTGCTCGTGTTTCCTATGTGAGTACACATGGCCTTGAGATCATCTAGGAGTCTGTGGCTGGCTTGGGCCATTTCCAGAGGCACACAGTCTCAGTCATTCTATACAACCTTCAAGATGATCATTTCCATTGTCACTGCTACTAGGCAGGGGTGTCACCCATTGATCCAAATTGAGTGAGTCCCTTCAGCCATGGCATTGCACCTGCTGTGCCCTTCCCTACAGAGTCTCTGAGTCTCCCCAGCTGGGAGGGTGCTTTGGGAGCAGCCTGGGGCCAGCATGCTCCAGACTCACTGTTTCTACCTGAAATGCAGCAGTTTTTAAGCATGAACACTTCATAAATGGTTGCATGCTCTTGGATGATTTCCAGCATGTGGAAATGGCTGCTTTTGTTAATTTGTGCAGTTTTATAATTGATTTTTGGAAAGAGCATTTGCCAACCCGCTCACTTGGCCACACATCAAGGTATTAACTCCCCAGAGTGCATTTGTGACTAGGGACATGGGGCAGAGCTGAGGGTGCTTGGAAGGATAGAGAGAGGAAGAAGTGGCTATATATGAGGCTGTAGAGGTTGGTTGGGGTAGATGAGAATTTATTCAGCAATTTAGTTACCTTCTTTGCTAAAGAAGGAAAATGGAAGTGCCCACAGAGAAGGGGATTTTTCCCAAGTTCTTGAAGCTCAGTCAGTAGAGTGTTGACACTGGAACCCGGCCCGCCTGACTCCCAGCCCAGTGCTCTTTCCCTTCTTCCAAATTGCTTCAGCAGTTGTTGTTTAGAAGTTCAAATCCCTAGGAGTTTTCAGGATGGCAGAACCATCCATCCATCCATTGATCCATCCATCCACCCAGCCATCATCCATCTTCCATCTATTATCCTTCCACCCATCCATTATCTTCCCTTCCTTCTACCCTTCCATCCATCTTCTTTCCATCCATTCATCATCTATCCATCCATCCATTATCATTCCTACCAACCATCCATCCATCTTCTTTCCATCCATCCATCATCCACCATCCATCCATCCATTATTCTTCCATCCATCCATCCATCCATCCATCCATCCATCCATCCATCTTTTTTCCATTCATCCATTATCCTTCCTTCCTTTTACCCATCCATCCATCTTCTTTCCATCCATCCATCATCCTCTATCTATCCACCCATCCATTATCCTTCATTCTATCCATCTATCCATCCATCCATTATTATCTTTCCATCCATCCTTTATCCTTCCTTCCTTCTATCCATTCTCTGTTCTTCCTCCAGTCCATACACTCATTCAATACTTATTAAGTACCTACTGTGTGCCCAGCACCGTGCTGTGCTCTGAGGCTAAGTAGAAAACAAAAACTGACATGGTTCCAGTGTTATGACCCTCTCGTAGTCTCAGAGTGGGACACTAGCCTCAGGAAAGGGCAAGATCCGTGTTGAAGAAGTATCCCATGCTTCTCTGTTGGTCTTAACTAAAGCAATATCCCTTTCAAGGGAAAATAATGAGTTTTAATTAACCTCCAAGCTAAAATCCCTCAAAACGTGATTTATAATAGTTATTTGTGGCAAATTTTATTTGTGAAAACATTTTAAGTCTGTAAGTATTTAAACAAAAAAAGAAGGGGTACCTGGGTGGCTCAGTGGGTAAAAGCCTCTGCCTTAGGTTCAGGTCATGATCCCAGGGTCCTGGGATCAAGCCCCACATCGGACTCTCTGCTCGGTGGGGACCCTGCTTCCCCTCCTCTCTCTCCGCCTGTCTCTCTTCTTACTTGTGATCTCTGTCTGTCAAATAAATAAATAAAATATAAAAAAAAGAAGCTGTCATATTTAATAGTTTGGTAGCAAAAATTTTGATTTCTGAAATGAATCTCAAAGGCAGCCATACTGTGAGTTGTCTTTCAAAATAGTCATTAAAATGGAAGGCTCTGGAAACTCCTCCTCCAGACAAATCTGTAAGTCTGAGGCCCTTGGCCTTTCGTGGAGGGAACCTTGCAGAATGGTTTGGTACTTAGACACGTGCCAGCTGCTTGCGGCTGCCTGTGCCATTCCAAAGTGCCATCTGGAAACTGAAAAATGCAGGAAAGACTCTGGAGGCTTGGACCACATGACAACAAATAAGTGGATATTTGGAAGTGAACTTTTGGACTACATCTTGAGTCATCCTCTGGGAATTCCTAAATACAACCTCAGAGGGATTAATGGAATTTTGTATCTCATCTTTCTCTCTTCCTTCCTCCATCCCCCGCCAGGTGATCTCATTCCACAGTCATGTCCAAATCTGTGTCCCAAGCTCTGATTCTGTCCCGGGCACCATTTCCAAAGGCCTCTGGAGCCTCCCTGCTGGTGTGCCACCAAATGTCCCTGTGCTCCTGTGTCTGCCAGGCTCCCTTATAGGTGGGTCAGGCCATGAACCCAGGCCCTGGCCGATGGGACATGAGTGACAGTGAGGTGACTCCCAGATCCAACCCCACAAAATATCCCATGTGGTTCTTTGGCTTCCTCTTCTGCCACTGTGACCTTGAAGGCTAGATGGTCCAGCTGGCAGAGCCACAGGAGGGGGAGACACCTGACCTGCATCAGGCTTTGTGAATGAGTACAGTGTGCCTTCCTTGGATTATTTATCCCACTGGGATTTGGGGTTCATTTGTTACTGTGGCCCAGCCTAGTCTAGCCTGACTGATGGCTCCTGGATGTCCCACAGACACTTTGGAAGCAACACATCCAAAGCTGAGCATTCACCTGCTTCAAATTTGTGCCCTAAGCATGCAGTGGCGTCATGTTGTCCCAGATGCTTCTGAGTCTCCCTAGAGAGACTTGCACGGGATGGGCCTCCCTCTTCTTCCTTCTCCCCATTGTGCTTGCTTGCATCTTGTCTTCTCTGCCCTGGACTGATGCCGTGGCCCCTGCCGGCCTCCCTGTCTCTTTTCCAAGCTCTGGTTTTCCGGAGCTGCCAGAATTATCATTCTGAAACAAATCTCATTGTGCTGTTCCTGTTCTTGAAAGCCCTGGAAGGTTCTCTTTCACCTTGGGAGAAGTCACAAGCCTGGAGCTTCTGGGCCTGGCTTCCCCCCAAATCTTATGGTTCTTGTCCAGAGTGGCCAGGCTGCTGGGTCCTCCCTGTGTGGGCAGGGGACCTTTGTCCTTTGTCCCTTGCAGGTCCTACACTTTGTGTTTTACTTCACCTGGGTCCCGGCTCATCATTCAAGACCTGCTCAAATGTATTCTTCTCTTTGCCAGCACCTCAGGCAGAATGAATTCTCCCTTCTTCCTTCCGCCGTACTCAGCACATATTTCCATAATAACCTGCATTCTCCAGGGTGCTCGTGGCGGTAAGCAGGAGGAAAGAACTACAGGGTCAAGAAGTTGGGGGAGAAACTGAATTTGTCAACGTCAAACAGACTGTTAAATTGCAGAGCTTTTCCATTCCTTACGCACATGGGCCCGTGAGAGGGGTGGTCAGCCAGCTGTAGGGCTTAGACCACAGAGGCACTTCTGGGGAGTGCCTCCTGGAGCTCATGTCCTGGAGAAGTCATAAAGTTGTTCTTCCCCTCATTTTACAGGTGGGAAACTGAGATCCAGTGCACACACAGGCTGCCAGAGACAGAGTCACGTGCTTGCTGGGGAATTAGCACTGCCGTCTGGTCCCCTGCCCACCAGCATCGGTGGTTACTAATCAGCCCCCTGGGACCTCTCCCTTTGAATGAAGATATGTCGCACCCCAGCCAGGCGCTTAGGGGATGGCAGAAGACTTCCGAGGGGAAGGTCGTGGACCATCACCTCAGAGGCGTGCGTCACACAGACGGACCTATGGTGGGTCATTCTGTTACTCTCCCACGTGACGACCTTCCATCAGCGCGGTCCAGGTGCTCTTCTGAGCTCTGTAGAGACACTCCTCCCTCTGCTCGACAGCCTGGGACTCGGGCTGTGACTGTTCTCAGTGGATGTGGGGAGACTGAGGCACAAAGACACTCGGTGACTTATGCAGGGAGTCAGCCTTCAGGCCCCAGCCTGACCCCCACTGTGAGCTCATCACCCCCCAGCACGCACCTGTCACACACAGAGCATGGCCTTCAGCCTGGAGGGCGAGTCTGAGGAGAAGCAGGGCCCACCAGGGCTGACTATGCCCCTCCCCTCCCCCACGTCCCTCACAGATGTGTACTGGGCCCCTCCTGGGCCACGCCCTCTGCATTTGGCCTCCATGCAGAGACTCTGGGCCCCTACCCTCTTTCCCAGCTCCCAGGAATCCCCAGGAACCATTTCTGGTGTTGCATGTCCCTCTTAGGTCTAGCCCTCCTCTCCTCTGCCCTGCCTGCTGTAGTGACCAAAGCGGGCTTTGGCCCCTCCTGGCTCCCAGGGCCCACAGGGGCCACTTTCCAGGGTCTTCCCTGATGATTAAGTACCAGAAAGCTCCAAGGAGCTGAGGGCTCACTTCTCAGCAGTGGGCCTGTGATGGTCAAAGCCGGTCACTGTCCTGCTTCCTGTCCCCATAGTGCTTTATGTATGTACACAGTTGGGGAGCAGTGGGGCTCGGGGCTGGCCCTCTGGCCTGTGCCTACCTGCCACGGGGGTTGGGGGGGCCACTGTCATTCTGGGAACCCTGGTCTCAGTGGATGTCAGTGGAGATGATAATGAGCCCAGCCCCGTCCCAGCCTCCCAGGGTTGGGGAAAGATTGATGCAAGTGGAAGGTGAGGCCGAGAGGAGGGTGCCCCCCGCCTATCCCTCCCATTGCTGTGGACGGAACCCTGGAGAGCCTCTTTGCTTTTTCGTGCTGTGCCTCCATTTCTTCTTCCGGGAAAAGGACATAATGATGAAGCCCATCCCCAGTCAGCTTGGGGGCCCGCACTTTGCAAAGTCACTGGGGCAGAGCTGGAGCCTTGAGTTGGCATGTGATGGGGCTCCATGGACACCCGGTGAAAGGAAGGGGGACACGAGCCTGTCACACTGCATCAGCCCTGCGAGGTCTGCGACTGGAGGCAGCGGCTGCCATCCCCGTCCCTCCCTGGAGCCAGCCTCCAGCTCGGTGGGCCTCTCATACATGCAGGCTGGGCTGGCCCATGGCTACAGGGTTGCAGGCCAGAGGAATCCCTGCCCCCACCAAGAAGTGACCACACCCCACTTCCCCTTAGAGTGTCTCATCCCCAGAGGGGCCACCGCCTTCCACCCCATCTCCCTCCCTCTACGGATCAGAGCAGCCAGACCACCATCTCCCTGGGGGGTCTTTTCTTCCTTCTCCATCTAGACACATTTCTCTCTGGCCTCCGGGTCACACTTCTGCCCCTGGCCTGAATGCATGTCCTGAGCAACCTCCCCACCAACTTGGCACCTTCCCCATGACAACCGGATAACGATCTTTCTCCCTCAAGCTGTCCCCTCCAACCCCTTGTCATTTGCTGGAAGGCATTAGGAGACGTCTCTGCAAGACATCACAGCCCCCCACCCTACACCTGGCAGCTTCCTTACCACCCCCACCCGGCAGCTCCCCAACCCTGCAGTTTACCCTTGGCCCCTACCCCTGGTGGCTTTCCCCCAACATCTGGCAGCACCCCCACAGCTCTCCCCACAGCCCCCCCTTCCTAACCTGGCAGCTTCCCCAGCCCCCCCACGCCTGTACCTTACTGTCCTCACCTGGCAGCTCCCCTACATCTGGCAGCACCCCACACCCCACTGGCTGTTTCCCCACCCCCCACTAAGCAGGTGCAAATTTCTTAGTTTTGCTGGAGGCTAGGCCAAGGGCACAGCACAGGGGAGAGGCTCCCTGCTCTAGAGTCTGGCCCCCCAACAGCCTTTTCCCTCAGTCTCCCTCCTGCTGGTGCCCCCAGCGTCCCCGAGAGCATTGCTCATGGAGTCCTTGACCAAGCTGAGCTTTGTCACATGTATCAAGACACATTAAAATATTATCACTAGAGACCTTTGCTGATTTCAAAAAGCCTGAGACTTTTAATGAGTAAGTGGTCGGATTAACAGTTGGAGAGGAGAAGCACTTCTCCTTTTTGGGTGGGGGACATTGCTGCGGGGTGAGGAACCCAGGCTGCATCTTGAAGCTAAAAGGTTTGGGCTGGGGTTCAACGGGGGCCCCCACTCACCTCTCAGGGAAAGCTCCGTTTCCTGGGTCCAACCATGTGCCGGGCGCTTGGCATCTGGTCATTCATGGATGCTCATAAGGAGCCCCACGGGGTCCATGGCACGCTCTGGCCGCTCGCAGAACTCCCAGTGAGTTTAGCGAGGGCTGGATAGTGGGCCCTAGACACAGAGGTCAGGAGTCACTGGCATTTTTCTAAAGTTCTCCCACGTGGTTCTCAGACAGAGCCCAGGCCAGAACCACCGGGTTAGCACAATGGCTCTCAAACCTGGGGACGCGTCGGAACCACCATGGGGCTCCTTAGAACACAGACCCCGGGGCCCCCATCTTTGTTTCTGGTTCGGCGGGTCTGGGGTGGGGTCCAGGAGTCACGCATTTCTAACCAGTTCCCATTAAAGCTGATGCTGTGGTCTGGGGATGACCTGCAGAGAACCACCGAGTCCGGGCAGTGCTGGTGGGGCGATGACAGATACAGAGAGGGGACAGGTCTCCCACAGGACACCCTAGCTGGCACATGAGGATGCGTCCCTTTGAATCCGCCGGAGAAATTACTGAACCCCTGTGTGCCTTCACCTTCCTCCTCAAAGTGGGGAAACCTGTGGCCTCCCTGTGTAAGTGCTACATAGATGTATGCTACATCGATGTGAGGTTCAGTGAGGTCTTCCTTCTGGAACAATCCTGGGCCCAGAGTAGGCTCAAGTCCTAATTCTGATTATTTTTGTGACTGCTTCCTAAAGGATCAGTTGAAGGGTATCTCCCTCTGAGCAGCCTTCTTCCCTCAGCCCCACATAGGCGGCCGAGCCACTCTTTCTTCCCGGACGGTGTGGTCTACCGTGGGTTTCCCCCATCCCACTGGGGGCCCCCCACAAGCAGGGGCCAGGCGTGATGGGGGTCTGGATCTCCGTGCCCCCCCTGGAGCCTGGAAGGAGGAGGCAGTGAGGGAGGTGGCTGGGGCTGCTTTCCCCGTCTTAGGATGTTCCCGTCTTGAGCAACCAGGCTTTACAAACCCGGAGGGCGTTTGATACCCCATACACCCGGAGCACGGATGCCGGACCCAGTGTCTGCACACATGGGGCCTCTGCCAGCTTTCACACCCCCTGGCCGCCCCGGGGGGCACCCAAATGCTGCCCCGTGGTCTCCCCACGTTTCTCTACAGCAGCATGCCCCTGGCTGCCTCCTGTTCTCTTTGCTTTCTGCACCCAAGTCCCCTGCTTTCCTGACTTGGTCACCAGTGAAGGTGAGCATAGGCCAAGCAGGTGCTGGAGTGGGCTTCCTTCCGTCATCCTCCCCAAGTCCCTCACTGCCTGCCTGGGCCCAGCCCTTACGGCCTCTCTTCACCTGGACAGGAGCCTCCTAAGTGGCTTCCTGCACTGGTCCTCACCGTGGCCGGAGACACGGCTCCAAAATGTCGCTGGTCTCACTCCCCCACTTAAAACCTTCCAGCGACTTTGCACCAGCCTGTGAATACAAATCAGGCCCGCTGCCGGCCTCCCCCGAGCACCGGCACCCTCGTGGACTTGACTGTGGCTCTCCTGCTCCAAGGGCCTCTGGGACCGCATTTCCCACTCTCCTCCTCTTCTGCTGCTTCTCCTTCTGGGCTCAAAGTTAGGCCCTTTGTGACTCCTCCCCCTCCATGTGGTGACCATCCGATTTTCTCCTGGGTCCTCAGTCCTGTCTGAAATGAGCCTTCCTTGGGACCTGTCTGCACAAGGAAGGGAGCTCTGCACCGGCCCCGGGGTGGGGGGGGGGGGAAACTTACCCATTTCCTTCGTCACCGTGTCCACGCGCCGGGCAATGTTCGACAGCCTGGTGACCTCAGGGAGTCCCCACGTCTCTGAGCTTTGGATTCAGAGAAGGGCCGGATCAGTCCTGCCCTTCGACAAGCCCTGCAGCCTTATCTGGGCAGAAGCAGCCAGCCGACTGTTCTGGAAGAAGCCCGGTGAGGCGTCCGCCACTCCACCCACCTTCCAGGTCTGGACACCCACCTTCCAGGTCTGGACTCCCCTTCCACGCGGTCGTGGACCTTCACTAAGTCACAAACAAAGTGGGCCTCCGTGTGAGCCTGCGACAGTGGCTGGTCGTGCCCGTGGTGGAGAGGCTCCGTCTGAGCCTCTGAGGGGCAGTGAGCCTGTGAGCCCAGTGCCCTGACCACAGGTAACCACATGGGGCGGTGGGAAGGACGCCATCGAGGGGCCAGAAAACCCGGGCTGGAATCTGGTCTCTGACTGGCTCTGGCCTGGGGACCTCGGGCAGCTACCACCTGGTGGAGTCTGGTTCCTCAACTGTGGAAAGGGGACCATCACATGCACCCCACAGCCTGGTCGTGAGAATTACCTACAATAACCTGCAACGTCTCCTCCTACCCCGGGAGCGGGGACCACCCCCCCCGCCCTCTGCCCCGGGCCCCAGGGATAGTGTCCAGAACAGAGTAGGTGCTCAGTCACTTGTCAACAGTTTATCTTGGGGACAATGCTTAGGGGCTCCCTTTTATTAAAACAAGCGAACAAATGGGAGAGAGCTCTGAGCCTGTGTGGTTGGGGAGGGGCGGTGGGGACCGGGGTGTGGGGAATGCCTGATGGGGCACCAGGTCAAAGCTGGGATACGACCCAGCCCTTTCCGGACAGCTGGCCCTGCTTTCCCCGCCAGGGCACGGTCTGCCCTGTGCCTTGTTTGAAGCTTCTTTCTGGGCTCCTGTTACCTGGCTCCCAGGCTTGCCTCCCTCAGCCCTGCACTGACTGGGTTCTGCTCCTTTCTGCTCCCTGGGCCAGAACATGGGTTCCCACAGCTGATGGCTTCTGCATCCCTTCTGGACCCCGGGCCTAAGCTGGAAATTTCGAGTCTGACAGGTTGGGAATTGACACCATGAAGGGGGAGGGCCAGGGCACATTCCAGGGGTCACATCACATCCCTTGAGGCTGGGCACAGACAGCCATGGCCCTGGGGACGCTCTCTGTAATTGGATATGACTTCCGGCTGAGCCTGGGGTGGGGGTGGGGGGTGAGCCAGCACCAGCACACAGGACACTGGGCGCTTCTCCTCTTGGGGGCCAGAGGGAACCCATAGTCTCCACCCTTCCCAAATGTTTGATGCTTTGCTCCTCTGCCTCATTCGTGGTTCTTTCTCTCTGGAGTGAAGATACCCAGCTGGGAGGCAGGTGTAGCTCAGGGCCTCCTGATTTTTACCAGATGTAGAGGTCTCTGGGGGAAGGATGGAGACAGGCTGGCCCCCTGCCCCCCACCCCCCAGCCTGGCCCAGGATGCAAAGCTGGTCTGGCCTCAGTGAAGTTCCCACTCCTATCCTGCTATTTTCCCTAAGGCCTATGTGGAGCACAACAAAGTTCTATTGAAATCTGCCTAAAGTAGCCCATGACCTCCCGGAGCGGCTTCCTGGGCTCTGGCTCTCTGTGGTCTGCCCGGCTGTGCCCTGGATGGGTCCTTGTCCCCACACCCCTCTAAATGCTTCCGCACCCAGGTGCCTACCCTCACGTTCAAAGACTGCCTGGTTGGGCCATGGGCAGTCTCAGGGCCTTTGCAATGCCTAGAGAGGCCCCTAGGTGCTGTCTACACTGCCCGCTCACTCTTCGGAGGCCCCTGCCAGAGAACACCTCCCCACTTCCACACTGTGTTAGTTCGGGCTCTCTGGAATTCTCTCGTCCCTAAAGGTGTTCGCTGGGGGGCGGGTCTCCTGGGCTGTCATCCAGGGCCTGGCACCTGGCAGTGGTTCACTCCTGTGCCCCCAGGGCCTGGAACGGTGCATGGCACCAGTAGGTGCTCAGTGAGTACAGGAGGAAAGGGAGGGAGGAAGGGATGAGGGCAGAGAGGAGGGCAGGAGCAGGGGAGGAAGGGGGAAGGGAGGAAAGGAGGAGAGGGGTCTGGGGCTTGGCGCTCCCTGGGACCTGGGTTCAGGCCCTGAGCCGGTGGGCGCTCGCTCGGCGGGCGCGGGGCCGGCCGGCAGGTGGCGGTGCGCCCTCGGCTGCGCGGGCGGCGGCGGAGCGGCGAGTCCCCTCCTCCCGCCCGCTCCCTCCCCTCGCCGGCTCCTTTCTCTGCGCTCTCGCTCGCGCTTCCCAGCTCCCTTCCGCTCGCCCGGCCGCGGTCTCCGTCGCCCGCGCCCGCCCCGCCGCCGCCCCTCGGCGACCATGGCGCCCCGGGGCCCCCCGCGCTCCCCGAAGGGCCCTGGCCCCGCAGCTCGAGCCCCGAGCCCGGGGGCGCCGCCGCCGCCGCCGCGCTCGCCGCGCTCGCGGCCGCTCCTGCTGCTGCTGCTGCTGCTGCTGGCCGCCTGCGAGGCGGCGGGGCGCTCCCCCGAGCCCGGGCGCCTGGGTCCCCGCGCGCTGCTGACCCGGGTACCGGCGAGCCCGCCCGCGGGGCGCGCGCTGCCTGGCGGCGACGAGGACCGGCAGGCGCGCGGCGCGGAGCCCGGCGCCCCGGGGCTCGGTCCCGCTCCAGGTCCCAGCGAGGACGGCGCCCCCGCCGCGGGCCAGGGGCGCTGGGCGCGGGCGGCACCCGGGGCCGGAGCGGCTTCGCGGGCGCAGGTCTCGCTCATCAGCACGTCGTTCGTGCTCAAGGGGGACGCAACGCACAACCAGGCGATGGTGCACTGGACGGGCGAGAACAGCAGCGTAAGTGACCTCCGCGCGCCCCCCGCGGCCCCTGCCCCGGACCCCTCGAGCCCCCACTTCCGGACCGCCCCGCGGTCACCCTGGGCGTTCTCGGTGACTTGGGGACGCGAGTTACCTCGGCGGCGCCCCTACCGGACTCTGGCCAAGGGTTTCTTGGGGGAGAGGTCCCCAGATATGTGAAGACCCTACCTCACAGGGTTCTGGGACCCTGAGCCACCTCGGAGGCGCCCCCAGTGGCCTCCCGATCCCAGGTTATGGGGTGGGGGTGTCTCCCGAGGCTTCGGAACCCTGGTCACCTAGGGTCCCTCCCGGTCCTTTAGGACCGCCCCAACTCGTTGTTGCGCCGGGACCGCTCTCAGACTCCACCCGGTCCGCTCAGCGTTGTGTTCTGGGTTTTTGACTGCGGGAACCTCTCCACCCAGGTCTGCCTGGGACCCCGCTAGTGGTCTATCCTGGAGCTTGCTCCACGAGCTCCAGGAATTCCGTGGTCCGCTCGGCGTGGGATTCTGGGACCCCCTGTCCGGATTCCCCTAGTGCGACCCGGGGCTGCACCAGGAAGCGCAGGGACTGCGTACCCACGGAGTTGGGCGCCACGCCGCGCTCGCAGCCGGCGGCCGCAAACTCCCCGCCCTCCCTCCACCTTTCCCTGTACTCTGGAAGTTGAGCTCCCCCACCCCTGGCCACATCTATTAGGGTCCTGGGTGCCTCCTTCCTCCAGCGCTGCGCTGTGGTTCCTATCCCTCTGGATACCGGTCCGTTCCTTTTTTTTTTTTTTTTTTTTTTTTTTTTTTTTTGTGGTTCTTGGAGGTTGGCCCTCATATTCTTCCCTGGGGAGCTGCCTCAGCCTCCTTTTTGCCCAGGGCAGATGACCAATGGTCAGGCATGGGTAGTCTCCCAGCAGCCCTGGTGGGTTATCCCCAGTTTGGAAAGAGAGCAGGGAGGTGGCAGCTGTTATGGGGGGGGGGGCTGTTGTGTGGGGAGTAGGGATGGGACTCTCCGCTTACTCCCTGCCATCGGTGTTGACTTAGGTCTCTCCAGAGGCTGACCCCCACCCCCGCGGTTCTTTTCTTGGGCAAAGTTCCGAGGAGGCAGCATTGGGCCAGCACCCCTGCATGCTTTGGGAGTGGAGGGATGGGCATCTTTGAGCTTCCTTACCCAGGAAAGGGGTGTAACATGGGCTCCAGGCGCTTTTACCTTTCTCTGGCCCTGCTGGTCTGATGCGGGTGGGGGCGGGGCGGATTCTGCCAGAGAAGGGAGGGGTGGGGGTTGACCATATTGGACCACCCTATGGCTTCTCCAGCCGAATCCTGGGGCAGCGCATCCAGGGTACAGCACTGGCTGCACCTGATTGGTCCAGAGCCCAGGGCCCTGCCGGTCCCCCACCGGGTCATTTCTGCCACCTGCAGTCAGACTAGAAGCCTTGGGTGGAGGGTGGGGGACTGTTAAGTTGATGTCCGGGAGGCCAGCAGGGGACGCTCAGGGAGCTAGGTGGAGTGGGGGTTGGGGGAATGGTGCCTGTCCGGAGGTAGCAGGCTTCCCCCTCCCTTGAAGAGCCCTAGGAGATGGTCCCTGAGAGCCAGGGGGGACCCCAGCTCTTGATCACTCCCCATCCTGGTGGACAACGCCCCCCAACCCCCGGCCTTTGTGCTGTAAGCTCTGACTTAGGGACCTAAAGGTAACTAGGAACCCAACATTTCCCGGAACACATGAGCATTTCAGGTCATCCCCTAGAGCCCCACTGTCTCAATTAAGCCCCCCACCCCACTGGCTGAAGGGATGAATCAGCTACTGACCCAATCCCTGGGTCATTTTCCCTTTTTGGGTCAGGCGGGGATGTGGGGGTGGCAAAAGGAAGAGGTAGGTGGTCAGGGGTGGGACGGGCACCTTTGGGACTCACTGGCTCCCAGCACCCACCCCAGCATGAGTACAGAGCCAGAGGGCTGTGCACCTTCCTTGGGAGGGAGTGAGGAGAGGTTGGGCCCGTGGGGCTGGAGTTCCTGGGTGGGGGTGGGGAGCATCAGAGGAGCCTTCCTGATTTTGCTCCCTGGGGACTCAGGCTCAGGTGTGTGACTGCTTTATAACTAGGTGGCTTGTATCCTGGCTGCTGGAGAAGGGGGCTTGGGGGGGGAGAGGATCTGGCTTCTCTTTGGTGGGGGAGGGGCAAGAGGTCCAGAACAGGAGAGGTGTGTTAAAGGCTGGATCTCTCCGCTGCCCCCCTCCCCGCTCCGCCGCAAAGGGGAGGGCAGGGATGGCATGTAAAAAGCCAGGCCCAGCCTGGCACTTAGCACACACTTAGGAGGCAGAAGCCAGAAGTACCTTATTCCCATCAGGGAGTGTTGTTGGAGCAGCAAAGAGAAGGCAAGCTGCATGGAAATGTTGACCCAGGCATTTGGCTCCAGCACCTTCTCACTTCTGCTTCCCTTCTCCCGCTCACCCATCCTCTGGAATGGGATGTTGAGGCCAACTGCATTCTCTCTGGAAAAGCAGGTCACCTTCTGGCCCAGGGATCAGGTGGTACATTAAGAATTTCATCTTGCCTGGGGAAGGCTCATATGGAAAGGGAAAGCCGAACCAAGTGCTTACATGAAAATGTGTTTCTAATTGTTACTTGTTCAGTGCACAGGTGGCATTGTTTTCTGGGCACGGGAAGAAGGTCTTAGAAATGTGCTTTGCTCCCTCTGTTCTCAGCGGGCAGCCACAGGGCCCGAGATATTAACCAAGGCATTCTGCACTTGGTTTTGCCTGCACTTGAAGGCATGATTTGCTACAACAGGGAAGAAACAAACTTGAGCCTGATTTGCAAGAGCAGAGCCTTTCACAAATTTTATTTCGCTCCCTGTGTCTGGGTAGGGAGACCCCGGAAACTATTCTTTGCAGATGTGGCCCCCAGCAGCAGAGGAAGTGTTCCCTTTACCGCAGCAGGTGTTTTCAAAAATTAAAAAAAAAAACACGTTTGCTGAGAGGGATAGACTTTCTGAGATAGTGTTTTCGAGCGTCTGCGAGGAGTCACGGGATTGCAGGAGACAAGCCCTTGTCGCTGAGCACTGGGAACCTGTGTGTCTTTTCCTTCCCACGGCCTGATTCTTCCCGCTCCCATGGAGATGGGGAAGCCGGCTTGCCTGGAAGTTCAAACACTGTCTTTCCATCGTAGAAACGAACGGTTAAGTGAGCTAAAAGAACGTTTCATCAGGACCACTGGGTGTTGCCTTTGAGGGATCCAGGAGGGGCTTTGCCCGGAGGCTCCAGGTTTCGCTTCTCTAGAGCTGCTGCTTCTATGTACTGTTTGGCTGTGGCAGGGTGTGGCACTTAAGCTAGCTTTGGTGCCTTCGCGGCACTTGAACTCGACCTGGTTGGTTCAGTGTTGTCCCGGCATCAGTAGATGAGCACCTCTCCCTGTCCCCCACCGCCCCCATCCTCACCCCCTCCCCCATTTTGCACATTTGCACCATGCTGTGCTCACAGGGCTTGGGATTTCCATGGGACATGGGAGCTGTGTATAGAGGTAATTCTGAGCTGGTGATCCACATTCTCTGCTCTGGGGTCTCTAGGATCTGGATATTTGTGTCTCTTTTAGACCCAGGGAGCCAAAGCTCCAGATAGAGGGTGTGAATTGGGTCATGACAACTTGCCAGATGTCACGTTCCGGGAGGGCAGGTCCATTAGTGTGCTCGGGCACACTCAGGCAGCCCAGACCGGGTAGCTTCAATGACATAAGCGTGTTTCCCCCCGGGCCTGGAGGCTGGGAGTCTGAGGTTGGTTCTCTCACGTGGTTGTCCTCTGTGTGTGTCTGTGTCTCGATCTCCTCTTCTTCTGAGGACCCCTGTCAGATTGGATCAGGACCACCTGACTGGCCTCATGTTCACTTAATTTGAACGTTTTTAAAGACCCTCCGAAATACAGTCCCAGTTAGAAGGGGTTGAATGAAGTTTGTGGAAGGGGCCCCAAATCAGCCCACAGCGGCGGGGAAGGGGTCTCTCTCACCCTTTTGTTCATGGAGTGTAATGTGGTAGATCTCAGGGTGGTCTGGCAGGAGAGAAGGGAGGGACACCAAAGGTAGGGTACGAGGGGCAAGTGCCATCTTCCCTGGTGGGGAAATCAGGGGAGGCTGCCTGGAGGAGGTGGTATCAGAGTGGGCCTAAGGAAAGATGAGGGGAGGTGTATGGGAGATGGAGAGGATCACTCAATGGGGAGGAACAGCATGGACAAGCTCTGAGACGTGGAAATTTAAAGGTGTGTACCTGTTGTGTAAAGACTGTGGATGCATTGTGCATAGAGATGGATCAGAGGGAAGAAGTTTGGGAAAAACAGGTTAAAGTCAGCTCCTCAGGGAACCTAATGTGAGGCTGGAGAGCCCATGTGGGCTGGATGAAGTGGTGGCTTTGTTTTGTTTTATTTGGTTTGAAGGTTAAAAGCTTTTATTTAGAAAGGCCAAAATGATTGTGGGCTAATTGGAACAGCTAGGTTGTGCAAAAATGACTTGAAAATCCCCTTTCGATGTCCCCATAGAGTTGATTCCGTTATATGTGCTTTATTCTTCCTGTGGACCTCTGACCTCAGGGGGATCAAGCAGAAATAGGGCTTAGGCTCCCTGCCATCATTGCTGGGCTCCAGGCAAGGCGCTGGACCCCTGAGCAAACCAGCAGGTTACTGGGGATGGTGCCCGGGGAGGCTGAAGCTGTGGAGTGATCCCAGTTCCTGCCACAGGGTCCCCTCCACACCATGGAGGGGGACCTCTCAGGTGACCATGTGCTTTTCTGTGTATCACAGGGAACTGGTGGGATTGGTCACGGAGACGGTGGTGGTGACGGACATGTGATCCTCAGCGCCTGCTGGCCTAGGGTTCCCCGGCCTCATCCTTCCTGGCTCGGAGATCTTGGGCAAACTGACTCAGCTGGGTCTTGCCATCTTGGAGCCTGGCTGGGAAGCCCCGCTTTGGGCCTGCTTGGCACCTGAAGGAGGTGGTCCTTGTGCTCCGACCTGGGCCTGGCCTACAGCGAGCTTGTAGGAAGCTATGTTGGGTCCCATCTGAGCACCCGGGGTGGGAGGGGGCTGTGTGGGTAGCAACGGGGGCTGGAGGGGAGGCTTCTGGACGGAGGCTCGGAGGCGAGGCTCCTGGGAGACTGAGACTTGGGCTGGACCCTGGAGGGGCGGGGGAGGCAAGGGGGTGTGAGAGAGCTTTCCAGGTGAGGATGGATGGGCTGTGGCAGCCCCTCGCTCTGCAGGCCTCTCTCTTTCCCAGGGCCCTGTGGGCTTCACGACACAGTAAAGGCCTTCTCCTCAAGCACTTGTAGGTTCTCGAATGAACAGGTCCAAATCCAGTGACAGAGCTGACTTGTGGCCTGTGTCTGATGCCGTGGTTTCTTAGAGGCGAGCTGGGTAGCTCCAGGGCGCAGGGTCTCACGTTCAAGCCCGCTGAATGCTACGTGCCTTATCTTGGAATTCCAGCCCACCGCTGTGCAGGCCTCCCGGCAGTCTGGGGTTGGGGACTGAACTGGAGGGAGACGTCTGGCCCATGGGAGGCTGAGCTGTGGCTGTGTGGCACATCAATGGTGACCAGTGGCCACCTGGGGCGAGGAGCAGACTGGGAGGCAGAGCATGAAGGCCCAAGGCGAGGCACGGGGGGCCTGCAAAGCCCCAAACACTAGGACAGGGAAAGGACATCCGTCAGTCAAGAAGCCGGGCTTGAAGGCAGAGAGACGGCCCCATTAATAAAGTTCCTGAACACGTTGCACAAATCTACTTTTACTTTAATAAAGTGGCTATTTAATCTGTAGTTGCATGAGAGTTCCTGAGAGTGTTTTAAAGAGGTCATAAATTAACTCCATCCTTCTGCCGGCCCCTTCGGAGTGGAGTGTGGCCCAGTGCAAGGGCCTTCTGGAGGGTTGCCTTTGTGTTTAATTCTGATTTTATTATTATCTGTCAGTGGCAGGCTCAGGCCCCGGAGCAGGGGTACGGGGTTGGAGTGGTTGGAAGATACTCCGGGAGGAGGCCAATCCCCTGTGCCTTTCTCAGTTGAGAGAGACCCTGAGGGGGAACTTGGCCTTGCTTTGTGTTTGAGGTATCTATCCTTTTGCCTCCAAAGACAGAGTTATTTATAGAATCTTACAAATGACCTGTTTCATCCTCACCCCTCCTAAAGCCCAGTGTATGTGAGTGCTTCGTGGAACAGGGGTGCCGACGAGCCGAGATGCCAGGCCACCACCGCTGTTCCCGGCCACTGTCCACAGGATTGGAAGCCCCAGAGGCAGGGAAACCCGGGACCCCCAGGCCTCCATCTGCAGCGTTTAGAGGCTCGAAGGCAAGCACCTGATCTGCTCATAGCCTGCTATTTTGCTGCAGCAATCCCGTGAAAGCCTCACACTGGCCGGAGCTGGGCTTCTGCACGTAGAGGAAATGCCTTATAAACATGAAACATGCCCAGGATGGGGGTTCCCCTAAGTATGATCTGCTCGCTCGAGCCCCAAGTCTTCCTAGAGCCATGACCCTCAGGGCCCCAGGTCAGTAGGTCCGCGGGTGGTGGACGGTGGGGGCCCTGTGCTCGCTGGTACCCGGCAGGTGCACATGCGCCCTGACCTGCTCCGGCTTCTGTGGGAAATTGAGGCTTGTTTTCAGCCTCCTGGGGAGCAGGTGGTGGGCACACACCCACCGAGGGCAGCAGCGACATCTTTTTAACTTGAGCCCTGTGGCTCGGGGACCCTTCACACAACGTGTCTCATGCTCATCCTCTTCATCCCGACTCTGTTCTGTTTGTCGTCTTCAAAAATTAATAGGGATCCTCGAACGTGTGGGCTCTCACAGGAGGACTGAAGGAAAAAGGAAACCTCGGATGCTCTTTGGAGATAGAAAAGTTCCTCTCCATTCTGCATTTCTGTAGCAGTCAGTGACTGTGTTTGCACAGAATGTTACAATCTTTTAATTAGTTTCTTCTTAGACCACCTTGAAGATCTTAAAATAACACCGTTCTCCTTCCTCGGTAATTTTTTTGCAAAAGCAGGTAATTTCTTTGCAGCGCGGAGCTCATCTTCACTTCAACAGGGCACACATCCCTTGCACGGCGCCATTTCCTGATGCTCGGAGATGCTCGGAGATAAATTCGGTTCGAATCAAAGTATAAAAACAATTGCTTGTCATTTACATAGGGCTCCTGATGAGTAATAATGAAGTTAATAATCCCGGGCTCCACTGATGGGCTCATTGCTATGCCGGGTGCCTCACCTGTCTTCCCTCCGCTAGCCCTGCAAAGTTGACATGATTATCATACCCACTTTCCAGACAAGAGAAGTCAAGTTCACGGCCACACAGGGATGAGGGGGGCTTGCCTGAAGCCACATAGCTAGTAAGGGTCCAAGTTGACTTCTAATTCTTTTCCTCTTAAGCTTGAGTGGTTTTTTGTTTTGTTTTGTTTTTAGTTTTAGTGCAAGAGATATATTTTCTTTTTTCTTAATTATTATTTTGTAATTCTAAATGGAAGTATCATAAAAGTTTTCATCATTACAGGGGTAGGTGTCTGGTTCAGGGACTTTAAGCCACCAGTGCCCTCCGCCTCCAGAGCTCACTCGTTTTTCTCAAATGGAAACTGTGTCCCCATGAAACACTAGCCCCCCGTGTTCCCTGCCCCCAGCCCCTGGTGCCCTCCCTCTGTTCTGCTTTCTGTCTCTATGAACTTGATTCCTCTGGCAGACCTACCTAAGTGGAAACATACATACATACGTTGTCTTTTTGTGACTGACTTATTTCAGGAGCATAATATCCTCCAGGTTCATCTAGGCGGTAGCAGGTGTCAGAATGTCTATCCTTTCTTAAGGCTGAATAATATAGTCTGTTGTCTGGGTGGACCACATCTTCATCCGTCCGTCTGTCTGTCCATCCAGGGAGCACTGGGGGATGTTCCTACCTTCTAGCTGTTGTGAATCACGCTGCGGTGATCCTGAGCATACAGATAGGTGATCGAGTCCTCGAGTCCACTTCTTGTGGGTACGTACCCAGAAATGGGCCTGCTGAGTCATGTGGGAATCCCGGGTTGGTTTTGTGGTCAAGCCCGAGGTCTTAACTGGAGCAGAAATTGCTCTTGTGTCTGCCTTGAGTTTTGCCGGCGTGCCCATTAGTTGCATGACTGCAATCCCCCAAGAAGCCCACCGCCTGCGTTTCTGGAAGAGAACTGTTGACTGTGTTAGAGGCGGTCCTGCGTCTAGAGAGGGCCTGGCGGCGAGACTGTGCGTGGGAGTGGCTTTTGTTTCTGCGTTCTTCCAATAATCCTGGATTCTGCCAGCACGACCCAAGGGAGGGGCTGTTGCTCAGAGCCCGGGAAAACCAGCTCTGTCTGTGTTGCAAAGTCAGAAGGAGGCTGGCTGGTCCGCTGCCTGGCCAAGGAGGGGGAGGAGGAAGCTGGCCCGGGCGAAGCGGTCCTGAAGGCTGGTGGTGTGCATTTCAAGTTCAAGCTTGTTCCACTTCCTCCCTGCATTTAGGAGCTTTTCCCTATTGACTGCCTCATTGGCCTGTGAAATAATTCAATTTTCCCTCCGTAAAAATAAAGCACTCAATAAAAAATCTCATGTTTTTCTCAATTTATTCCTATCAATCCTGCTTAACCCCATCCAAGTTCATTTTCTGATTTATCCTTGGACCATGGGATGGGGCTTCTGGGGCTTGATAACTGCAGCAGCTCTGCCTCTGTGCTTTGAGGGGGCTGCTGTGTGCCTCACTCACTGTCAGGCACCATGGGCTGCCCCCTGACGCCCACTGAGGGGCTTCCTGGCTCCGGCGACCTGGTTCGGGGGGTTCTTAGCACTTTCTATGCCATGGACGGCCCTACTCTGAGTCTGGAGGAGCCCATGGAACTTTGTCAGGATGTTGTTTTAATAATGAGCATAAAAGAAAATCTACAGCATTCAAAGGAAATCAGTTCTGTGGCAATGTAGTTAGTGAAATACTGAATTGAATTTCTTTACCAACATAGTAAAAGAGCCAGCAGAAGGCAGAGGCTCGTATGTGTGTAGGAGTAACAGTGATGCGAGGCCATGGCCCATGGAAAGAGAGGGGAGAGAGAGACCCTGTGGGAATGATTCCTCTTCCCTGCTCCCTGTGTACTGTGTCCCCCAGGCTCCAGCCTCTGGGCTCTTGTCTGCTTGTTCTCTGCTCTCCCCCAGTGCCTGGCACCTAGTAGATGCTCAGTAAGCCTTTGAGTAGAAGAGGAGTGACTGTCAGTCCTATAGGGTGCCAGAGCTGAGGCCCCCTGTTCAGATGCCTACTCTTTGAAGCATTAACTACTCCTCACCCCTGAGCAGACAGGTCATGTTGGCTTCACAGAGACCTGGAGAGGTCTCTTTCCTGTCCGAGACGAGGCCGAGAGGAAAGCTGTCCAGAAGCTTCTGACTCATGGTAGTGGCTGTGTGGTCAGGCCCTGGTGCCGCCAGGTCTCCTGCCTTTGCCCTTTGGTCAGGAGCCAGGGCACTCTGGTGAGAAGGCACCTGCTCTGGAATTAGGGGCTTTAAATAGCATCCCCCGTTCCAGTCTCATTTCATGGATGTAAGACAAAATGTCTGGGAGATGGCTACACTCAGCTTTTGGACCAAGACTGGGTGGGCTAGGGTGCTGTCTCCAGCAAAGCTGGCCCAGGACATGGCTCTGGGGCGGTGGGAGCACCAGCTTTGGAGCGGCAGGAGCACTGACTCTGGAGCAGTGGGAGTACCAGCTCCTGGTGGCCTGAGTATCCTTCTCTGATACCTGCGGCCCGTCCATCTGACTGCCAGCAGCCCCGCACTGAACAGTCCCTTGGGCCGGCTCCCTGGAGGAGTGGCCTTGTTCCATGTCACTCTCCTATGTTGTGTGTCCCCTTCAAGGTGTCGTCTTTAGAGGCTGGGGTGCTGGCAGCAGCCCCTTACTGTGCCCCCTTTTCCCCACTGACATGCTGCACACAGAGCCCAGGGGAGCACACACCAGCTGGTGTCCTGTGTCCTGGTCCCCATAGTGACTGCTGGGACCTGCGCCTGCCCTAGGGCACAGGAGGAGATTGCTGGTGTGTGCAGAAGCTGGGGTCAGAGGGCAAAGCTGGAACCCACTGAG
Source organism: Mustela nigripes (assembly GCF_022355385.1). Classification (NCBI taxonomy): domain Eukaryota; kingdom Metazoa; phylum Chordata; class Mammalia; order Carnivora; family Mustelidae; genus Mustela; species Mustela nigripes. The sequence goes on along the minus strand of NC_081557.1, from coordinate 206,041,517 downwards.
CAGATGGCGGGGGTGCCCGTCCGAGCCAGGGGGTCCGATGTGGGTATGTTTCCCGGAACAGTTGGCCCAGCGGTATTCATGAAACATGGGGGCTCCAAGAATCTGCTTGTACAGAGAATTTCTCGTTGATGGCTGGCTTTTCACAAGTTGCTTGACGTGAATGATTGCCTGGAATGCTCTCTTCTTAAGAGCAAGTCAGTTTCTTTACATTCTGTCCCAGGCGAGCAGAGGCCCCGGGCCGGCACAGGGAAATCCAAAACCTGCGGCCCTCGGGGGTGGAGGGAGCGTTGGGGCCGCCTTCCCTAAGATCCCTCTGCTTCCTGTCTGCACCCCCCTCCACCAGGCCAGCCCTGGACAGTCAGCAGCGCCCTCTCTGACACAGAAAAAGCAAGAAGGACGAGCCCTGGACTCCGAGGTGGCCTTGTCCCCATCTGTCCGCCCAGCCCGTGGCCGCCTCACTCCTCGGGGGTGGGGGGGAGAGGGGGGCCATCCATGTGTCATGTTGGGGAAGGAAGAAGATCGCCCTCATTTCTCCAGGGAGTAGGGAGTCCTGCCTTCCGGAGGCTTCCAAATGGCCTCTCAGTGCATGCTGTCCACTTAGAAGTTCAGGGAATGGTCATCTGGGCAGGGCCTTGGCAGCACAGGGGTGGAGGCAGGGCCCATCTTCTGCCCTCCGCTCCTCCTCCCTCTCCTGGGGACACATTTCCTGGGCCCCCTCCCTGCGGGCCGGGCTTCGTTCTCGGCAGGTCAGCAACGGACGCCCTTCTGAGCCGGCCATCAGAGACTGCCCGCTGGTCTCTGGGCTCAGCTGCCTCCACAGCCCCAGAGCCAGGGCAGCAGCCCCACCTGTTCGTGCCTATGGCTCACAAGACCTCATGTGTTAGTCCCTGAGTTGCCCGTGGCCCCAGAGCAGCTCTCGAGATGGCCGCTTTAAGGACGAGAGACTGCAACTCTGTCTGGGGCCAGCAAGACCATGGGGCTGGGCTTGACCTCTGCTGTGTCTCCTTCAGGGTCCCCAGAATTTTTGTGGGGATGAATCCTCCTGTCACTGGGCTCACTGGTGGCCTCTCTATAGTCCCGTAGAGGAGCTTGCGACCATGCCCAGGTCTGGGGTCTTGGGAGCACTGAGAGGGCTCTGAGAGGCTGACAGGCCGTGTGAGCCTACCTGTCCTGGCTGGGAATGGGCAGCGTGGAGGGTGGCCCCATCTGCCTCCACATCTTTCCCCCAACACAGCACGACCCTCACATGCTCCATAGGCTCCCGCATGCCCACCAGCTCCTACCTGTCCCTGACCACACTCAGGCCCTCTTCACACCCACGGCCCTCCACGGGGCTGTCCCCTCTGCTCTGCTGCCTCCTGGCTACGAGTGGCCCTGGCCAGCTGCTAACCTCACGCGGTTTTGTCTTTCTCATCCTTAAGGACAGTAAGTGACCTTGTGAACCGAAGGCCTATGTAAAGGGCTGGCCTGGGTGCTGGGCCACTGGCTTCTACCCAGGGTGCCCCTCCTCATCCCTGCTGCTCAGACTGGCCCTCCTCACCCCTGCCACACTGCCCCATCCTTCAGGAATGTGGTCCCTCACCCTGGGCCTCACTGCCCTCCTTCTCCGAGGCTTCCTGCATACTTCTGGGGTTGGCTGGCCCCTCCTGGGTGGGAGGAGGGGGTTCTCTGGGGTGCAGTGGTGTCGGGCCAGAGGCCCCCCCCACCCCTGCCGGAAGGGAGCCTGCCAGAGAGTGAGAGTGGGGTCAGCAGTGAGGCCATCTGGAGGTGCTTAAGCCCCAGGCTCAGCGGCCCCCACGAGTGGTGGCTGAGCCCCACCCCTGGCTGGTGCGTGGGCGCCAACCCACGAGTTTGGGGCCATTTCCAGTCTGGGGTTTGCTGGAATCCGAAGCTCCCCCCGAGGCTGACTTCGGCAGGTCTTGTTCTCAGTGTGATGGGAGGAAGGCAGAATGCCAGGGTGATCCCCCTGCTTGTCAACGACCCGCAGTTTTATTGACACCCACGGGGCTTGGCTTGGCCTGAATTCGCACTTCCCTCACGGGGCCTTGGAGAGAGCGGGTTTGAATGGTTGATTTGCTCATCCGACCACGAGCATGGAGAGTTCCGGGCCCCACCTGCTGCTGGGTGGAAGGACCGACATGGCCAAATGAGGCGCCATCCCTGCCCTGCGAGGGGACGGACGACGAACTGGGGACACAGGGCAGGAGTGGGTGGGCAGCTGCCATGAAGGAGCACACAGGTGTGTGTGGGGTCTCTAACTGGAGTGGGGGAAGCAAGGGCCTGTGTGAGTCAGTGGTCAGGGAGGGTGTCCTGATGGAGGGGGTGGCATTTCCCTGAAGTCCGTCGGGGTTGCAGCAATGCTGTGTGGGGCTCTGTCCTGCTCTGGACCTGGAAGGAGTGTGGGGGATGGTGGCTGGGCAGCTGGTACTACCTGTCCTCTCCCAGGCAAGCCCCCCCAACCCCCATGATGGGGGTACACGATGCCCACCTCTTCATAATATCTTGGGCCCAAGTTGATACAATTCATGTAAATACTGGTCACCAAGCCCAGTGCCCAGGAATGGGGCCCCGGGGACCTGCCTCCTGCTGACCGCATCGGTCCTTCCTGGACCTACCATGAGAAAGGTGTTTGGGAGATGTGGAGTGTGGGGGGGCGGTCCGCTAGCTCACGGGACAGGTGCCCACAGAACTATTCCAGGAGTTCCTGCTGCTCGGTGGACACCGGGAAGGTTTATGGCAGGGCTGAGTCCGGGCTGCAGACTCACCTGTGTGAGAAATTTCTTGTGTCTGTAGTTCTTCCTTTAGTCAGTACATTCCGGGTCCCTGTCCTCCTGCCAGGGGGCAAAACCGGCCCCTGAGCCTCCCCACCTGGAGAAATTGTGGAACATTTCCCAGAGATGGTGCTTGGGAAAGGAAGAGGAGGGAGGGAGGACATCTAGGTGGTGGGAATAGCAGGGCACAGACTCACGGAAGAGCCTAGAAGGGAGGGTCCTCGGGCAGAGCCAGGAGTGGCTGCCGGGCCTGCTACTTTCCTACTTTTTGTTCTGGCGCCTTCTTTCTTTCTTTTTTTTTTTTTTTTTAGATTATATTTATTTATTTGACAGAGATCACAGGTAGGCAGAGAGGCAGGCAGGGGGGGGTGGGGACAGAGAGCCCAATGCCCCTTGATCCCAGGACCCTGAGATCATGACCGGAGCCGAAGGCAGAGGCTTTAACCTGCTGAGCCACCCGGGCGCCCCTGTTCTGGCACCTTCTTAAAGGTGTGTGTCTGTGGGCATCCTCTTGAAATTCTGCCGAGTGCCTACATGTCCCACCCGCTGGGCAATGGAGGAGGAAGCAGTGGCGGAGGGGCAGGGGCGTGGGTGAATGCCTGAGCCGATGTTGGCTAATCCTTAATCCCTTTTATTCCCGTTCCACCTGGAAGAAAGCAGAATGGCATTTTTTTCTGAGCAGTGCAAGGAGATAATGATGGGTGTCTGTTTCTGCATAATTCTGTCAAGAATGTTCCCAGGCTTCTGCGTGGGGAAGTCCTCTTCCATGGCCTGAGTCTCCAGGGCTCCCCTGCCTGGAAGGCCTGTCTCCCTGTACCTCCACTTGGAGGCAGAGGGCAAAGAATGGGGCAGAGTGCAGGGGATGCTGGGGGGTGACAACTTTCGGGTCTCTGCCTCCTTTCCCTTGGCCCTCCCGGCTTCTCTTCCTACCCCAACTGGGCTGCGCCGTCAGCACCATGGGGTTTCACCTGTGTTCCAGCCGACTGGTTAGACCTTCCTGCCCAGGCTGAAGGGGAGGTGAGTTTGGGGGCCTGTTCCTCTGTCCACGCTTAACTGTAGCTCCTACAGTGCTGTGCGAGGAAGGGAGTACGTTAAGCAGGTTTTTTTTTTTTTAATTTTATTTTTTTAAAGATTTTATTTATTAATTTGACAGAGAGAAATTACAAGTAGATGGAGAGGCAGGCAGAGAGAGAGAGAGGGAAGCAGGCTCCCTGCTGAGCAGAGAGCCCAACGCGGAACTTGATCCCAGGACCCTGTGATCATGACCTGAGCTGAAGGCAGCGGCTTAACCCACTGAGCCACCCAGGCGCCCTAAGCAGGGTTTTTTTTTTTTTTTTTTTTAAAAAAGATTTCACCTATTTATTTGACAGAGAGAGAACACAAGTAGGCAGAGAGGCAGGCAGAGAGAGAGAGGAGGAAGCAGGCTCCCCGCCGAGCAGAGAGCCCTATGCAGGACTTGATCCCAGGACCCTGAGATCATGACCTGAGCTGAATGCAGCGGCTTAACTCACTGAGCCACCCAGGCGCCGTAAGCAGGGTTTTTGATGACAAGTCATAGAAACCTGAAACCAAGGCGCTTAAGTGAAAAGTAGAATCATAGGTCACAAATATAGGAAGCCCAGGGTAGTGACTTCAGGCGTGGCTGGCTCCAGGGGCCCTGGGGTTGGCCCCAGGCCCTCCGTCTCTGTCTCTGTATCTGGGCTCTGCTTCCCTGTGTGTTCGCCTCCTTCCGGTGGCCCACTCGGGTCGGGGGTCTGTGAGAAGCTGAGGCTAGGCCCCAGCGGGATTCTAGAGCTCTCACGCCTGACCTGCACCCATCATCCCTGCTGGGTGGTGCTGCTGGGTGGGCTGACATGCTCTGAGCGCCAAGCCCAGACCCCGTGCCCAACCCTCGAGCTGCGTACACTGAGGCTAAGCGGGAGCGTTTCTGGGGAGCACCCTACAGGGAGCACATGGGGAGTTGGAAGGGGGCTGGGCTGTACCCTTGGTCTCCACTGGCTTTGTGGGCAGAAGGTCATACTCCCACCTTGGGAGGGCATCTGGCACCATCGCATGGTGTCCCTTCCCCTCTCCCAAAGCCCCCACCTCCCAGAGTGTCATCTCTATTTCCGTTTTCATGGATGAGGCCAAGATGGCCTCCATCACCTTGCTTTTGGTGGTTTACTGTCTGTTGAAGCCCCAAACCAGGTCGTCCAGGTCACTTGCTTCTGCTTAGGGCTGTGTCAGCCTCCACAGAGCTTGTGAGTGAAATAGGACCTCCCTGCACCTGACCTTGGGATGGCTGGGCTGCTTCTTGGCCACTGTGCCCTGTGGGTTCCCTAGGGTGAGGCTGGTGGGCAGAGCTTTGCAGCCACAGGTGGCAGGGTGAGGGGCAGGTGGGGTGGCCCTCAAGCCCCGAGCACAGGCCCCAGGAGGGCTGCAGCAGGGCGGGAGGTGGCCCCATCGGGTGGAGACAGGGGCTGAAGGCAGCCCGGGGAGGGGTCCCCTAACAGCGTGGGTGTCCCGGCCCCGAGACCATCCTGTCCCCGAGCCGTGACGTTCCCTCGGGGAGTGGATGCCCTCTGTGAGGGACTTGGCTGCAAGCCTTTGTTGGTGTCTGACGGGAGCCGCGGGAGAAGGTGAGTCACAGATGTCTCCTCAGCTCTTCCGAGAAGGAAGCCAGCCCTGCGTGCGGCGCCTCTGCCAAGAGGACAGCTGTCGGCTGGGGAAGCTGTCATGTGGATTCACTCACCCGCCCATTTGTTCATTCACTCACTCACTCACATGGGCACCTACTATGTGCAGGATGGCTGCTGGGAAGAGATCCAGGACAGACTCACAGGGTCTCAGCATTTCCAGGGGCTTGGGATCCCTCCAGTGACGGGAGGCTCACCCCTTGCTGAGTCAGCACATTCCAGGATGTCTGGTCTCTGCTGAGAGTGGCTGAGGTCAGCAGTGCGCTGGGGTTGCAGTGAGAAGATGCCACCCCAGGCGGGGCGGGTCATCTGATGGATGTGGGGATGCCTGTCTTTGCTGGTTGGGTTTCTGGGCTGTGAGTCTGTTCGACTCAGAGAGTGGGGGCAGGGCCAGGTTGTGTGTGTGCGGGGGAGGGGGGCAGCTTTGCCTCCCTTTGATGGCAAACGCTGGAAGGCGGGTGTGGGGGGCAATCTTCGTGAATGTGGAGCAGCACCACACAGCGGAGGCTGCCCAGCCCTGGACAGGTCCACCTGGTGGCCAGCGGTGGGTGGGAGGCAGGGGGCCAGCATCTACAGCTGGGCCCTCCGCTCGAGGCCATGTCTCTCTGTGTAGGCTCTTGGGGCTATTGGAACAAACTCCCACACCCTTGGTGGCTGAGAACACAGATGTATTCTCTTGGGGTTCTGGGGTTCGGAAGGCCAAGGTCAACGTCACTGGGCTACTATGGTCAAGGAGTCAGCAGGGCAGATTCTTTCTGGAGGCTCCAGATCCCTTGTGTTTGTCATTTTCAGGAGGTGCCCGCATTTCTTGGCTGGTGGCCCCTTCCTCGCCCTCCCCAGCCTCTGCTCTGTGGTCACACCTCTATGACTCTGACTGTCCTTGGCCCAAGGCTGCCTTTCTTCCCCGTGCGGAGCTCTGCTTTCCATTGCATGGCCTTCTGAGTCACGTCTCCCTCTGCCTTCTTCTTGTAAGGACCCGTGATCCCACAGGGCCCATCCTGAACATCCAGGGTAACCTCCCATCTCCAGATTCTCAAAACCACCTGCCAAGTCCTGTGCAAGGTCCCTTCCGGGTTCAAGGGCACCTTTGGGGCTGGTATCAGCTGCCACTGCCTTCCTCTCCCACCGGCGTCCCCGGCCCTTACAAGGTGCTCTGACCAACTGTTCTTGGGTCCCCCTTCCCCATCTGTCTCTGGGTTTTGCAAATGGGCCATCTTTACCTAGCTTGGCCTCCTAACCATGGGCCTCCCCTGCTTTGGCCCCACCATGGCCGGCACTGGAGAACATGATAGTCTGCCTTCCATCACCTTCCCAGGACACTGTGCTCTGCCTCAGGACCTCAAGGACCCCGCAGCCTTGCTCAGGCCGTGGCCCTCCGATAGAGTGGGTCTCAGTGACCCTTTGTGGGATGGATGGTGAACAGAAGCGTCCACACTCGAGTTGCAGATAAATGAGAGGAAAGCTATTTTTAAAGCACATTTAAGCAGTTTGCCTGACGCTGGGCCTCTTCACCCATCCTTCTGTCTGTAGAACTATGTGGGTATCCCACGAGGCTGAGTCTGCATGCTTTTCCTGAAGACAAAGGTTTTAAATCAATATGGAGGCAAAATTTGGCCAACTTTAAATGACAGCAAATCAGCAAACACTTCTCGAGCAGGTGCAAATGGAAGGCGGCTCCCCAGGGTGGTGTGGACGGCTGCGGTCTGCGTGCCTATGCCAGCGTTGTCTGTGGCCCTTGGCTTCTGCTGGCAAGTGACTTCTTCTTTAATTGTGCGTGGGTGTCTGTGACAACAGCGCATAAATGAACGAGAAGGAAAAATACCCAGCAGTTAAGTCGGGCTCAGGGAAAGAAGCCATGAGGAAGGTTCTTTGGGTGGGTCGTTCCTGCCTACGGGAGCCAGAGGACCTAGGCAGGGCTCACGGGAGGGGGGCTGGGTGGGTTTTCAATGTTTTTCAGATGCTGATGGTTGAGGGGTTTGTGGAGGGGACTGCTAAGCTGGGGTCAGGGTGAACAGGATCTCCTGTTAGCTAAGGGATGGCCAGCAGACCAGGGCATCTCTCCAGGGCCTGACTTCCCCATACACACGTGCGTGCGTGAGTGGCGGGTTTGGGCCCAGCCCCTGGACCAGCCAGGAGTCAGCAGGACCCCTCCAGAAGCAGATGGTCATCTTTGGAGGTTTGTGAGCCGATGGGCTTGGCTGAAGCAGAAAGTCAGATGAAACGCAAAGGAAATCCGTGCAAGGAGATCCCGTGCTCCTAATGGCACTTGGCCTGCTTGCCTCCCTCTCTGCCCGTCCTCACTTCCTCGCCGCGCTCCGTAAATGGATTCTAATAGCTTTCTTCTCTTCCATCCCTCAAAGAATGGCCTCAGTAGCCAGAAAGGAAATTAGTTTCAGGTGGAGGCCAAGCTGTTAATTACCTAGAAATCACAGGAGGATTTTTAGCCTGAAAAAGTTCTTTTTTTTTTGTCTCCTTGGGTTCAATTTTTCATGGATATTAATTATAGATATTGGCTTTAGCCCGCTGAAATAATTCCTCTCTCAAGAGATCGGAAGACTTTTCAAATGCTGTCCCCTTGTTCAACACAATGCATATTCTTTTCTCTGTGTCTGCTGAGGGCCTGGGGTGGAAATAGGAGATCGGGGCATCGAAAAAGGATTGGATGCCTTTTCTGTGTTTAACTGAAGGCTGATGCTGTCCCCTGTGTGTGTTTCCAAATCCCTGAAGCCAGAGAGGACTCAGAGAGAAAGGTCGAGAAGGGAGGCCTTTAATGTCGTGAATATTAATCCTGATAGAAATGTCACGACTCTGCTCTGATACGGATGTGTCTGCCCCCCACCCCGTTTGTATCCGTGAAACATCACCCCAGGGCCTCCTGGTGCTCAGGGGAGGGGAGGCATGTCCCAGGCAGGTTGAGACTCTGGTTTCCCTTCCAGTTGATTTTCTGGAAATATCTACTCAGCATCTTCGTTCCAGCCATTGAGACTTTGAACAAGCTGGCCGCACACCGTTATAGAGCAAAGATGTGTTCTCCAAAAAGCCCTTATCAAGCCCAGCCTTCCCAGGAAGAGACCAGAGGGATCATTTCCAGCAAAGGGGCAGGCTGCAGTCCTCACGGGGAGAGGGGCTGGTGGAAGCCACCCCCGCCCCCCGCCCAATCTGGAGCGTGTTTCTGTGCCCAGAGAGTGGCCTCCCGAGTGCCTGCACGCCCCCCTGTTTTCCGGCTCCTTCTCAAGTTCACGTTTGGATGCAGTGCAGTGGGAAGTGATTTCGGGGGTGGGTTGGCGTGAAATTTCCGACAAACGGTTTTAGCACACTGCACATTTAATTTCTTTTATTTTTCCAAGTTGCTCTAGAAAGTAAATGATTAATTAAGCGGCACCCACACAGTTTTTTTTTTTTTTTTAAGGAATGATTTTTCAAAACAGAGTAATGCCCCAGTGATTTGTCAGAGAGAGAGAGAGAAGGCTCTAATAAGCAGAATGTTGTTCAATAAATCATAATTACTTATGTGGACAAGTGCGTCAGCTCGAGGGGGTGTGCCCTGTTACACGTCTGATCATGCTGACTTTCTCTTTCATGCTACAGAACTGGCAGCAGGCCTGTGGTCGACCAGATGTCCCCAGGCCTTCTTGGGCAGAACGTGAAGCACCTTTTTTGTTTTTCCCTTGAGTCCCTGAACTGAGGTCCTTGAAGAGTTACTCCAAAACTTCGGTGTGTCTCCAACTCTCCAGGGGGAGCTTGGTATGAAGACCGAGGCTGGAACTCCCCTTAGATGTCCTGGGCCGGAGTTAGCAGGGTGGGCCTGGCATCCACATCTTGAATGAGCTCTCTGGAAGTGGGATCCACACCTCCATGGCAGAGGCGTCTCCCAGGCATGGTGACCTCCCCTGTGTACACCCAGGGCCCTCCATCTCAGGGTGTGCAGGAGTGCCAATTGCATTCAGGACAGGTGAGACTCCCCTGATTCTCTGAGCATGTGTGTGGACTCTGAGATCGTGAAGCAGTGTCAACAGGGCTGGTCAGAGGCAAAACTCCCTGGGCCTCTGCTCTGTACCAGGCTCATGTGTGCATGTGGGGTGCAGAGAGAGACACACAAGCTCTGGCTTCCAGAAGATCCCCAGTCCAGCAAGCAGATGGATAGGTAAGTGCCAAGCAAGGCCGGTGGAGCAGAACAGCAGGATCAGGGTTGGCTTTCTGGAAGAGGAGGCATTTCACTGAGACTTGGGGAATTGACCGAGTCACATTAAATTAAGTACAGATGTATTAAGTATCCTCTGGGGGTCCAGCCCTGTGCTAGGTGGTGGTGATTTGGTTAACAGCCATGCCACATAGATACTTGTCTTCGTGGAGATGATATTTTAGCAGAAGAGAGGGACACCGAACCTAAAAAAATATAGCTAAATAAAATCAGATGGTGCTCAGGGCTCGGGAGACCATCAGACAAGTGATGACATGCAGGTGATAGAGAAGGGGGCCGTGGGGGAGGTGAGAGATGCGAGTCTCCGGAGGTGCGGGGGAAGGAAGCATTGCAGGTCTGAGCAGGGATTGGGCTGTGCATGTGTGGCAGATGGAAGGAAGGACAGTGGCGTGTGACCCAGCCACCTCACTGCTGGGAGATGAGCACCCAGAGAACGGACCCTGCCCACGGATGTTTATAGCAGCGCTGTGCTTCATCTCTCCAAGGGAAACAACCCAAATGCCACCTAGTCAATGAATCGGTAAACAATGACATTTGTCTGCACAGCAGAGTTCCCACCATTGGGTCACAAGAAGGAAGGGAGTGTGGACACGCTCTATGATATGGGTGAGCTTTGAACCCAGGGTGCTCAGCGAGAGAAGCCAGACAGAAAAGACCACGTGTTCTGCCTCATGTAACCCATGCGCACGTTCGATCTTGCATGAAGGAAGAGGAAAAAAAAGAAACCAGAATTACCTAATAAGCCCATACCTCAGAGGGCAGTGTCCTCTGGGTCCTTTGAGCCATTCCCTCCCCACCCCCATTTCTTCTGTGCGAGCCAGAGAGCCCTGCTGGGAAGTGTAGAATTCTTCGTGCACCTAACGTCACCCCAGGACCCTTTTTCGACGTCAGCGGAAGTCCTCCGAGAGCCAGAGGTGACCCTGTCATCGTTCGGAGCCATTTTCCCGCTATCATCCCTGGAAGGATGCTCGTGGTTTATTAGAAGCGATGGTATTGATTCCGTGAACCAAACCAGCACCCTTGGTTGTCACCCTATCCACGTGTCTAACGCTTTTCTAGGACCAGTTTGCTGGAAGGGAGTCACCAGGTCCAAGGTCATGAATCTCCAGCAGACTAGCCATGGGAATGTTTTGCAGAAAGATCCACCATGCATCCTAGAATCACAGTGTGCCTCATGTGTGATGAAGTGACAGACACGGGCATCACAGGGGCTCTTTGGGTCTCCTCCTGGGAAGGGCTGGGCTGGGGTGGGCTTTTTGGAGGAGGCGCGCTTGGCCCACGGGCTGCTCTGGCATGGTGTTTGGTGGGGGAGCATGTGCAAGGTCTCGATGGCTAGAACGTAGACACCTTTGTCTGGGGGAGGCCAGGGAGCTGCGGGTGCAGAGCTGTGTGCCGCCCCCCCCCCCAGGGGCTGGATGGAGTGGGAACCTCATGTGGGTGTGACCTGCACGACCCGGCCTCCCATTGGCCTTGGAACTGCACAGTTGAGCGTAGGCGAAGCTGTTCTGTTGTGGCCCTGTGCTTGTTAGAGGCTATTGTTTGGGGACACGAGGCCTGCCCTGAGTGGTTTTCTGTGATCTCACAGTGGCTGCAGTTACCTTATTCCTGCCCATCTCGTTGCCAAAGCTGGACTAATAGATTAGAAGAGAAATCCAGGAATCTTGGCTTCATTAGTGCTTTCATGACGTGTCCCGCTGAGTCTTCGCAGTTTTCCCGGGTGTTGTGGAGTGTTCTGAGCATGCTGGCCGGGGAAGTCAGTGACTCAGGAGTGACTTGTTTCTCAGGGTCCTCTGTTGGTCAGCGCCTGAAGCAGCGAGTGTCCTTGTCACAGGGAAATGCCGGGTCACTGCTAGGGGACCAGGCCCGGGCCCGCAGTGGTCACACCAGTGTCCTGGGAGGACTGGTGTTCTGGGACCCAAGTCTTCTGCTGAGGGGCTCCCTGGTTTCCAGGGACAAGTGAACCTTACAGTTGGAAAGAGGCAGGCTTGAACACAGGGACCCCTGCTCCAGCCCCCATGGCTGTGTACCTGCCCGGGGAGGCAGTAGTGGCCTGGCCGGTGGGCTGAGCTTCCCTGTGTGAGGCTTGAGGTGTGACCTCTGGCAGGACAAACTCTTTGACCTCAGGTGGCTACTTGAAAGGCTGGCTATAGTGAAAGTTCTGCTGATCCTCCCAGAAGGGCCTTTGAGCAAGGAGCCTTGAATCCCGCTGGAGGGTGCGGGAAGGTGCCGGAAGGTGGGGTGTCCACAGGTGGAGGGGTGGGGGATGTGCCTGGATCTATGGGAGGGTCCCGAGGTAGGTGACACGGCAGGGGGCTCTCCTCCTCCACCCCGACATGCACTCATCCAGTGCTTTGTTGCTGTAGACTGGTGCTAGAACTTTCCGTGAAGGAACTCTCTTTGTCCTCATGACATCCTTGGAGGCAGGTACAGCTCTCGCCCATTTGCAGATGGGAGAGCCAAAGCCCAAGAGGGGTCAAGTAACTTGCACCACTCACGCAGCTCCGTGGCCACCCCTGGAATTGGAACCCGGTCACCCAGCTCTGGAGTCCATGTTCTTTTTTTTTTTTTTTTATTTTTTTTTTTTTATTTATTTGACAGAGAGAAATCACAAGTAGATGGAGAGGCAGGCAGAGAGAGAGAGAGGGAAGCAGGCTCCCTGCTGAGCAGAGAGCCCGATGCGGGCCTCGATCCCAGGACCCTGAGATCATGACCTGAGCCGAAGGCAGCGGCTTAACCCACTGAGCCACCCAGGCGCCCTGGAGTCCATGTTCTTAAGCAGCATGTGAGACGGGTAACTTCCCTGGGCCTCAGTTTTCTTATCTGTTCACTGGGATGACTCAGGCCTACTAGGTACAGAGTCAGGACTCAGTCGCTGTGTGATCTTGTTATGAATTATTCTAGCCAATGAAGAGAAACATGCAAAGAGAGTGTAGATACCACAGGGGCAAGTCGGGGAGGGGTACGGTGGCCCCTAGGCTTGGCCCACAGGGAGCAGGTGCAGGCCCACCGGCTGGGAGGCTAGAAGCTCCTACAAAGCTGGGTTCTGGCCAGGAGGCCCCCCTCCTTGCAGCACTCAGCCCCAGGGGTGGCCCTGGGAACCCAGCTGGGAAGGCAGGTCTGACGATGTTGAATTCTCCCCTCTGCACCTGCCAACTCAAGCCTTGTTGAGCGTGAAGGCAAACGCACCATTAAGTCACCAAACAGGAGTGTGGAATTGCTTTTAATAATTTGTGATGAGTGGGCGCGGGTGAGTGGGGTGAGCTCTGAGGAGGGAAGCTTCCCTTCTTCCCCTTCAGGACGGTCCTGAGGCTGTGATCCTGTCCCTCCTGCTTGCTGGGGGCCGGGTGGGCATACCCTACGACCCCGAGCTTCATCAATGACATCTTTATCTCAGGCAAGACATTTGACCTCTTTGCTTCGAGGTGTCCTCTAAATGATGGTGAACAGATCAGTCTTCCCTCCACCTTATGGGGAGTGATGTTTGGGGTCTGTGTTCCTTAAAGTGATTCAAAGAGAGGGAGGCAAGGAGAGAGAAGAAACATGATCCAATTACACAGACTATGTTGGCAGACTCCTGTTCATTCATTAAAACCCTAATAGGGCATTGGCTCCTCTATGAAGCCTTTCCCAACTCCCCCCAGACAGAGTTGCTCATACCCACTGCTTGCCCTGGTGCTTTGCTATGTACGCATTTCCCTCATGGTTGGACTTTCCCTAAACATGGGGTCCAAGGCTAGCCTGTCAACTAGGGAGCTCTGGCCGGTGGGACCAAGGCCTACCTCCTCATCCTTGTGTGCTCCACACCTGGTGCTGCTCTTGGCTCAGAACGGGCCCCAGCTGCTGTCCGTCTAATTGGAAGGAGTACTGACTGCAGTATTGGGCCCCCACAGGGTGTGGCAGGGTGTTGGTGGCGTTGTGAGCTTGAACCCCTCTCTGCTTCTCCTCTTTTGGTGGTTTGAACCAGCACGGCCTGGCCAGCATGGGAATGGTCGGGGCAGGACTTTGCATGTGCTGGGTCTAGCCCTGGGAGGGGGCAGAGATGGGGCGTACTGGCCCCCACTGTGGTCCAGGAACTGTGGGGTGGGGCAGCCAGTGGGGGCCAGGAGCTGGTGGGCTCTTGGCCTTCTCCAGCATTCCTTGGCCCTGGGCCTGCTCCAGCCCCTCTGGGCATATGGTGGCCTTGGTGCTTGGGGACTGCTCATGAGGTGGGCCTGGGCTTCAGCGTGCGGGTTCCTGCAGGGGCATGGTGGCCTTTCAGGATGCAGCCTAGGATGTCATGCTGTGTCGTTTGTGCCAACAACCCATCGGCAGCCTCCTCAGACTCCAGGGGAGGGAACCTTGACCATCTAGTGGGATGGCGGGGGCTGTGTTTTAAAACCATAATAGTGAGGAATCATGGCCTTGGAGGGCCTGGGACCTCAGGGCAACTTCTGGGTCTTCAGCAGGGGCTCCATTGTGCCGGGAAGGTTGGGACTGTAAGGTCACTGCTGGTGGCATATGTGCTGTAGTGCATGTGGTGCATGCGGGACCATTTCTGCTCCAAACCTGGGAGACGGGCAGTGCTCTCCTGCTTATGGGAGAGGCATGGGGAGGCCACGTGGCTGAGATTGCAAAGCCCAGGGGGCAGAATCTGGATTCAAACAGGGTCCTCTTGACCCCAGGCCTGGCTTTGCTTGGCCCCCATGTGTCCCCACTGATCAGAGTGTCGGAGGAGGGAAGGAAGAGCATTTAGTCCTAACGAGTGCTGTGCACAGGGCCGTGGGTCTGCAGGCAGTGACAGCCTGCTCGATGCCACACAGGACGAAGAGAGGCCATGGCCCTTCCCCTGAGACCCGCTAATCCAGACCGCCATCTGTCCCTGGCTGGCACAGGCCACCTCCTGCCTGTGGGGTCCCACCCAGGCTGAGATGCAGCTGCAGTCCGTGGAGGGAGGGGGTCACACCTGTCATGAGGTCATGGCCAGGCCTTGCTCAGGTTCCTGGGGGAGCCACCCCTGCTGGCACTTCCAGGACCCCCCAGGAAGTGCCAGAGTGTGGGGCTCTTTCTGGCCCCGTATTCTCACTTCTGGGTCTCCCGGGGCCAAGGTTCCAGAGCCTCCAAACTGGATGACATGCTTTCTTTGCTCGCAGGCTGGTTCACTGAGGCTGAACGGAGCCATGCCTCGTGGATCATGCCCCGGGGGTGGCTGGCTACGCTGAGTGTGCCATTGCCTTTTGTACACACGACTGCTACCTGTGCACACACTCCCACACTCTCAAGAGGGCAATCCTGAGACGGAAGCTGGGCGGCCCCCCCACTACCGCCCCGCTTTCTCCTCCCTCCTGAGTCTCCCGGGGCCTCTGCAGGGGACAACAAGCTTGCTCCCATTCCCACACAGAGGGCCAGAGCTGCCCTTTTGTCCCCATGGCACCGCCCAATCTTCCAGACCCTCCTGGTCCGGAGATTTGCTCCAGCTCCAGGAGGGCCCACGGGCTCAATGGGCAGGGCGTGTGGGGGAGGGGGGACGGTTTAGTTTTCTCTTTCTCTGGGGCCCAGGTCCCATGGGCACGCAGGGAGACCAGGGCTGGGGGGCATTTGGAGACTGCCGGGAGGAGGCAGGGAGGAGAGTAAGCGAGCGGCCTCGGGCTTCAGTGCTGGAGGCCGGAAGTCCGAGATCCAGGCGTGGGCAGCTTGGTCCCCTGAGGCCCCCCTCTGTGGCGTTTAAGTGGAGTCTTCTCCTGGGTCCTCTGTGTCTCCCCACTTCCTGTAGGACACCTGTCAGGCTGGGTCAGAACCCACCCCAATGGCCTCCTTCACCTGAATTACCACCTTAAATGTCCCACTTCCAAATAGGGTCCCGTTCTGAGGTGCTGAGTTAGGGGGACATGATGGGTGCAGGTGCCATGGGGTCCCCCTTGTGGTGGGGGCCGCCGTGCTCTCTCTGCCGAGTAACTTGTCCTGTAACTGGGTCCTGCGGCTCACCTTCGCCCTCCTCTCACGGGGCTGTGGGGAGACACGTCGGAAGAGCTTGAGACTTTGGGCCATTTCCACGGTGGTGGTAGTCATTTGGTGGCGTGGCTAGGTGCGCCCTCCAGGGTCCCCCCGACCGTGGTGGCCCAAGACCACCCCCAGAACAAGCTAGGGCCCTGTGGTGTCCCCTTGCACAAACTCATCAGCCAGCTGGTGTCCTTTGTGGATGCTGCTGATCAGGTCAGGGCTGGAACCACCCGTGCCTGAAGTCCAGGCTGCCTGCCCCTGCTGCTGCGTGGGCTCCGAGGTGCGGCCTTGCCCACGCTGCTCTCGCCGTGGCCTTGTCCGTGTCAGAGGCCCTTGGGCCCTGTGGCTCCCATTGTTTTGTCCCTTTTGACTTCGGGGCCCCATGCCGGGGCTGCCCATAGGATATCGCTTCTGCTTTCTGGGCAAAGGGGGTGTTTTGTCCTGCTCAGAGCCTCTCCTCCTAGATGGCCCTGTTTTCTCCCTGCACTATTTTCTGTCTCCAGAATGTGCTTTTCTTCCTCTTACTCCCACACAGCAAAATCCTTCCCATCCTTCATGATTTCCCTGACAGGGAGCTGACAGAGACTCCCCCACCCCCAAACCTGGAACTTCAACCTCCCTGCCACCAGGTCTCAGAACCAAGAGGACCTTGAGGCATCCGTCCTCTTACCTTGTTCAATGGCTCTTAGACATTTTCTAGAAAGAGAGTTGCCATCGTGTTAGAATTGGCCTTTCTTCCTAGAGGAAGTCCCTAGTGAAGTGGGTTGCCATCTCCCAGCATCGATGTGCGTAAGTTCCTTGTCTGAAAGCTTGCCCGAAACCCCTCCTGCCATAAGCCAAACCAAACCTTACTTGGCTCATCTTCGGGGCACAGAGGGCAGCTGCTTGTCACTCAGAGGGTGAGAAATGTACTCAGAGCTTCTGTCAAGGCTGCGAGCATTAAATTTACATGATGTTCTCATGGTCAAGGGTGTAAGGGCTTGGGGGCAGAGCAGTGGCATCACATCACGTTCATGTAGGAAGGAGGCAAATACCTTCTCCATTCAGCTATTCCTCTATCTACCCGTCCGCTCATCCCTCCTTCCCTCTCTCTCTCCCTCCCTCCATCCGTCATCCAACATCCATCCATCCATTCACCCATTTATCCAGCATCTGTCCATCTACCTGTTCATCCGTCTGTCCATCCATCATCCATCTGTCTGTCCATCCCTTTGCCTTTCATCCATCCATTTGTCCATCCATTCTGTCTGTCCCTCTGTCCTCACGTTTGTCCATTCATCCATCCATCCTGTCGCTCAGGTTAGAGAAGGCTGCAGGTTTGGGGGAACCCGTTGGAGCTGAAGCCTGGGAGAGGGCAGGGAGGAGGGCTCTCGCAGGGCCAGTGAGGAGGAGGAAGGCCAGATGGGGCAGTGGCTAGGGCAGTGGAGAGGAAGCAGGGACACTGGGTGACACCGTGAATTCTGCCTGGGGATGCTGCCAAGGCCGGAGCCCTCTCAGGGCTGGTTCCCAGGTAGAGCTTCTCTGCAGGTGCTGCCCTGGCGCCTGGGGCCCCGTGACCTGGTGTCTGGACACCTGGGAGTGCTAGTTAGCGAGCGGGGCCTGGCGTGCCGGTCTCATTATGTCACTCCCCATGGCAGCCTAGGATGGTGGATTTCTTCTTTTCATCATCTCTACAGCCCCCCAGGGTTCTGGTCCCGAGCTCTTAATTTGCTTCCCTGCCAAGCCTCGTGGTCCGTGACCTTCAGACTCCCGCTCAGCTCCAACATTTCAATCCGAGCCCTTGGCAGTGGGGCTTCGCATAATGGGCGGGGGGAGGGCTGCCTTCACCAGCTGCTGCCATTTCTGCAGGAGGCCCCGTGCTGTGCAGAAGCCTGCCTTCCCTTCATCCTGCCGGGTGGGGGGGGTCACCACGGCCCCCTCATTGGTGGCCCCTCTCCCCAGCTGGGGGCAAGGATGCCATGGGTGAAACCAGGGCAGTCAGTTTTAATCCACTTAATGGAGGGCTGTCGGCACCAAGGAAGGGCCGGGCCCCAGGTGTTGGGGTTCACCCACGGGGGACAGGGAGGGTAGAGCTCGGTCTGAGGCTGTACGTCTGGAGAGCAGTGGGGGGCTGGAATTGGATGCGCGAGTCTGAGGTCAGGCTGGCATGTCACCGTGGCTTCTTGGTGGAGGTGGGCAGGCTGGAGATGGGAGTGCACCCAGCCCCGGGGGGTGAGGGCAGGCTTCCCCTGCACCCTCAGGTGGCGATGCCCCTCCCGGCCAGTCGGCGTGGCATGGAGATGGCCTGGAAGGCGCCGGAGCAGGGAGAGCTGGAGGGATGGGCCCGGGGGCCGGGTACCCACTGAGGACTTGATCTGCAGAAGCCACAAGGGGACAGGAGCCCTGTAAACACATCTGGGGTGACCATGGCCCGGCCTCCTGGCTGGAACTGAGCACTTACTCCACAAGAGACGAGAGGACTTAACTGTCACCTGCAGCCCCCATGGGGGTGGGACCCAGAGAAGCCACCAGTGCCGTGAGCCCAGGATGCAGTGGATGGGAACCCCTCACTGGGAGGATTAGAGGCCTCGGAGGGGACAGCTTCTGGGGAGGGTGGTGCCAAACCCCTGGGCTAACCCCCAATGCCATAGGGGTCTATTCTGGCAGCTTGCATGGCTGGTGAGAGGCCAGGCCCTGGCTGGTCGCAGGGGAGAGACTGTGTGCCCGTGGGTTCTGTGAGCACTGTGTTCGTGAGCACTTAGCCGGTGGAGACTGGGATCTGCTGGAAAGCTGAGCGATGCCTCATGTGTGGATTGTGAGGGCGGCTGCTCGTGGCAGGCGGGTCCTGTGCCGTTGTGGGGCAGTGCCAGGGTGGGATTTGTGGGCAGGCGTGAGCCCCTGGGAAGCATCGGCTGTAAGTCTTGCTAAGACTGCATGACTTCCCAAGTGTGGACACCGCATTTTGGCGTGCAGGCACCATTCTGGGTACTGGTGATGAAAGCAGAGAGCAAAATCGGTGGACATCCCTTCTCCCCGGCATCCTTGCGGAGAGGGGCGCGCTGTACACACACAGGTGAGCAGATGCACACGTGCATCTCCACTGTGCAGTGGAGACAGCTGGGTGGTAGAGGAGGCGATGTCTGAAGATGGGGGTGGCTGACATTTTAGGGGAGTGACCAGAGAGCAGAAGTGACTTTTGAGACGTGCTGTGAGGGAAAGGAGGGACTGAGCCCTGTGGGCATCTGGGGCCTGAACAGCGCAAGCAGGAAGCAGGTGCAAAGGCCCTGAGGCAGGGTGCGTATCGGCCTGTGTGAGGCCCAGTGGAGTCTGTTGGCGGGAGATGAGGCCAAGAGGTGGCGGGGTGGAGGGGCAGACATGGGCAAGGGGCCTTGGAGCCCACGTCCTTAAAACAGTTGGTTCACGTAATCTCACATCTCCCCAGAGGGAGAGGCAGTGGTGTTTTCTAGGAGGAGGCCCCATGCCTAGAGGGAGGGGCGGGGGCTGGTTGCTGGCTGGCTTCCCAGAGACAAGCGGACTCCCGTTCGGCCCTCCTGACTACACTGGCTTCTGTGGCTATGCCCTGTGTCATGGCGACTACTCATTGTCGCTGGTGGGGACACGGAGGAGTCGGGACCTCAAGTCCAACCGAGCATGGAAGCGGAGTGTGGAGTTTCTGACAAGCAGCAGGTAATGTGGGCAGTTTTCATCCACTCTAGGAAATCCAGCGTTAACAAAATTGATTGCAATAAAAATAGCCAGCCTTTTCAGAATGCACAGCAAAGTTCACCATCCAGAGGGAGTCCTGCTTACAATGGTTTTTATCTTGTTATCGGAGGAAGTCCGCTTTCACCCCGTGGCTTTCCGGCTGTGAGTACGGAGCTCTCCCGCAGAGGGGGCACCTCCTGGCTCTCAGGCATCAGCAGCGACCCCCACCCGCCCCCGGTGAGGACCCCACCCCCATCTATCTTGATGGAGTTGCAGACCGGGAGCAGGTGGCATGAACTGCGTGCGCCTGGGCAGGGAGTCTGACTCCGGCATTTCATAGTTGACTCTTTTCATCTATTCATATATTCATTCAGCCTTGTTCTTGAGCACCTGCTGTATACCAGGAGTGGGGCTTGGAGCCTGCGTGAGGGGCACGGGCACGACTCTGTGTCCTGGAGTGTTCAGTCTCGGGTCTCATTCTCTCTGAGCCTCAGCTGTCCCATCTGTAGAGCGGGAGCGATATGCCAGACTCTGGGGGTGTTGGCCAGGGTCCACATCAGATTGTGCGTAGTAAGACAGCCCTTTGGACCCAGGAGAACGCAGGGCCCGAGGAAGGAAAGCTTTGTTCTTCTTTTTCTTTTATGTGCTTCTCTCAGATTTGCACCGTGATCCATCTGAAATGGGATATTTTTGACGGGGGGAGGGGGTGTGTGTTCTTTCGCTTCTCAGAGAAAACTAGCAAGTGAAAGAACATGGTGCCAAAACGTTCAGAACTTTTACAGATACTAATGGATTGTGGACCAAGGGCATTGTTGGACGTCTGTCATCTGAAACGTGGAGTGCATTTTCCTTCGGAAACAATGCTCTTTTGGCTGCACCGGCAATAGAGAGACAAGGTTGTATTGAACTCGTGGTGGGAACGGGGAGGCTGGTTTGCAGAGCCTGAATGAAATTACAGTAATATGACTGTTCGGTGAGCCAGGCGTGCTCAAAAGAATAAACAACGATTTTATCAGTTTTGGAAGCGGATGCTTGAGGAAAAAAATCCAGATTTAATTAGAAGAGCCTGTGGGGGGGGAGAAGGAGGCTTTGCAAAGGGTCTGAAGGGGACCCCTGGGTGCCACAGAAGGCTCTAGATACTGCCAGTGGTGTTCTTTACTGTGGATGACACTGAATCCGGATGGAGTCTGTTCTGTTTAGAAGTGTAGGTATAGGGCTCTTGGTACTGTTAGATTTCTTGGACTCCTGGATGGGGGGACAGCTGGGCTCAGAGAGGCAGCGCGAAACACGGCCTTTCTGCTGGGCGCTGAGTGGTGCTATGGCCCCGGGACAGCTTGGTTGCTCTTGGGAATGAGTGTGTACATGTGCATGTGGGTGGGAGACAGTGGAAGCTATGCAGAGAATGGTCTCGAGGAGCACATGTTGTGCTTGTGGCAAGGAGCGCACGATGGTGAGTGTGAGCCTGGTATCCCGATGTGGGCTCTGTGTTTGAATTCAGCTCCTCTCTCCCGGAGACCAGC
Organism: Mustela nigripes; assembly: GCF_022355385.1. Taxonomy (NCBI): domain Eukaryota; kingdom Metazoa; phylum Chordata; class Mammalia; order Carnivora; family Mustelidae; genus Mustela; species Mustela nigripes. The sequence continues at coordinate 206,020,690 of NC_081557.1, read as the reverse complement.
TCTGTGCTTTCATCTCCCTGGCCCTGGGGCCACAGCTCCCCAGGCTGCAGCTGAGCCTCTCCGGTCCATCCTGGCCATGTGGCTCTGTTTCTTCCTCCCCGCTCTGGTCCTCTGACCCCCACTCTCTGGGGGGCCTTGCTTTGTGCTCTGCCTGCTGTGGTCAGCTAAGGGGGCCCTTCTCTTCCCCACTTCTGGGGCCCGGCATGGCCACATGGGCAGCTCCTGGGCTTTTGCCGGGATCGGGGCCAGCGACACATGGGACTGGGGCAGGGCCGTGGCTACTGGGAGCTCCGGCCTCCTTTTGGGAAGGGCAGAGTGTTCCGTCAAGAGCAGCTGCCCTGCAGAGGTGACATGTCTAATTGGAGCCCTCAGCCCAGAACGAGCCACTCCCCGGTGACCGGCACAAAATGACCTTCTCTTTCTGTCTCTCTGCTTATTGTTTTTCTGAAGGGCTTCGGGTTTTCATTTTGAATATTCCTGACCTCCCTGCCCTTGTTCAAATGTAAGTTGGTCCCAGGCTGCTGTCCCTCTGCAGGCTGTCCTTGGTGACTTTCTTGGTCACAGCTTCTGACTCCGAGCGTGGGATCTGGTTAAGGGACTTTAAGGGGACAGATTTGGCCACAGTCTATCAGCAGGGCCTTCCAGGAGCTGGGCCCGGCCCGACTGGTCTATGGGCACTACCTAAACTGGGTAGAAGACTAGGCCCTCTGGGCTCCACATCCTTTCTGTGAAGTAGAATACAGAGGTTCTGGGTGAGAAGTCCTCAAAAGACCACTTTGCCCTTTCGGATATTAGCAAAGGGAATGAAAAAGAAAAGAAACCACTCTTTGATTTCTTTGTCTTTGAAGATAAAAGCCCAAGAATTTGTCAAAGCAGGTTAAGGGCCCGATGCTGCCTTCATCCGTCTTGTCGAACCGCTTTGGGAAGACGGATGTTCTCCCTGGGATCGTTGGACCCAAGGGCCGCCATGTTGGTTTCCTCCTCCGTGGGCAGGATGAGTTGTTGAGAAAGGAGCCTGGCCTCTACACCATGGAAGGGGGTCCTGATTTCAGCTCCAGACCCTCCAGGGTGTGGGGACTGGACAGTGGGCCGTGAAAAGGCTGCCCCAGGACCATAGGAGTGTCATGAACACCATGGGAGCTGGTGTCCTGGCAAGCTCGATGGAAAGCCCAGAGCAAAGCACCAGGTGTGCGGACCGGGTGGCTTCAGGTATCTCTGGGTGTCGTTGTCCTTGGTGGGGCAGGAGGCTTCTGTGTCCCTGTCTCTGGGCCCGGGGACCCAGCACGGGACCCCAGACAGCAGCACTGATGCTTTGCCTTCTCGGGAGGAAGGCAGAGGACGAGAACACTGAAGAGCATCCTTCTAATCGGGTTTTACTTCTGCAAAGATGTTTCACCAGCAAACGACGGTGAGGAGCCCTTCCTGGGGATTCATAATTTGTTTGATGCCTAATGTGACGCTATCGAGGATGTCGGCTGGAATGAAGGATATACTCTAATTCGCTGGGGAGCTCAGAGGCTGGAGGGATGGTAATTAGAAGCGATTATCTGCTCCTGATTCTGCCAAATCACTGCTCCCTTCCTGGTTCTCGAGGTTAGAGCGGAGCCAAAGTGGGAAGCCTGGGCCCTGCTCTGAGGTTTTGCCACCCCATGAGCTCTGTCCCACCGCTTTTTCTGGGGCAGGGCCGTGCGGCATCACAAAGACCCTGCCTTCTTAAGCGGCCTTACCTTTTCAGCCCTGAGTCTGGTTAGAATCCTGAAGCCGGGACTGACGAACTTCTCATGAAGAGGAGGTAAGACGGACCAGGACAGTACCACGTGAGGCCCTGCACATGGGGCTGTTTGGTAGAAGCCTCTGAGGATAGCGGCTGGGAGCAGGATGCATGGCTATTGAGAGCCAGCTTGACCCTCAGCTGGGGTTGCCAGATCAAATACAGGATGCTCAGTTACATTTGGATTTCAAATAAACAGTGTTGAGAAAGACATAAGACTTAGACATAAGTATATGCCATGGAACATTTGGGATATACTTGTATCTAGAAATTATTGTGCATTTGAACTTGAAATTCAAATATGGCTTGGGGCATATTTACACTAAGAAAGTATCTGAATAATCTGTTGTTTATCCAAAATCCAGATTGCACTGTGGGTCCTGTATTCTCCTTTGCTGGGTCTGCAGCTTGGCACCTTGGCCCTTTGCATAACGGCCCGAGGTCTGTGACTTCGGTTGACGAGGAGGTGACCAACTGGGGATGTCTCTCTCGGTTGTTACCCCACCCGGTGGGCTTCAGCCTGGCTGTCATATTGGTTCAGCCAGGCTCTCCACCTGCCCTCTGTGGGGAGCCAGTGAGCCTCGTCCTTGTGGAAGCAGGTCAGTGAGGGTTGTCTGGATGTTCCATTGCCTTCCGAATCAACCCCTGAATCTTTAGCCCAATGTGCATTGTCCCAAACCTGCTGGCCACCACTGGCTTTTCCTCGCCATCTTAGCCAGCCACTGGGCTTTCACATCCTCTGTTGTCTCCCTCTTTGGAATAAATTTCTCCACCATCTTGATTTCCAAAGCCTACTCATACTTCAAGACCCAGTGCAAATGTCTACTCTTGTGAAAAGCTTTTCCTGGCTCTCTGAAAGAATGCCTCCACCCTGCCCCCACGCCCCCCCGATTCCACTGTTCATTATTTCCCCCAGAATTTGAGCAGGCACTTGGTTGACCTGGTACTAGACTTAGCTGCAAACATGTCCATATGCTTGGATAATTGTCACTCTCCACAGCATGGTGTCTGGGAAATGGTGGCTATAATGGAATGTTCCCATTGAGCCCAGCAGCAGGCTGGCTGCAGGCCATGCTGATAGTTTAGAGGGACGTCAGGCATGGTCCTCTTTGGGGTTCCCAACCTCGAGTTTGGAGCTCTGGCCCCCAGTCTTCTCCCTAGGGATTTTCTTCCATGCAGGGGTGGGGGCTGGGATCAACCTGCTGAGGCCCAATTTGCTTACATGCCCTCTTATACAAATTCTGGGGAATTATACTCTTGCTCATCGTGTAGAATGTTCTGGTCTCAGCTGCACTCAGGCTACTCCCTGAGTTATAGAAATTGGCAGAATCTAGATATTGGATGCAGGTCTTGGACTTTGGGTGAGGATGGTGCTAGGGATAAAGAAACCCCAGCCAACCTCACCCTTGCTTGGTCTAGCCGGAAAGTGGGGTTCAGAGAAAGGATCCCCAAGACCATCTCCAGGCTTCTTGGCTCCCTAGGGTGACTCACGGGCCTGGGTGTATGGTCCTGCTCAGGATTTACTGCTGAAGGACAAAAAGCCAAGGGAAGAGGCACGTGGTGTAAGTCTGGAGAAAGGCAGATGTAAGCTCTGAAGGGCCACTTCCTGGTACAGTCACTTCTGGTCATGACCACCCACTTAAGTGTCCCCTAAGCAAGCCCACTGAGACTCAGTGCCCCTGGTTTTTCCTGGGAGCTGCTCAGGAAAATTCTGGCACTGGCCAGAATTTCCAACTCTCAGGAGGAAAGCAGGTGGCAGCGTGTCAGCACACAGCACGCTGTCTGCACATAGGCCTGAGACCCTGCGAGCTGCTCTTAGCAGTTGGGGTGGCGAGAATCCTCTTGACATCCAAGTTCACAAAAGGACACCATCCGGCAGGTGGGCCTCTCTCTAAGGCCAGCAGGTGCATGTTCGCACCTCCAGTGTAGCACAGCCAGACCCCCTGCCTGCTCTTCCCTCTTGTGATTCTCCCCCCTTCCACGTGCATACGGGAGGCAGACTGGGTAATGGGGTTCTGGGGGGCCTGGGGGATGGACTGGGCAGGCGGGAGGCGGGGAGAAAACACTTGTCTTTCTCCGGGGCTGGTTCATCATCTCCCTGTCCTGCTGAGTCACCTCTGCCCTCTTTGCCTCTCCCCTTGGGCCACCTGCCCTTGCCCAAGAAGTGCGGCAGGGAGTGGGCCTGAAGGCCCTTTTCATAACTCATGTGTTCTGAGGGGAGATAGAAGGCACAAAGCTGGCGCAGCATGGATCAGGCCCGGCCCTGTGTCCCCCGTCCTGAGCAGGTGGGGTCCCAGTGAGCCCCCCAGCGGACCCACCCACCTGATCCCAGCCCTGCCCACCTCCATGCACTCTTGGTGAAACAATTACGGGAAATCCTTTTTTGGACAATGAGGAAAGTCTACGAGCAGCCCAAACAGGCTCCTTCAGCCGTTTTTTTGTGTTTTTGTTCTGTGGAGTGGAAGGTTTCCAGAATGTGGATGAGGGAAACCTTGCGCCTTAATATGCAAATCACGCAGGCCGGTTGGGGATGCTGAGCCCAGCCAGGCCCTTGGCCTCCTTGGCCTACTGGGTGGGAAGTCAGGGAGGGGAGGAGGCAGTCCTGGGAACCCAAGGAGCAGCTGATGCCCTGGTTCCCGGGGGACTCAGGCTCCCCACGCCCCCATGCCCTGGAGTGAGGCTGTGGGGCTGGCCTGTGCTGGGTGGAGACTGTATGTCCCAGCCAGGGGTCCAGGGTAGGACCACCCGGCTTTACAAATGAGGAAACCAGTATTCAGAAGCAGCGAGTAATGAGTCTGGGGTCACTAGGCTAGGTTCCCTGTGCCGAGGACCGAGGGAGGCCGTGTGCACGGTGGGGCTGTGTATGACGTCACTTTGTTCAGAGCCCCAAAAGGCACTTATGCTGAGACCGCTCAGGCTTTCCTGTCTCAAACTGGGCAAAGGTCGGCCCAGAGTAGCCTCTTCTCGCCTTTTGGAGACCGTGGGCTGCCCCTGTCAGTGAAGCGGGAACCGACAGTCCGAGTTTGACCCTCCTGTGGGCTTGAGCCTTTTCCACGTGCAGGAGGGGCCCCAGCCGGAGGGAGCCATGTGGGGGCCAGAGGTCTGGCTCAGATGCAAGCAGCCGTGCGGGGGCCCGTGGAAGGGGTGAGGCAGGGGCTGCGGGGGCAGGCGTGGGGCCAGGCGTGGGGCCAAGATTCAGAAGTGGTCATCCATCTTTGATCTGAAGGATCCTTTAGGGTCCTCTAGGAACTCAGTTTTGGAGTGACCGCACCATCTGCCTGCAGCCTTGCAGACTGGTGGTCCCCCAAACCCTCCTTTCGGGGGGTCTCCTCAAATCCCAGAGACGAGTGAGCCCTCCGCTTCCTGTGATGGCATCTCCCGTGGGTATTTTCCTTTTGTTGCTATTGAAGAGGCATCCAAAGACCACTGGGTTATAGGTATGGCAGTGAGAAAAGACAAGACTCTGGCTTTTGCTGCTTCTGGGGGAGCCCAGGAACTTGGCGGGCCAAGGAGTCGGAGGCACATGGTATCCAGTAAGCTCCAGAAATGCACCTCTAATTCTGGAGGGAGTAGGGCGGGAGCAGTGTCCACTGAGCTCCCTGGCGCTGAGCCAGTCCGCACGTAGAGCCCATTACGGGGATCCAGGACGACCACAGTCGAGGAGAATCATGAGTTTGTGAGACTCTGATGTGTTTCTGGGCTTGAGACCTTGAATGGGGGTAGCAGGGAGTGGATAGGATGCTTCTGTCTACCTTATACAACCCTGGCTCCCGGGTTCCCGATGCCCAGCATGGGAACAGGGCTGGGAAGGTACTGATCAAGGACTCTCAGCCCAGCCTTGACGTCAGGCCCTGCTGTTCCCTTCCAGACATGGTCGAGCCTCTTGGCTTCGGCCAAGACCAACGACCTCACCAAGCACAAATACCTTGCTCTGCTGGGGCCTTTGTCCCAGTGTGGCATTACCACAAACACCAGATGCTCAGAGAATGCCTACCTGGTGCTTCCTCCGTGTCAAGGGTGAATCCAGGAGCCATGTAAGCATGAACTCATTTATTTTCACATAAAGGGGTTGCGGTAGGAACCAGTACTGTACCCACTTTACAGACGTGGAAACTGAGGCTCACTTGCCCAGACCTGCAAATGGTAAGCAGTAGCACTGGGATTTGAACTCAGGACATGATCAGGGTGTCTTCCCTGGCTTCTAAGATGTGTAGAGAATATAGAGGAAACTTCCTACCCCCCAAGCTATAGTTGCAAAGGGAAACCACCAGCAGCACATCATTGCCTGATTCCCGGAGCACTGGGGCCCTCGGAGCATACCTTACCTCCCTATGAGAGATGCCTGCAGTGCAGGGATGTCCCATTTCTCCTGCGTGGGTGTGTGGGGTTTGCAGGCAGAGCTGCTGTAGGGTCATAAGAGTGAGCATCTGGCACTCCTCCCCTGTGACCCTGCTGCTGCTTCCCACTGCCCTACCGTCTCCACAGGCAGGGCCCTCCCAACCTTCCAGGCTCTGCCCACTTGCTTCCTCCTCCAGGCAGCCCGCCCTGATTGCTGCCTCTCCCTGCCTCCTCCATGGCACACATAGTGGGTGCTCAAGATGTGCGACCCGCGCGAGTAGTGGCAAGAACCTTGCTCTGAATACCAGGGGTCCTGCCCTGCCATGGGTTTGCACGCTCCCTCTGAGAGCGTCGGTCATCTGCGAGAGCCCAAGCAGCAAGGTTGAGCTGGGGGAGTGCTGCGTGGTGGGATGCAGCCACATCTTCTTGCGGGTTCCCCCGTGGAGCCTGACGTGACTGACTGGGAATTACACATGGGAAATGGACTTCTCTGCCTTCAGTGCTGTTTGTGTCTACTGGAGTTTTTAATGTTTCTGGGTAATGAAATCCATTATCCGGTTTTCAGCAGACGACTCAGAAAACGAAATTATCGGAATGAATAAACAATGCAGTGTCTGTACCCAAACACTCCTTTAAAATGTAATGAAAAACATTCCTCCAACACTTGGAGCGTTTCGGTTGCTGGCCAGCTCTAAGCGGCCTCGTCAAACACAAGGAAGAAGCAGATTCGTTCATCTTCAGAGAGACATGACTTCTCCATCTTCCTTGGAGGATTTGGGAGGCATACGCAGGGGGTGTTAGAGGGGCTGGTGAAGGCCCCTGTCTCTCTGTATGGACGTAGAGTTGAGACCCAGAGTGGGCCAGGGGCTGGGCCTTGGCCTTGGCCTTGCGCCTCAGGGTCATGGCCAGCTTTCCTCCATTGCTGGGCCTCACGGGCCTCATCTTAATATTGGAGATGCCAGTGATGTCCATGGGGCAGTCCTTCCAGGACTGTCGGGGTCAAGTGCGAGGCACGTGGGAGACTGCTTTGTGAGCCCGTTGCCCCCTGTTCTCGACAACCTGCCATGTCCCAGAGTGACACACTCTTGTCCTGTATCCCTTTTGCTTAAAAAGTTGCCTAAAAAGCTGGGAGCTCAGTCCCTGTGCATGAAGAGCCCTCCTAAGGAGGGGCGGCCCGTGCAGGGTGTCAGGACACCTGGGAACTGAGCCCCTGCTCCTGTTTATTTAGAGGGTGGGGCTCCAGGCTCCAGGAGAGGAGCCCCCAGGCCTGAGCTCAGACGCCTGCTCAGCCACTCACCGTGTGTGGCTGCAGGTGCCGAAGCCTCCTGGAGCCCAGGATGTGTGCTGGGGTGATCCCGTGGCCCTGCAGGCCATGGTGGAGCTGGATTGGGGGGGGATGGTGCGCAGAGGACATTCTGGCAGTTGGGGCTCCCTCTACCCTGTCCATTGAACTTGGAGCCGGGCCTCCTGTGGGGGAGGTGCCGGCCAGTGTGGGCCTGTGGGTTGAATCTGAACTTCATGGTCACTACACCAGGGGTATGGCCCAGCAGTGGGACTCTGGGCAAGTTACTTAACCTCTCTGGGCCTTCAGTTCAGCACCTGTAGCAGAGGCCACCTCTCTGCCACGATTTTGTGTGGGAATTTTAGACATTCCTCCTGAGTGCCTGGTGTGCCGGTGGCATTTAGTACTCGGTGGCCATGATCCGGATCCCTGGCTGCCCCTGACTTGGCCTGTTCCGTTTTCTCATCTCTCAGATGACGGGACTTGACCAGTTGATTTGTAAAGGTCCCTGTCTTTGAATTTGCATCCCTTTCCCAGGCGTGTAATTCCTCCGTGGCACGCAGGAATATTCGAAGCCCTATACTTTGCTGCAAGTTTCGCAAAACCACCTCGTTCCCTCCAGAGGTGGAACAGCTGTGACAGGGCTGGAGGTCCCTGCTCGTGGTCTGTGTTGGGCCAGGTGGTGGGGCACTGGGTCCGGGCTGTTGGGTCCGGGCGTCTGGAGGGATCGGGGCATGGGGACCGGGGCATGGGGACCAGTGCATGGGGGCCAGGCGGGTTGTCGTCCCTCTTCCCAGACTTCCCAGGGCCCTCGAGTTTGCTGAAAGTGAGGCTGGCAGGGGTATGTGGGATGATGCGGGCTTTTCTTAGGATACCGAGGTAATGGGCAGTGACAAGTACTCTGAATCTCAGGGGTGTGAAATGGTCATTTACTATCACTGCTCACGGTCAGAGGGGTTGACTCTCTTATCCGCGTGGCTCCTGTTTGGCTTGGTGGCCGTCGGAGGATGGTGGCATCTCCCAAGGCTCGCCTGGGCAGGACATCCGTGACAAGGCTTCTTCACTCCCATGTCGGAGCCTGGGCTGGATTGGCCAGACTGGCGTGAGGTGGATGGGGGATGGGGCGGGCAGGAGGTGGGGGTTCGCACTCTCTGTGCGGCCTCAGAGGACGTGATCTCAAAGACAGACCGTGGAAGCCACCGGCTCCTGAGGCCCGGCCCAGATACCAGCATGCTGTCACTGTAGCTGTGTTCTATGGTTAGCGATGTTGTGGACCTGCCCAGGGTCCTGAGACATAAATTTTACCTCTTGGTAGGCGGCATGCCAGAAATTGTGGCCATCCTTAATATTCTGTGGCCATGATCCGTAGAAGCTTACCGTGGATCTGGCGCTCCTCCAAAAGCCCCAAGGCGTTTTACCCCCTTGAAGCCTCAAAGGAGCCTGGGAGGCAGGTGCCATCATCTACCCATTTTACAGGTGAGGAAGTAAAGGTAGAGAGGGCAAGTATCCTGCTCCAGACCCCACAGGGTGTGCATGGGAGATCCAGCATGAACCCAGGACTCCCTTCCTGCAGCGGTAAGACGAGTGTGAGCCACAGCAAGAAAGACTCTGGGACCTGCAGAATTCTCTCTGGTACAGAGCTGAATGAACCCGCTGACATTTATTCTGCACGTCCCCGAGCTGGGCCCCCACGTACAGGACGGCCCTTGGCAGGCTTAGGCAAGAACGGGTCTTATATAAGAAAGGGGGCGAAGGTCTGCTCCAACCCAGCAATTATCCCATCACCTGGGCCTCCTTGACTTGGAACGTTTCTTTTCTGTAGGCTGCTCCATTCCGTAATTAAAAAAACCCCACAGATCCTGTTTAATGGGAAACACGCTGGCTCTTCTGGGGTGGTTTGAAGCAAGCTGGCTTATTCCAGAGATATTTCGTTGCGAGTATTAATAAAAACAACATGCATTTTTGTGTGTTTCCATAGAGACTTCCCGAGATTTATGTCCCCAAGACGTATCTTTGGAGCCCATGGAATAATTATCTTCCAAATGTCCCCTGATCTTCTGCAGGTGTCCCCGGCCTCGAGGCAGACATGGAGGATAGCTGCATATGAGGCACAGACGGACTGGGCGCAGCCGGCCTGAGGTCTTTCGTGTGCTTTCGTGGGGTGTCAGGGTGCACAGAGGCCAAGCTGGGAAACATCTGGGCACACAGTCTTGTTGCATCAGTACTTGAGGCCGTTGGAAAGTTGGTGCATGTCTGCCAAGAACAGTGGCTTCCTTTTGCTGCTTAATAAGAGAAGTTCAGGTTTTCTCCAAAGGCCAAAAGAGTGGGATCTCTTAATATGGACTTGTTGCCCAAACCACTGTGGTACTGGGATGGGCTAGCTGGTCAACTGAGAGCAAGCTGCCCTAGGTGGTGTGGACGCTAGAGTGGTGGGGTCAGGAGTGCAGGGTTCTTGTCCCTGCTTGGCCACCAAAAGGCTAAGTGACTGGGGGTATCTCTTTAGACCCCAGTTTCTTCACCTGTCGAATGGGTGCATTAAGGCAATGTTCCATAATCTGCAGATGACTGATAAACGGTTGGAACTAGCATAAGAAAAAAAAAAGGCATATGTGACTTTGTATAATGGAAAATTCCTGGGATAGAGCTCTAGCTTCAGGCGTGGTTGGATCCAGAGGTTCAAACAATGTCATCTGAGCTCTGTTCTTTTCTCTATCTCCAGGCTCTGCTAAGTGCAAGAATTTATTTGGTGAGGAGTCATCCTAAGATTTTCCTAGGGAGTTGAACAATTTTTTTAAAAATTTAAATAAATCTGCACACTCATATTAACAGCATAGAGAGTAGGCTAGGGGATAAGGACTTGTTGCCTTGTCCTGTTGTTGGAGGATCTCTCCTCGTGGTGTACAGACGGCCTCCCCAAGTCCTAATTTGCTGTCCTCAGGACGGGGGGTGAGCACAATGCCATAGGGAAGAAAGTTCTGGGCCAGGATGACCAGCATGCTGAGCCTGGCTCTGTTATTTTTAGGACTTCGTTTCTCTAGGTGGAAGACCTCCCCTCCCTATGCCTCAGGCCCCTCTTCTGTAACTGGGTAAAAGACTCTCTTGGCACCTGGACCGGTAGCTGTGAACATCCAAAGAATAACGCACTGGGGTCTGGAATGTGGCGAGTGCTCCTGAGACGTTTCTCTCTTCCTGACATCTGTGTCCTTGGCAGTTCTCTTGGTCCTTTGGCATCATTTCCAGTTGCTTCTTGTCCACCTGATTGGAAGTCAGTTCAGCCCCATGCTGTGAGAATAGTTGGCCAGTGATCCTTTGACTGGTTAAGCATGTATCTGTCCCACGTTAGAAGATGACTGTGGTGAGCTGACCAGTGCTGGTTAGGCAGCTCCTGTCTGCGGCTCCTTCTGCTTTCCTGCTCTGCTGTCTTCCATGTGTGGCTTCATTCTCAGTTTACAAAGTGGCTGCCATACCTCTGGGCATCACATTTGAACTCCAGGCAGGAATGAGGGGTAGAGAGGTAAGGAGCAAAAGGAAGCCTTTGGAGAGCCTAGCTTTTAAAAAAAGCCATCCAAAGACCCCACCAGGGACTTTTGCCTGTATCTTGCTGTCAGAACCGGGTCGCCAGAAATGGCCACCTCTAGAGCCACAGAGTCTGGGAAGGTCAGTATTTCCGCTAAGCATTGGACTCCGCAGGACAGTATCAGGTTAGACTGGCAAGGAGGATGTGGAAAGTGGGTGCTGAGTGGCCCACGTTCTTGGGGCAGGTAATGTGTTTATCAGACGTGTTCTACCCCAGCCCCTCCTCTGCCCCCCTTGGGAGGGAAAGCAGGAACACTCTGGGCTCAGGCAGGCCCTCCACACCCCGAGCTCTGCACGGCACCAGCTCTCTGAGTCTGAGCCAGTGTCGTGAGATGTTTGGGCCTCAGTTTCCCGTCTGTGCAATGGGAAAGGACTGGGGGTGTGTGTGCGGATTAGCCTGGTGCCAAGTCTCAGACGTGGGACCCTGAGGCCCTGCTCGCTCGGGCTCCAGTCTTGGGCACTGTCTAAGCTCCTTCAAGCCCAAACACGTCCCAGAGGGTCCCATCGCTGGCTGCTTCCCAGCCAGTCATTAAGGAAGATGGCATGAGGTTCCCTCCAGGGACAGCATCGTCATAGTTGGGGTAGGTGGAACAGCCTGGAAAGGAGGAACAGAAGAAAGGAGAGCACGACCAGGACCCGACCCAGTAACAGCGGTTGCTGGAGAGGTGAAGTGGGTGGGGGTGTGCTTGTCCCAGAAGCCTCCGGGGGAGGGGTTCCCAGCAAGGCTCTCAGCAGCAAGGAGGAGATGGTGGGGGCAGGTGCCCCATGGGAACACAGACAGAGGGCACTCCCAGCCTGGGTCATAGGCACACGGGGCCCCATGAGGCTGAGAACGTCAAACCTCATAGTTGCCTGCAGAGGCAGGCTGGGGCCTGAGGGCCCTGGGGTGGGGGAAGTGTCAGGAAGCAAGGGGATGTCCTTAGGAACCGGGACAGGCCACAGGGTGAGCCTTCCTTGTTGGGGGCCCCACGTTCCTGTGAGAATTCACCGAGAGTGGGGGCTTCCTCTGGAGTTTCTACATGCCGTGTGGAGGTCCAGGGACATGGTGAGGCCCATCGGTGAGCCTTCAGTGCCCAGGACTCCAGAGCCCACCTGGTGCTACGGTTTGTGTCCGGATGCCCACATATGCTTAGACTGAAATTTTCAGAGTAATGAAGTTGGTTTTTTCTTTTAAGATTTTATTTTATTTTATTTTTTTAAGTGGTCTGGACTCCCAGCATGGAGCTTAAACCTACCAACCTGAAATCGAGAGGCTCATGCTCCACCGAGTGAGCCAGCCAGGTACCCGCCATGTAATGTATGTACACAAGAATACATTTCTTGTAATTGTTTATAATGATGAAAAATGGGCATGGTTTTCCCTAGGGTGAAAGGCCATGTCCACCATACAGCCAGATGCTGCGTGGCTGGGTTTCTGCTTGGGTCGTGGCTGGGGCGTGACTCGGGATGTGGCTCAGGGCGTGGCTGGTGCCTAACAGCTGGGTAGACTGGTTCTTTTATTCTGTACGTGTGAGCGTGTGTGAGTGTGTCAGCATGTGTGTGAGCGGAAGCGTGCCATTAGCCCTTCAAACAGAACCCCACAAGTTGCTCTTTGTAAAATGGAATCCTTGCTCACACACTAGTGGGGATTGTGTCCTGTGGTCCCTGTAAGATGTGCGATGTCCACTGGCCACTAAAGGCCTTGAAGAGGCCTGTAAATTAACCATTCTTTCAACCTAACCGTGTGTCTCCCTATCTCCTGGGCGGGCGGGACCCTTCCTGTCTCCCCTAATTCATTCTTATGGGACACACTCGTGGAACCTGTTCCACCCTGTAGTTATGTAATGACCCCCAGTGCTGGGCACTGTGCTCGGTCCTAGGACGACCAAGGATGAGCAAGACAGATGCAACCCGGACCGCACAGAGCTTTTGGACTCTGCTCAGTTGTCATCGTGGCCTGGTGGAGTGGGCGGGTATGCAGGCCTGAGCCCCATCACGGGGCCTCCTTTGTTTTGGGATGGAGGCTGGAAGCTTTCTAGACCAGTGGTTCTTAAAGGGGGGGCCGGCATTCCCTGTGATGTGCTGGAAATACGAATTCATTAGAGAGGTGCTGGGGTCTTTGGGAAGTGCTGCTCTGGGGGAGGCCCAGCTGGCCAGGTGGGACCTGAGGCTGGAGGGTGGGCAGGGCAGGGGTCTTCCAGGCAAGGGTACTGCCCTGCAAAGGCCCTGAGGTAGGACGGATGGGAAGGTCAAAGAGCTGGGAGACAGGAGGTAGTACAGGAGGGTCTGGGTGGGGCAGAGCTGGCCCCTGGGCTCTGGGACCTGGGGGTGCTGTGGCCCTGGGGGGTGCAGTAGCCCTGGGAGGTGCATGCATCTTTGGGAGCCTGTGGCCCGGGGTGCGTGTGTCTGTGGGAGGGCATCCCGCTCTGGGAGGCTGGGTCAGGAAAGCATTGCTCAACCCCCTCTTTCTTTGTGAAATATTCCTCTATTGGTGGAAATTGTATTACTTGGAGAATGAAAGAAAACTGATAAAACTGATTTTTGCTTTAAAAAAAAAGGAAACTCCGGGGCTCTAAACATCTCTCCATGTGACTTTTGTCACCAGACAGCTCCTCTTTCTCCATCAGTCCCTCTGTTCACAAAGCCCAGAGTGACCATGTGATGGACTGCCTGGACCCGGACGCTCCTGAGAAAGGATTCGGGGTGGGGGGACTCATCCCTGCACTGATGACAGACATATATGGAGGCCCCCTGTGGGAATGGATGATCGTCCCCCAACTAAACCCCCCAACATGCAAGGTTTCCAAACATCATTATGGACAAACATCTCCAGCCAGCCTGGGTCTTCAAGGCTGATTATCCAAAATAGTTACGATATTTTGTTTTGAAAATTTGGAAACAAACAGAAAATCCACCCCCCTCGCCCCGCCCCAACCCAGCACATCCTGGGCTATTATCTGTTTCCCAGATGGAGCGCAGGAGGCTGCATGGCTCAACCCAGGTCAGCGCCCACATACTGGCTGAAGACCCCAGCTCGGGCCCCCTGCTCTGCTGGATTGGCCTGCTGGACTCAGATCACCATGGCCAGGTTCCTCTCAGCCTCCGAGGCATCTGGAAGGCTAAGGGGGTCACGACTATAATTAAGAATTGAAATAGCAAAGCCCTTGGCCTTCCTGATCTGTGAGCTTTCCCCCAAATCCAACTGCTGGCCCCCGGGAGTCTTCCCTGCATTTGCCGCTGACACAAACAGGCCTTGGGCCAGGGAGGGACTGCGGGGCGGCTCTCGGGGAGGATGGGGGTCCCGAAGGTCCACACTGACTCTCTGTTCCTCTGTCCTGCATCTCTCTGGGCCCCTGGAAATGGTGTGTTCTGTTGACGCTGAGCAGTGGGGCAGTCCAGTCCTCCCCAGGGTCTGCAGTGCCTCCCAGAGCCGGGGGTGGGGTGAAGCCCAGAGTGAATCCCTTCTCCTGCAGGAGCGCCAGGCCTTGGGGCTCGCAAAGACCACCTCACTGGCATTCCTTTGCCCATGGGTGAGTGTGCCGAGCCCCCACTGAGTGCTGGAGGCTGGGGAAATCAGGCGGAGCAGGGGTAGCTCTTGCCTGGTGGGACACCAGGCAAGAACACCACCAACTCCCCCAGGTGATGTGACAGTGCAGGACACAAATGGCAGGGAGATGGCAGGACACAAATCAGGGAGAATCGGGGTCAGAGTGCATGGAGGGTGCTAGGCCAGGACCGGAGGTCAAGATGTCTTATCTCTTTCTCCTGTGGCCCCCCTGGGCTGCAGAGAGCCACTATGAGTTGTCCTCTCCTCATCCTGGAGTGCCTTGGGGTCACCAGTCTCTTGGGACACAGTGAATTGATGCTTTGTCATCCTGAGGGATTCAGCTTGTAAACACCCAGACCGGTGGCAAACCTATAAGGAGAGCTCCCAGTAACTTATAGGGATGCACCACCCTTGAGGAGGCCCCTCCCCCCCAGTCCCCAGGTGTGCATGGGGCACGGTGACCTCCCTGCTAAGGGCATAGTGTGGGAGGGTCAGGAGGGGAACTGGGGGTGGGGAAGCCTGGCAAAGCCCACCTCGGCCAGGGGGTCACGGTCACTATTGCTGTGACTGGTCATGTCGATGACAGGTGCCCTTGACCTGATGGGACGGGCGGGAACTGTGCCCCTGGGGTCTTCCTCCCAAGAACCCGCGATCCCCGACTGATCACAAGAAGTAACCAGACCAGTCCTCGCGGAGGGATGCCACACAGACCACCTGCCAGGACTCCTGACGGAAATCATCGCAGACCAGGGAGGTCTGAGAAAATGTTGTGGCCCAGAGGAACCTGGGGAGATGGGACAGCTGCATGTCATGTGATGTCCCGGACAGGATCCTGGGACAGGGGAGGGGACGCTGGATGAAGACTAAGAGAATCTGAGCCAAGTGTGGGCTTTAGTTGATAATAAGGCCCGAGTCTTGTTTTAGTAGCAAACACCCCTGGGTCTGGTACACGCGACTTCTCCATGCTCTTCGCAACTTTCCCCCGAGTCGTGAGCTAATGTGAACAGTTTATTTAAGGCAAAACACCCAGATCCATCTCTTCCACGCTCTGTCTGAGGGCAAAGCCAAGGCCCTTCTGCGTCAGAGTCCTTCATGTTCCCGCCGAGAACCAAGGACGTGACCGCGGGATTCAAACTCGGCCTTTGAGAATGGCCGTGTCATCTTGGCTCATGTTCTCTCTCGCTTCTCCACCCCCGGCTCCCTCTCTCCGCTGTCTGTCCCCCAGCAGCACAGACACTGGTGGGTGTTTGGTTGCTGTCCTGCCCGTGGGGGGCTCCTGGCATCCCGTGTGTGGAGACCGGGGTGCTGTGGAAGAATTATCCAGAGCAAAACGTCAGCAGTGCCAAAGCCGAGGGTCCTTGTTCTAGAAGCCAGCCACTCAGGTGGACTCCTGGTCCTGGCTGGGCCCTTCCTACGTGTTCACATTCTATACCAGCAACTAAATCCTTTTTTTTTTTTTAAAGATGTATTTATTTACTGGAGAGAGTGAGAGAGTGGGGGTGGGCAGAGGGAGAGGAAGAAGATGAATCTCAAGCAGACTCCCACTGAGCTTGGAGCCTGATGCGGGGCTCGATCTCATGACCCCAAGATCATGACCTGAGCTGAAGCAGGAGTCAGCTGGTCAATGCACAGAGCCGCCCCCCCCCATCAGGTACCCCCAGCCACTGAATCTTTCTAGCAGAACTGTGCCTTGCCTGCAGTTTTAAGAAGCGGAGGGAGAACAAAAG
This sequence comes from Mustela nigripes, assembly GCF_022355385.1. Lineage (NCBI taxonomy): Eukaryota > Metazoa > Chordata > Mammalia > Carnivora > Mustelidae > Mustela > Mustela nigripes. The sequence goes on along the minus strand of NC_081557.1, from coordinate 206,004,470 downwards.
AATACTAACAGCCACTGAAGGTTCCCTATGGGCCAGGTCTTTGGGCAAACAGAGTCTCCTCATCCTCACCCCATCTCAATAGGCAGGTTGGGTGCTTTTCGTATGATACTCATTGCACATATGGGGGAACTGAGGCTCAGAGAGGTTAATTATCTTGCCTCAAGTTGCACAGCGGGAAGTGGCCAAGCTGAGCTTTGAACCCAGGCCCTCTGGTGCCAAGGTCCTGGTGGTGCCCATCATACCAGTGGGCCTTCCCTGCAGGGGCACCCAGGCCTCCGAGGCCCGGCCTGGGCTGTGTCCTCAGTTGGGGGCCTCTGCTCACCCTGGCTTGACGCTATCCCCTGAAGGCGGCTCATGTGTCACACCGTGGCTCAGTCGGTGTTCCCTGCACACGTGGGCATTGCCGGTGCCATAGAGACAGCGGGGTCTGTCACCCATCACGCGGTGTCACCATTAATTTACAGCTTCGGGGCATTGACCGATTTCAGAAGCTCAGTGGGAACTTCTTGGTGCTTCTGGAATAGCATGGGGTTTGGTGTTTTAGCATCTGGGGCCCGCAGGGCGGGGAGGGGGAAGGGATTATTAAAGGTGTAGATCGTTGGCCACAGGCCCTCCAGGCCTCGGGATGGGCAGCCAGCCAGGGCGCAGAGCGTGTGTGTGTTCCTGCAGACGAGTGATCTCCCCGTCCCCTCCCGTGTGGCAGGAACGGCGTCCACGGCACAGATCTGGAGGTCAGGCCTGCGTGCCCTGGGCCTGGGGTGCCCACCCTACCCTCCAGTGGGGAGCGGCCCTCGGGGTCGGGGAGACCAGTGTGGGGAGTGTGTCCTTGGACCCGTGTTATTCATTAATCCTCAGGACACCCTCCCGAATGTGAAAGTGCTATTGTCAGCCATTTCATAGAAGTGGACCCTGAAGTCCAGGTTCCTTGCCTGGGGGATTTGAACGATGGCTGCTGGGTTAGGATGTCCTCAGGGCCACGTTCACCCCCAGGATGGCATCCCGGGGTTTTGGGGGTTATGGTCACCAGGCTCGCAGCTGTAGGAGGTGCTCAGGTGACAACCATGTGTCGTGTGTCCCTCTGGTGGGAGTGGTGGGCCTTGCTGCCTCCCCCCGCATCGGGCCCTGCACTCTCGCTGCTGTCCCTTCCAAGAGGCTTCTTGCCCCTGGTGTCCCGCCCAGGCCCCTCTGTCCATCTGTCTGTCCATGAGGCTGAGCCCTCCGTCCCCGGGAGATGCTCCCAAGTGTCCAAGGAGGCGTTCATGTGTGTGGCTGTCCCACGGCTCCTGGCACGTTCCTGGTGGTCCTCTCCTGCACTCTTCACGCCCCCCTGAGCTTCTTAGTTTCGTCCCCATTTTGCAGACGAGGACCCACGACTCCGAGAAGCAGTGATCTTCTGCTTCGCTGAGGATGGAACAGAGGACATTCCCCAAGCCCGCGGAGTCACTGCTGGGTGACACAGCCTGTGGGGCAGGACAGGGTTTCCCTAAGGGTCCAGGCTGGAGCTGGCAGGGGTTGAGGACTATGTGGGGGAAAAGCAGAAGGCCCCTGACTGTGCTCACTGCTGCTGCCTCCTAGCCCCTACTGCCTCTCCCTAAGAGTAGGGGAAAAGGGTCGCCTCTCTGGATGCCCCAGGACCTCCCGGCTCACTGCCCCATGGGAGCTTGGCTTTCCTTCTCCGGGTGTGTGTGAAGGTCTGCTACGCAGGGCCACAGGGGCTCCTCTGTCTGTCCCAGCCCCTAATCTCTGCGGCTCCAGGCCCCACTCTCCCGAATTATGAGGAACAAGTTGCCTTCATTGATCCTTTGATGACTGATGGGGTGGTGCAGTAGTCATTCAACAAATACTCCACTTGCCTTGCTGACCCCAGCTCAGCACCCTGAGGGCTACCAGGAGGACCCCCACCTCCCTGGGGTCCACTGTCTCCCTCTGTGAAAAGGACCACAGATCCTGCCCTTGGGGTGAGGATAGAAGGAGCAAGGTGAGGAAAATGCATGACCCCCCTGCCTGCCCAGGTTTCTTCACTGCCTCCCAGCACACCAGTGGGTTTTCAGTTGGCATGAGTGGATGGGTGGAAGGATGATGGCTGGCTGGCTGGCTGGGTGGATGGATGGATGGATGGTGGGTGGATGGGCGGTACCAGGGTGATCACTATAGGCTTTTGTGGAGGCAATGCACCAATATAGCAACCAGGCAGAAAAGCACTCTGCCCCCTAAGAGAGGCACAGAGAGAAAGTCAGGGGACATCACTCCATCTCAGGGGGAGGAGGCAGGGTGTTGGGGAATGTGGGAGCAAGCAGAGAGGTGGCATTTCAGCAGGGCCTTGGTGGAACGGTACTCCCTGCTAGGCACTCGAGTGTTTGTTGGGGTGGGGGGTGACAGGTGGCTTGGTGTGGCTGGGGCTGTGTTCAGGGGACAGGTGGGGACAGAGGGAACTGGGACCGGGCCGAGGTTGGAGCAGAGCAGGAGACTAAAGCAGCTGACATCTGGCTGGGCTGCTGTCTTGGGGCCTGTGGTGGGACTACGGGTATAAGGTGTCAGGCCCCCTGGACTGGTGCAGGTTACTTGTCTGGCAAAAAGCTAAAGGTAAGAGGATTTGGCCCAGAATTTCTGAGGACTGACTTCGGTGTTCCTCTTCGGTCTCAACTGGGCCATGGGCTCCTCACCTCTGCCCATGTCACGGCATCCAGGAAGCCTCCCTGGGTTACACTCTTGGGTCAGGCCCCACCTCCAGCCCTCCAGCTTCCGCAGCCTCTGTGTCTGTCTCTCTCCCCCATCCCAGCCCTGCTCACAGCTCTGTGAGTGTGGTCGTGGTCTCTGAGCTTATCCTGTGCCCCCTTATACCCGGAGTCCCTTGGAGGATGGTCTGGGGTGTCTTGTCACAGTGTTGGTGGTGTCCAGCCCAGGTTGGCCCTGCGTGGGCTCCCTTGATCCTGAGCATGGCCTGCCTAACAGAGGAGCCCTGAGCTGGCTGTTCATTTTCTAGGATTAGTGGCTGTGGGCCTATCCTACCCTCCAGGGAGGCTGGCCTCAGGTGCGACTTCTCTGTTCACATCAGCTGTGTGCTGTCCAGACCTTCCCTCTGGGGGCCTGGAGCAGGGGATGGAGTTTCCTGGCTTGACCTGGCCATGGGTGCCTTCCTCCCTGGAGAGCTTATGTGTGCTTGGATTGTTAGCCCTGACTGCCTACTCAGTGTCTCCTCTGCTCCAAGCAAAAAGGAGAGGCCACCACAAATAGCAAGATGGGTCTTCAGTGATTTCCAGCCCCCGTGGCATTCCCTTAGCCAAGTTCCAGGGAGCAGTGGGGTCTGGAGTCTTCTGATCGATATGTTCGTGGATGAGGAAGGAAAGAGGACGAATGTCCCATAGCCTCAGGTTGCCCAACAGCATTTAAAGGCTCTGACAAGTCCTGTAGCAAAGAAATCAATTAACTTCTTGGAGTGTTCCCAAACTTCTCTGATCGTGAAACCCTGTTTTTGTTTGTTTGTTTTTCTCGGGGCATCTATGAACATTGTTAACACTGTATCTGGGGAAAGCTGACTTATAGAACAGAGTCCTAACCTCCCTTCGCTGTCCATCCCCCTCTGCGTGTGCCGAGCACGGTCACAGGTACTAGGACCAGCTGGGGCTTCTCGTGCATTCTGTCCCCTTATAATCCCTCCTAACTGGCGAATGTGACCTGCTCTGTGGTTCTAACATTACATTTTTAAGGCAGGCATTCGGTCCTGCCCGTGAAGGCCATGGGTGCTGGCCTTCCCCGTGCAGAGGATTTCCTTAGTGGAATTTGGAGGTTCCTCGGAAGGAAGGCCCCCAGGGCTGCTCAAATGGGGCTGCATGGGGTCCGTCTCACATCACATCTCTCTTTGACCCCGGGGGACTGTGTGCTTCTCTCATGAACGTGCCTCCCCTCCACTGTGGCCTTCACAGCCTAAACCCGGGAATGTATTTATTGAATGCAAATCACGCCGGGCAAATTTATTTCCCTGTCTTGCTGTTCTCCCTCCTTTCCCCACATCCCAGATTTATGAAATGTATGGATCTTCTCTTTAAACAATCCCTCAAAAGCTCTGACTTGCAAATTAGTTCCCTGAATGATCCGCTGTATATATTCCGCATTTAATAAATTCAGTTATTAAGGAAGTAGCAATTGATTATTTAATTACAGCGGATCAGGAAATCAGGCTCCTCAGCCAACGGCCTGACACACTGGGCGGAGAAGTAACAAATGGGAAAAAGCACTCATCTCACCTGCCTTGACGGTGGCATTTCCGGTGGTGATGGAGGGAGCTGGTGCTGGGTCCGGCCAGGGTCCCTGTGGACGCTGCCCTGCGCGAGTCCTGACGCGGCAAAGAAATGGATGAACCAGCCATCCACGGTCCTTTTCATTTGATTTGTGTGGATTGGAGTGTTTGTATTATGTATGAAATGCAATTTGCATTCCATTCCAGGGAAAAAACACAAACGATATTGATAAATATATTATATGTGTATACAAAATAGATTTGAGCAAGATAGAGGGGTCCTGGGAGTGGATGTGTGTGTGTGTGTGAGGAAATCAGTTTTATAAAAAAGGCTAGTGCAGTGGGAAGGTGGTCCTGAAGACGGGGAAAGAGGCCCAGGCAGAAATGGGGGACCTGAGGGCACCTCCCGCTGCACCCAGGCTGCCTGTGCCCAGCGCTCAGGGCCCGCTCCCGGCCACCTCCTCCAAGAAGTGCTCTTCCTTTTGCAACCCTCTGTCCGCCCATCTGCTGCTTGTAGGGGTCTTCCTCTATGCTGGGGCTGTGGGGCCGGCAAGATCTCTAGGGGACACTCACCTCCTAGGGTCCCCTAAACTTGCGCCAGGCAAAGGGTCTCACGGTCAAGTTCCAACTGGATGTGGGTGCAGGGGGTTTGCCGAGCTGAGCCTGCTGGGCGTCCCTGGCCTTGTTCTCTCTCGTGTCAGTGGGTCTACAGAGCACTTCGCGTCCTCCTACACTCACTCCTCCCTGAGGACCCAGGAAGTGCCAGGCCTCCTGCAGGGTACTTGGGGATGCCAGGTCACTGGGGGACAGTCCAGGGAACAGCAGACCCAGGGCAGCATACGGGGGTGGAGGGGCTGGCTGGAGGCCTGAGGACCGGGAGGAGGAAACTGACCAGTGTTTCAGCGCTGGGGGATGGACTTGGTTGGGGGTTTCGATCTCCCATGATGAGAGGCAGGCTGCTGGGTCACCAGCATGGGGACATCAGGGCGGGGAACCGGCAAGGACTGCGGGGTCCCTGCCACGTGGAAACCTCAGCATGCTGGCCATCTGCATTCTATCATCTTCCCCTTGGTGTGGACCCCTGGGCCCTGTCACTAGCGGGACAGGAGACCCTGGGGCCCACAGTGGAGCCCGATCCCCCGCGATGGCCGCTCTCGGTTTTGCTATGGTCTGGGTTCACTTCTTTCTCAAATGCCGCTGCTGGGCCTGGTGTGGCTCTCTCCAGCAACCCTGCCCTGGCTCCCCACCTACCCTATGCCCCCAGGAACACAGGGAGGTGGGGGGGCTTTTGGTTCTCTTGGGAGGTATGTTTGTTTCCTGGGGCTTCACAGTTTTACAGTCTGGAGGCCAGAGGGGAAGTCAGGTGTGTGAACCCCCTTCTGAGGCTCTAGGGGAGGGCCCTCCCCCCTCCCCCCTCCCCCAGCTCCTGGGCTCCACCCCTCACCAAGACCTCCTACTTGATGTGGCCTTCCTCTGTCTTCTCTGTGTGTCTCCAGTGAGGACAGTTTTCACTGGATTTGGGGTCATCCAGGATGACCTCACCTCCAGATCCTTAATTGTTTCTGCAAACACCCTTCCCAGAAGAGGCTACACCTGTGAATGAACAGGGAGACCGAGGTGTCCCTCCCTCTTCCTACCGCTTCCTTCTTACAAGAACCCTTTGTCCCCCACCCTCGATGCCCAGTGCTCTGAGCCGTCTCCCTATCCTCGCTGATCATGCCTCGGGCGTGTCTGAAGGTGATGCAGAAACAGAGTTCTTGCCCGAGGTTTATGGGGCCCTCCGTCTTCTCTCCCTCCGCAGCTAGTTTGCTGTCTTCTTTCATTCATTCACTCCACTAACACTCAGGATGCCACCTCCCCAGGGGGACCCTCCTGATGGCCTGGGGCCCCTGGGAACACCCCCCCCCCCGCTGTGTGACTTGGGGTCTCCGTGAAGACCTCCTTCTGCCTCAGTTTCTCCAGTATCCTCATGCCGGAGCCAGGCTGCCTGCTCGCAAAGTCCCAGCCTGAGCAGTGGTGGCAGGGACATCAGACACGGTCATGACCTGTCCCCTGCCCCCACCCCAAGCCTCCGTTCACACCCCTGCAGACAGCGGCTGGCTGGTCCAGGGTCCCAGGGGTTCCGCTGGGAGGGGGCACTTCGGGCCGGGCCATGCATGGGAATGCTGGTGAGCATGGGGTGAGGGGGATCCACAGTGGCCTGGGGCCCCCAGCCTCTCCCCCATGGCACACCTGATAGTTTCTCAGTAGGTCTGTACTAAATGAATGAAGGAGCCAAACAGGCCCTCCCTCCTAAGTTCCCTGGAGAATTATTACACTGCTACAGACCAGAGACTTAGAAATGGGTATGCGTTTCCTCCCCCTGAGCCTTTAAAATTCCGTTATTCTTCCACTATTATTACAGCTGCTAGCTATTCCCACGCCCTCCCCCTTTTACCTAAGAGCAGTGGATTCGATTCATGGAGGTCTATCTTCCCTTATTTGCACAAAACACCTGTTTGATCAAGGGTAGAGTGGGGGTGTCCTTGGAGAAGCCCCCCCACCCCGTGGGGAAGCCAAGGCACCTTCAGCTTTGAGGGGCAGGGTTTGAGGAGGGCATTCTGTCCCCCACGCCCCCTGCAGCTGACTGGGGACAGGCTCCAATGGTGTCGTCCTGGCAGTGACCCCCCCCCGCCCCCACTGTGACCGTAGCCCCTGAGTGGAGCTGATTGGATAAAAGAAAGAAAGCTTGATGGACGGAACAATCAGCCTCTCTTGGGCACTGGGGCTGCCAGACCTTCATCATTAAGTCAGGAGAGGAGCGGCTCCTGTGAGAGAAGTCTTGGCTGTGTGACACCGCCACAGGGAGGTGACCAGTGTGCTTGGGGATGTGGCAAACTGCACATCGCGGGTGAGGCCGAACCAGAAGGTGCCAGCCGAGTGGAGAGGGCCCTTTCTGGGGGGATCCTGGTGTGTGGGTGGAACATGACCCGAGTTGTGTGCCTGCCCAGTGGGGCTCCCCAAAATAAGCCTCAGGCCCCTCCTGTCTTCTCCTGCCACCGCCACCGGTCTGCGAGGAGCTTGCTTTGTAGGGCTCCTATGGGAGCTGCATTTCCTGGGAGGAGACAGTACTTTGTTCAGATGGACCGCTCCCCTCATTGGTCAGTCCCCTTCCCATCTGGCCATCAGACCATGGGGACAAATGTCAGGGGCATCCAGGAGTCAGGTGTTCTCATCAGTGAGGACAGTACTGTGGGAGGACCGGTCAGGGACGCTGTGCGTGAAGGAGGGGCCAGCTGAGTCTGGGGAGGGGGAAGGATCAAGGAGGACTTGCAGGAGGAGGTGAGGCGGGGACTGTATCTTAAAGCAGCAGGTAGCAAGCCAGTTGGCCTCCTAGGGGGAGGGGTCAGTGTGAGGAAGGGCTAGTAGGAGGCTGCAGCCTGGGTGTGGGTGTGGCAGGTGATGGCTGGAGGAGGACTGAGGGACACTGGATGTTGGCTATGGCATTCTCTGAAGAGACAAACACGGACAGATAGCCAGCAGCAACAGGAGATCTGGCGATCCTGTAAGGGGCCCTAATGATGTGTGTGTGTGGGGGGTGGCTGCCCAGCGTTGACTGGGGCCTGTGGCCTGATGGCCTGACAGTGGGGGTCATGGGTTGAATGGTGCCCCCCAGAAAGGTGGGTCCACATCCTAACTCCTGGTACCAATGAACGTGAGCTTCTTTGGAAAGAGGGTCTTTGCTCAAGTAGTGAGTTGAAGGTTTTGAGGTGAAGTCCTCCTGGATTTTGAGGGGCCCCGAATCCAGTGGCCTGTGTCCTCATGTAAGAAAGGAAGGAGATTTGAGCCATGGACGCACGGAGGGGGAAGGGCACATGAGGATGGGCAGAGATGGGAGGGATGTATCCAAAAGCCAGGAAGCCCTGAGATGGACTGTGGTCCCCAGAAGGCAATGCGGGGGCCAGGAATGGGGTTTCCCTCAGAGCCCTCAGGAGGACCCAACCCTGCCTGCACCTGATTTCAGCTCCACAATCCTATTTGCTGACTTGCGACCTCCAGAACCATGAGGAACAAGAAACAGTGTTGTTCTCAGCCCCCCAGTTTGGGGTAACTTGTAGAGCAGCCACAGGAAAGAAGCAGGATGTGGATTTTCAATCTCCTGATGTCATTCTGAGACGTCTGTGGTGCTCAAGGGTTCTACCTGCCAGTGGGGGTGAGGGGCGCAGAGCCGGCTGCCCAGGAACGGGAGCACACGGTGTGGGTGGGAGTACCGCAGGAACGCCCTGTTCCCGAAGTAACCCCACTCCCTCCTGCCGCGATCATGCCAATGGCGGGCTGAGCAGGGTCAGCCATTTGTCCGGGCCCTCTGTCTGCAGCCCCTGAGACCACGTGACTACGCTGTGGCCTGCTGTCCCGGCCTTCCCCCACCCCCCCTTCCATCAGCCGGGGCTCGGGGGTCCTCGCCACGTACTCCTAGTCCCACCCTACCACTCAGCAGAGTTGCATGTTTTCAGAGTCACGTTCAGGGTCTAAACATTGCTAGGAAGATTGCTGCTCTGAACACTTAACCTAAAATGACCCCATGCCTTTCCACCGAAAAAAAGATCCTTGGGAGCTCCGACTGTTCTCCTGCAAGCCACCGTCAGGGGAGGCGAAGACAAAACAGAGTTGGTTTTCTTTTTGTGGAAGTGTGTCACCAACTGTAAGATGGCTGGAAAGGAATTTTGGGACAGGAATAAGAGACTGCAGTCTGGGTTAGAGCTGCACAGCCTGCTGGGAAGTGGAGGGCGTGCTTGGAGACCTCCGCGCCAATACCTCCCGCTCGGCTGGCCTTCCCAGTGGGCACGGAGAGGGGCCAAGGGCAGTTCAACAACATGATGTCCTCTTCAGAGCCCGCTAGGTCATTCATTCATTCATCCCTGTGGCTGACACTACGCTATGTGTGGGACAGACCCTGGGAAGAGTTAAACACTGTTCTTGCTACAGGAACTGAGTGTTTCCATGATGACTGCAGGCTGAACTCCAAACGATGGGGCTACTGTAGGAAGCCCCATCATGGAGCTGGGGGATACTGGGACCGCTGCTCTTGCCCTGGCCCCCGTGGCCTACGCTGCACTCAGCTGCCAAAGGGATCCTGTGAAAACCCCATCTTGCGCTCCAAGGATGTCTCTCCTCTGCTCTGAGGCTTCCCTGGACACCCTAGAACTCTCAGAGAAAGAATCAGTGATCCCAGTGGCCACAGGGCCCCATAGGATCAAGTCTCGATTTCTCTTTGGTCTCATCTCTTGCTCCTCTCCCTCCAGACCACACCAGCCTCCTCTCAACTCCTTGAATCTGCCAAGCATGATCTGGTCTCAGGTTTTGGGCTTGCTGTCCCTGAGCCTGGAATGGCCTTCCCCAGATGACCACATGCCTCCCCTCCCCTACTTCCCTCGGGTCTATAGTCCAACGTCATCTTCTCAGGGAGCCCTCCCCGGCCACTGCGTCTAAAATGTCACTACCCCAACCCCTTCTTATGCTTCTCCCCGATGGTTTTACTCCGAGCCTAACCTAGTATTACATTATCCAAAGCACCATTCACTCAATGGTCCTGTTTCCCTGCGGCTCCCTGTGCTAGAATGCAAACCCCAGGGAGGGCAGGACTCTGCTCGTTTCATTTGCCGTGGCCTCTGTGGTGCCTCCGTGGATAGGGCTGGCAAATGAGGAGTGCGTGACCCGTAGCCTGAGGTCTGGAAGGGCAAGTGTGAGCCCCGCAGCTGGGCTGTGGGGCACATGCAGAGGGCCTGGGGCCGGGAAGCATGTACGTCCAGGGAACACAGAGGGAAGGGTCCGGGTGGATGGGGACTGAGGGTGCAGAGGGCGATGGGCTGTGGTGTCGTGACCTTCCCCAGAGGCAACGGGGAGGTCTCTGGGGGTATTCAGCACAGGGGACACACATGTGTGCGCATGTGTGAGCAAGTGTGTGCCTGAGGATGCACGGAGGGGGCTGGGGCTGGGCAGGTGCCTTGATGATTTACCAGCGCATCTCCACCACCGTTTATTAAGCATTAAGCACCGTTTCTTATCTGCAGTGAAGTCCACTTGAAAGGACTGTGCACATTACCAGGACATAATGTTAAAAGCCTGTGGTGAGTTGCTCCGGCTGCGGAGAGGCGGGATGTCAGCAGTAAAAAGAGGTTTAGTTCTTGCCTGGTTGTTGGCAACAATTTGAGATACCGTATTTCATCCCCCTGAAACTCCCTCCCATGCGCTGCATGTGGCATCATTATTTTATTCGCCACGGAGGAATGTCATTGCTTATAAGCCGCATTCCAATTTCGAAGATGTTAACCTGTGGAAGAAAACAGCGGGTGCTGGAATCAGTGAAATACGGTAATAATGGAATGTACAGATATACGGGATAGCACGCCAGGTTCTTTTCGTAAATGCAGGCAAATATATGCTCTGGAGAACCAAAGGAAACAGGCTGGGGCGTGCCATAAATCACTCAGCTCGTGTGAGCAAGCGGGCTTCCTCGGAGGTGAAACCTTCTGGCACATTCTGGAGAGCCGGCCTAGGAAGCGTCTCCTGGGGAGGAGCGGGGCAGCCCACCGCTGTGAAGCGAGGCTCAGGGGTTTCCAGGGGGTGGGCAATTTAAGACACAGTGATACAAGCCTGTGATAATCGTGGTCAGATCCTGCGCTTCGGGGCGGAAGCTGAAACCCCCGGGGAGGTGGGACAGAATGCTTGTTCACTAGAAGCCGGCAGAAGTTTCCAGAGCCATTCTGCTTCAGCTGCCCCCGCCTGCCAGGGCTCTCCAGGGTGGGAGAGTGCAGGCGTGGAGGGATGCCACGTGGAGCAGAGCCACGGGTGGGAGGCTGTAGGCTCCCATCCAGGGATGTGGGATTCGCCGTGGTCCTGGTGTGTCTTTACTGGTTTTTAGGACTCAAGCTTCCGGAGGTGAAGAGGGGAGTTGTTCCCAACGGCATCTGGCTAGCAGCTTCCCATGTCCTCTCCCAAGATCCCTTTGGGATATTTAGGAGGAAACACAACAGATGAGAAAGCACAATGGTGGGAACAGTGTAGCCGACAATCCTGCGGAGATCGGGAGCCATGGCCTCCCAGTGAAAGGCTGGCAGGTGGACGGAGAGATGCCAGCCCAGCGCCTAGTGCCTGCTGCGGGCACGCAGGAAGCAGGGCTCCTTTCCCGCCCCTCCCCTCCCCCATCTCAGCGACCCACATTGAAATCCAACTGAACACCCCATCCGTGCCCTTCTGGGTTTGGTTCCCTCAGAAACACCCTGAGACAAGGATGGGAGTGCGTGTCATGTGTGGGAAGGAGGAGCAGGCTGAGGGCTGCTCCAGCAGCGTGCACTGCCCAGCCCGGCCCTCTGTGGGCAGCTGGGGCTCAGTCCCTCAGGGGACCCTGGGGGACGGTGAGGAGCACGCATGGAGGCCTCAGGTGTGGCCAGGAAGCAGCCTGCAGCATGTGGGGTGACGCCAGAGGGCCCCTGCGGGACACCTCATGCTCAGTCCTCGTGTCTGTGCTTCTGTCCCAGGAGGTGTGGGGGTGCATAGATGGCAGCAAGCATGAAGTTCAGCAGACGCCCCTCACAGTCCACTCATGCTCTGGTAACTGACGGAGCCGCAGGGTCCCCACCTGGCCGCCTGGCCCCACCACCTTCCCCATCCTTGACATGGGAAGATTACATCCAATGTTGACCTTGACGGTGCTCTGTGAGGTGGAGAGAGCCTTATGTCCATGGTGGGGGTAGCATGTGTGGAAAGGAGGGGTGCTAGGCCCTCAGAGAACCCCCCCTTGCCTCCCATGCTGTGCCGGCTGCAGGGCTGCTACGGGGAGGGGCCCGGAGCGCATGTGGGGTTGAGGGGCAAAGCGAGGGGGTGCTGAGAGTCTCAGAAGCCACCCAGTGAGGCACGGGGGTGCGGGGTGGCAGAGCTGTCTGGCCACAGCGTTCTCTCGGGCACCTGGCTGAGAGTCAGGCTGTCCCTGGATCTTTCACAGGCTAGGCTGCAGGTGGCACTTTAGCAAAGGGTTAAGAATATGACCATCTGGGGGAAGGGAGATGGGGAATGGCTGGCTGTGTCCTTTGAAAGCTGTGGGACGTTGGGCACGGTCCCAGCCTTTCTGAGCCTCTGTGCTCTGTCTGCGAAAGGAGCTCTGGCGCAGTCCCCCCTTCCCAGGCTGGTGGGGAAGGTTGCGTGTGTTCAGTGCGCCCCGGGTGCTTGGTCACACGTGGGCTCGGTGCCTGGGGAGGGGGCCGGAGGGGGCGCCCTGGTCTGCACTGCTCACGGGGATGTGGGGGCAAGCACGGACCCCTCCCAGGCAGAAGAGAGCTCCTGCTGCCTCTCCCTGTGTCCTCATGTCCTACACTCCAAGTTTCCAGTAAAAGTTGGTCTTTCTCTGCTGCCCCATGGCCTGGTTTTATTAACGGGTCTTCCCTCCTGTGACTTTTCACCCCCTTTCCCCTCCCTTCCCGCATCCAGTTTCTGCCCAGTTGGCCTCAAGGCTTGGTTCCTTGGTGTCCTTCCCCGTAGGCGGTGGCTGTGAAGTGTGCCCCCTGGGACTGGTTTGTCTTGCTGGAACAGGGCTTACCTATGGCAGGGGAGGGCAGGTGTGGGCGCTATTCATTCCTTCATTCTAGAACCTTGGTGCCAGCTCCGCGTGGCTCTGCGGGGGCACAAACCTGCCATCTCAGGGGCAAGAGGGGTCAGGCCAGCACCATTTAAGGTCTCAGTGGCAGCCATCTCCTGGTGTCAAAGTTTTTCTTTTTTTTTCCCCAATGAATTTCGGTGAGAATCTTTCCAAAAGGTCTCCTACAGTTTTCTGGGAGTAGTGGGGCAGGTTTGTCGCTGCCAAGCATGTCCCGCTTCACCCACCACGCTGAATCACAGTTTCCTCGTTAGGAGAGCAGGGATCGGGGTCTTCGTCTGAGTTGCTGCGAGCATTAGGTGGGCCGTGTAGCCGGGCACCCTGCAGGCACCTCAGAAACAAGTCACAGCAGAGAGGATTCTTGCATTTCTCGGGGGCCCGGGTCATTGTGACGAGCAGAATGTGGGTCACGGTAACGGGTTCTGCAGGTGGCTCCGATCCAAGGGCACTCTCAGGTCACATGTGTACAAATGAGGCTGAACAATGAATTCCGCAGCACTCATTTATCGGACAGCGGGCGGGAGGTGCACAGGGCCGGGCACGGACGGTGCCGGATCCTGGGTCTCTGCTCTGAGACACTGTCCCGAGGACTGGGCTGGGGAGAGGGCCTCCTTTACGAATGGTCTAGAAACCTCCACTAAACTTACTCGTGTTGGGAGCGAACTAGGAGTAAGTAGGCTCAGAGTGAGGGGCCCACGGGACTCTCTATCAGCTTCGGTGGGGCATGTTGTGGCATCACCTTGGCAAGACTGGGCTCCTAGCCAGGTCCGACGGCCCTGTCCTGGTTACTCACTCACTCTCTCATGCGTCGGAGTTGCATCGAGCTCCCCAGTGCAAGAAGGCACACACGAGAGTCCCCAGACAGGTGCACAAACCACGGTTTGGAGAGCATGAGATGGGGCTTGAAAACCTCTGTTTAGGGCAGAAGTTACCTTTGCTCCTTTCACAAACCCAGGGAGTGTCTGCCAGTGAGCTGAGCCATGAGCAGGGCCGTGACCTTTCCCACCTTGGAACCTTCCAGCCCCCTGACTTCCAGATGGAGCTCAGGCTCCTAAAGGCAGCTGAGACGGTGTCCTCCTGCCCTCTGGAACTTTCCCTCTAGCCCCGCCGGCAGAGAAGGGCTCCTGTTCTCTGGTGTAAGCATTGGTGGCTATGGATTCATGTAGTTTTTATGATAACCCAGAGGGGAAACTGAGGCACAGAGCAGGGAAACAATGTGCCATAGACCTGCCTGTAAGCGGTGGGCTGGGAACGGGAAGGCCGCTTGGCTCTGTATGCTTGTATTCTCTTGATGCCCGTCAGCCTCTTGGCACCAGTAATTAAATCCCGTCCTGGAAGAGTTTGTTCTCCAGATTCCTTTCTTTGTAGACATTTGCTCTCTCCTTAAGAATCCCACAGGCCTATCTGAGCCCCTACCCCGCTCTTAGGTTCTAGCACCATTCCTGTTTCAGGGGTGAGGCTGGGGAGGCTGGGAGACTGATTTCAACAGCTTTGCCCGAGGCCATCCGGGAGCCAGGGTGGGACATGATTGCTGGCAGCCCGACCTGTGGTGCCCAGCAGCTTTTCCAGAAACTTCCCTGAACTTATGAAGCACTTTACGAGCCTTCCTTCATGCCCTGGGTCACATTCATTCTCATTGGCCTCTGGGATGGCCACAGGGTCCCATTTCACAGGTGGGGAGACTGAGGCTCGCTCCAGGTGGCTCACCTGGAAGATGGCAGGTGGCCTTGTCCAGCTCGCAGCCCTGCTCTGTCCCCTGTGGACTGAGGGTCCTCACAGCCCTTGGCCCCCTTGCAGAGCCCAGCTACCCTCGTGGTGATGCAGAGGAGCCTCATGGGGCAGGATTGCACCGCCCTTGCTGCTGGGGGAGGTACAGACATGCTAGCCTTTGGGTTAGTTGGCAGCTGCACGCCGGTCCTGGGATGCTGTGATGGAGCATTTCCACCTGGCCAGCCGGCCTGCAGAGCCACTCCATGATGGTCCCTCTGGGCCCTGCTCTCCCTGTCTGTGCACGGGGCTCCAGCAGCATGCAGGCTGAGAGCCTCCTGCTGAGGGCCTGGAGTGGGGCTACATCCTGTTCGCTGGGTCCACTTGGTGCAGACAGAGGAGCTGACACCCGTGAGGTTGTGCAAAAAACAGTGGGGCCGGCAGCTTGGGCCAGTGCTCTGCTGGGGGCTGGTTGTCTTCCCCCGCAGCCACCCTCCCTGCCCTGGGCGACCGGGAGTCTGATTGCTTTGGCCATCCCAGCATTTATCAGGTGGGGCATTAATTCCCCGAGAACCTGGCACAGGGTCTTCATGACCATCCCCTGCTAGGCAGCCCTCTGGTGTTGCATCTATTTTTAGAGGGAGAAGGGGTGGCGGGGGCAGGGCTGTGGCAATGCCCCAAGCCAGCTGTGCGATTTCCAAGCGGCGCCAACCACCCAGGGTCCGCCGAGCCCTCCCTTCCTGCAGGTCGCGTCTGTCTGTTGGATAATGTTTTAAGCAGGGCGATGTGCTGGTTTCCTGATGTTCGAGGTTCCAGAGAACATCTGTTTCATAGATCCAGGGACGTCCCCCCACCTTCCACGACGGCAGTATTGATGTCTCAGCCGGCAGGGGCTGCACGGGGTTTCTGGGGCAGCTCTCCTCACCAGCCACATGTTTGCTCTGCCGCCAAAGGCTTCTTCTTTTCAAACAGAATAGATCAGTCAGAATGCTGTCGTGGAGAAAGGGCAACCCCTCTAGCCGGCTTACGCGAAAGAGGATCTAATGGGCATTACCTGCTCTCGAGATCTGCGGAAAGGCTTGCAGAGCAGCCCAAAGCTTGGATCTCCAAGGTGAAGCTTCTAGAAAACCCCCGGAGCTGGCTGGGGGCAAGCCAGCAGGCGGTCACTCCCTGTCTGCAAGCCACCCCTGTTGGCCACTGGCCCAGCCCTGTGAAATAGTGGCCTCCCGTGCCACGTGGCTCCCCACCTCTCTCAGTTCTAAAGGTGGCTCTGAGCTTCCTAGCAGCCAGAGTGAAGAGGGAAAGTTGAACAGAGGCGAACAGAGCTGCTGCTCAGGAGAGCTTCCCTGAACCGAGTGCTGACAGCAGTGGCCGGTATGGACGTCATATCCTCTCGGCCAGCGGAATGTTCTGTTCATTCAGCTGGAACAGCTCAATCCCCAAACCCACTTCACCAGGGAGGCTCTGCCCCACGCCAGGACAGCCTGTTCAAGGGTACCGTTCTCTGCAGTGTCGAGGGGCGAAGAGATATCCCACTCCGCCCAGCAGGTCAGCTGTCCAGCCCCTGCGTTGTAGGGAGACACGTGGAGGGGAGAGTGGGCAGGGGATGCTGAGGGAGCCCACATCTGTGGCTGTGTACCTGCCACATTTGAAGACAGACGAGGGGAACATTGTGTGTGCTCAAAACCCTTTGTGGGTATCGTGTGGATTCACGGTTAACCGGACAAACTAAAAAATTTGGTTTAAAAGTCAATCTCTGGGTTGATGTCCCCCACCCGATTAGTCTACCATGTTGCATTTTTGCAACGCCCAGCGCACATGTGGAATCACTGTGGTGACATCGGCACGCCCGGCGGTCCTTAACCTGCATACCTCAGGCCTCTGTTTCTGAGAAAGGGCTGGACCCAGATAGGACGCCGGTGATGATACCTTTGAAACACTTCCTTACGAGCTGTGCGGTTCCAGGTCTGGAATTCAGCCTCTCATCTCTATTTTGGGGGCTGTCTGCTGTCACTTATTTTCCCTAAGGGAAGACATGTCAAAACTCTGGGAAAGGTAGTAGACGGGGGACTGGCCACGCCCACAGGAATATAGGGGCTCGCCCTGTACGAGGACATCGTCTCCGATTTCTACCCCTTTAGGGAGCAGGCCTGTGAGCCCGGGCTGTCAGGTGGAAACATATCCTTCTGAACAAAGGCGTTCTCCAGAGGCACATGGGGGCACCAGAGCCGGCATCTGGAACATTCTAGGCTTCTGGAACTGTGTGGTTGGCCCTCCAACCACACAGTATCTGAAAGAGTGACCTTTTTCTTAAACCGTTCCCCGGTGGACATCTGGGGGCTGCTTCCCCTTCACTTCCTAAAGCAGGCTAACGCCCTCTTCCCTTCTGCTCTCTCTTGTGTCCCACGGGCCGGTCATCCAGGGAAGGCTGGTGTTGGGTGTGGTCACAGGACCCAGTTTGACATGGCTGCGGCTCTGGGAGCACTTTGGAGTGGGTTGGGGACATGTGCTGCGATCCAGTCCCCCCGATGAAGTTACCCACTTGACGCCTCAGTTTCCCCTTCTGGAAAATGTGGAAATGACGAGCACCGACAGCGTGCTGTGGTGGTGAGCAGTGAATGACTGAACCCAGAGGCAGCGCTCAACACCCCCATCTGCTGCACCCACTGGGGGTCGTCAGTTAATTAACCCCTGACTGGCTAACGGAGGCCCTTTCTCCCTCATCTTGGGGAGCCCTGTGCAAGGGCCTCATTAGTTTGGCGCAGACAGAACGGCCTGCCTTGCCATAAATGCAAGTTGCCTGTCGCAGCGGGCCATGTCTGGAGCCCTTCCGGACTCAGGACATGGCCCTGGAAAGAGACACATGGTAGCACCCGGCGCGGGAGGCCGGGAGGCCGGCAGCGTTCTCCGCGCTGCACAAGACGATTTTTCTTGTCAGTCAGGCTGATAGAATCGGAGCGCGGGGGTCACGCTTGTGACAGCTTGCGCCCTGCGCTTGAGATGGGACTGCTGTTTTGGCGAGAAATCATTCTGTTTTCGGGTGGAGGGGGCCGCCTCTCTCCACGTGTCAGCCGGGCGCTGGTGACATGTTTGCAAACCTTTGTGATGTCTTTGTAGCTCCTCGTTTGGGGTTTGGCCGTCATCTGACACACGAGGGTCTCAATCCAGCAGCTGCCCCCTAGGGAGTGTCGTGCTGCTCCCCTGCCCCATCCTTCTTTCCCTCAGCCTCGGAGTGCAAGGGGCCTCCCTCCGGCCCTTGGCGTCTGGGCAGGCCGCTCCTGGGTCTGGTGGTCCGGCTCTCATTCTAGAACCAGAGGATCTCCCCGCTCCCTTTGCACCCTGTTTCACACCACCTGTGCTCGCGAGCCGAGAGAGCTTGGAGCCCCCCACCAAGCCAGCTTCGTGGGGGGTGGGGTGACCAGACCTCCGTCACTGGGACGGCAGCCTGCAAGTCCCTGTTGGGGTATTGTGCTGGGAATGACAGTGTGGGTTCCTCCCTCCTCTCCCCTGCTTCCTCGCGCCCCTCTCTGCAGGCCTGCACCCTTCCCTGTATGGACACCTTACAGACACCTGTAAGTCTGATTCGTGAGCCCATGTAATGCCTTGTTAATTCTGAAGGCTAAGGGCTGGGGCATCATGGGGCGTATGTTAATGCGGTTGCTGTCCTGGGCTTGTTTGCACCAGCTACCAGTTCAATGTAACGAGGATGTGGCTTCATGTCCCAGGGATCGCCCAGGCAGCCCGAGTCTGTGAATCCCTTCTTGGCACCCCCGCTAATTGTGAGGCGAGCCCAGGCACGAGTTGGCGGTGCCCGTCAGTGGGCGGTGTTCATTACGTCGGTGGCTTAGCCCCCCCCCCCCCACTCCTCCCTGTGGTCGGAGGTGTTGTGGTCCCTGGGATACGGATGAGGAAGCTAGGCAGAGAGAGGTGAGTCACTGTCCCTGGCAGGCTCCCCTGGTGGTGGGTGGGGGTTTGGGATCACAGCCGGGTGAGTCTGCACTGAGCTTTGAATGACACCAGGTCCTTGCCTCTTGGGGCTTTATGCCCTGGGGTGGGGGGGGGACGGGGGACGGGCAGGAACATGTAGGGGTGATGTAAGGCAGCTCTGGGTTAGGAGGTGCCCTGGCCTGCCGGGAGCAGCTCGGGGAGGAAGCGAGTGGAGTTGGGAAGTGGACACGGAAGTGGAGATGGTTTGCGGGGGGTTGAGGGGGTGTGAGCTGGAGCGGGGAGGTGGGCCGAGATGCCTGGCTTTCTGTGGGTGCTCAGGACAGGTGTGTGCGTTGAGTGAATGAGCACAGGCCTTTGTCTATGTCTGTTGAGGCTACGGGACAGATACCATAGGCCGGTGGCTGGTCACCAGCACACATTCATCTGCTTGCAGCTCTGGGGGCTGGGGGCCCGCAATTATGGTGCCTCGAGGGCCGGGTTCTGGGGAGCAGCCCCTTCTGGGGTGCAGACAGCTGACTTCTGGTCTCCTCTCACGCTGGAAGAGGCACAAGCAAGCTTTCTGGCCTTTTCTTAGCAGAGCTCTAACCCCATCTGAGGGGGATCGACCTTCATGACTTAAGTGAGCCTCGGGATGGGGGGGGGGTGGTTCTGGGGAAAGGGGGGGGGGCCGGGGGGGGCAGGGTGAGGATGTAGGGAGTCTTGGAGGTCCCTCTGGCTTCTCCTGTCCATACCGGGGAGCCAGTGAAGGACTTGGACCAAGAGGGCGAGGGGTCCATTGTGATGTCGATTTCATCCTTCGCTTCCTGGGATCTGGCCTCATAGGGATGCTTTGCAGACAGCCCTGGGGCTGGGGGTGGGGGATGTCCCCGGAGATGCGGGACCCATGGTGCTGCAGAGACTGTCTAGCCTGGTGGAACCCTGGGCATATTGCTGTGCACAATTCTGCCATGCAGCCTGTGAAAAGCCACGCGGAGGACTCCCGACTCCAGCATGACTGTCCTCACAGGGATGAGGCAGGAGGAGTTACGACCCCAGCTGGATGGACCTCCAATTTCCCTGTAAACTGGTTTCTCTTTGCCAGGCTGTGTGAAAGGGAAGAGCACAGAGTGAGGTCAGATGACCCCGCGTTGGGTCCCAGCCCCATCAGGCTTCTTTGGGTGACCTGCAGCAATGTCCTCCACCTCCCTGAGTCTCGGTTTCCACCCCCGTCCCCATGGGAGGGACAGCTTTTGACACGAAGGTGTTCAGAGCTGGAAGGCCGAAAGGGGTCACCTGTTCTGAAGGTCGAATCCGGGGTCCGAGAGCACCATGCCTTCTGATCACTCAGTAAATGAGTGGCAGCCATGGCTTTGGAGCCTGGGTCCTCTGGTTTCCAGCTGTGCAGGTTTACGAGGCTGGTGTGACAAATGATCACAAATATGGTGGCTTAAAATAAGAAATGTATTCTCGTACCTTCCTGGAGGCCTGAATCCAAACTCAAGGTGTGGGCAGGGCTGCCCTCCCTCCGGAGGCTGCAGGCAGAGGCTCCTTCCCCCGACTTCCAGCTCCCAGGCTGCAGGTGCTCCTGGGCCTGTGGCCGCATCCCTTCATCTCTCCTCCTCTGTGTGTCTCTTAAGAGGACACTTGTCACTGGGTTTAGGGCCCCCCTGGAGAAGCCCCAGGATGGTCTCCCCTTGGGACCCTTAAGTAATGGGAGAACCTCTGCAAAGACTCTTTTTTGTCCAGATAAGGTCACATGGCAGGCCCTGGGTATTAGACGGGGACCCATCTTTCAGAGGCCACTGTTCAGCCACCACACCCGTGCCTGGTCTCACCTGCCCTGCGGGGGCTCCGCAGAGGGCCTGGGTGGAGGAAGGGGCTGGTTTTCAGGGAGCCCTTCCTGCCTTCCCCGTGCCCTGTGTGTGCTTTGCAGCCAGTCCTCTGAGACAGCTGGCTAAGCTGCGGGAAGTGGCGAAGCTGCGGGGTTGGGGGGGGGAGGGAGGTGCCCGGTGGGGTGTTGGTGGGGGTGGGGGCATCACCTGGGGCCTCTGTCCTGTCCTTCCTTCCTCATGGGAGGCCAGGCCTCCAGCAGAGCTTTCCAGAGTCAAAGCCCTTTCCCTTTTGGTCTGGCTCAGGCTGCCTTGTCCCAGGGGAGCTAGGAGCATGTGGGCCTGGGGCTGGGAGAGCAAAGCTGAGAGCAAATTCAAAGTTCTCTCGCCGAGGCAGTGAATTTCTCAGAGGTGTGAGCCTGGGTGGTGTGGGTGGCACTCCCAGGACCCAGAGCTGGGGGTCCCCACGAGCAGGTGCCCTTCTCCATGCCCCGCTGAGAGCCGGCTGCCGGTCCTGCTGTCCCAGGCCATCCTCCTGGCACCCTTCCTGGGGCGGGGTCTCTTAGCATCCCTCCAGCCTCGCTCTCTGCCCCCAGGAGATGAGCAGGTAAACAGTTTTCCGACGTGACTAGCTGGGCCACTCAGACCTCGGTCTTGTCTGTGGAGTGAGGCAGCAGAACCAGCCTGTGCCAGAGGCAGGGCCTGGCCTGGAAGGGGGACCCTGCGGGAAACAGAGAGGAAGGGGGTTCAGGAGAAAAGTCAGGTGCTGGAGAACAGCCCCAGAGGCCTGAGGTGTGAGCTGGCCCATCTGCCCCGGGGCCGGTTTCCTTCTTCTTCCCAAGGGGCTGCTTGTCCAGGCTAGACAGAGGGTGGCAGGCTGGCCTGGCTTGGAGCTGAGTCTGCTGCTTGGCCACCCCCTGGCCCCAGGCCGCATTCTACTGGGGGAGGACTCGGGCCCAGAGAGGGCCTTGCTCATGGGCGCAAGGCTCCCAGATGGAGTTGGGACTCAGTCTCTTGCCTTCCAGCCTGGTACATGTTCACAGGCCTCAGGTGACCTGAGCAGAGCAGCCTGGGAAGGGCCCTGCGTCCCAGACCACAGACACTGGGCCTAGTCAGCATTAGGAGCCGTGGAAGGCTGCGAAGACAGAATGCTCTGAAGTGGTTTTGGGAAGGTGAACTCCGTGGCTGGAAACAGGTCTGACTGAGGAGAGGGACTGGCCCGGGGGGCACAGGGAGAGGATTTGGGGCCTCAAGTTGAGTGCTCCTTGCTTGAGGTCACTGTGTCAGCCTGGGAGCCACCTCCTCCAGGAAGCCCTTCCTTCCCTCTTCTGAATCTTCAGCTGCCTGTGCTGCCTTGGGTCTCAGCATGGACTTTATCTGCATACTCTCTGAGGGCATCCTTCGGGGGGTCTTCTTGGGGGGTCTCATGCTTTGTGCAGAGGTGGGCACAGTATCTCTGACAGCCTAGAAGAAGGGAAAATTCCAGATGAGAAGGACCAAGGTCCCCCTGGGGAAGAAGAACAGGTTCTAGACGTGAGACCCCAGGTAGGGGATCTCACGCCTCTGGTTGATTAGATGCCCCGACTGGGGCTGGGAGCTGTCAGGCTCACAGCAGCTGGACCCCTGCCTGCCTTTCCAGATGCTTCTCTTGGTGAACTCCTTAGTGGGTTCTTGGCTGGCCTTCGCTCCCAGAAAGGGAAAAGTCAGGCATGAAAACCATTTCCTGGCTGGAAGATAGTTCTCAGGAGGTAGGGGGCTGGGGGCACCCTGTCCTCGGACAGGCCGGGAGACACGAGCCTCTTCTTCTTCAGGTTGTTCTGCTGCTGTGAAAACACCTAGACTTAGCAGGTGCGGGCTGCTTTCCGCCAGCCTCTGGAGAGAGAGTCTAACTTTACAGGGGCAGAGTTCATCCAATAGATTATTATTATTATTATTATTTTAAAGAAAGATACTACAATCCTGGTATCGACTGCCTTTAATTTGACACTTGACTGAGAGGGAAAAAATAGCTTCTAAGGAATTCAGGAGTATTGATCTGGTGTCACAAGCCGAGGCTGGTTTGCCGCCTTCTTGTCTTTGGAAATAAAAGAGTGAAGGACACAGTAGATTTATTTAAGGTGGTTTTCCCTTGGAAGTAAGGCCATTTCTTGCAGTGTTTTTAAAAATGGTTTCTGGTTTGGAGGGAAGTGTTGAAACCGGCCGAGTGGAGGCCCGACCAGATGCCCCTCGTGAGCCTCTGCTGGCGGCTTTGTTCGGTGGCTCTGGACGCGTGGGAGGAGGAGGAGGCTGTCGGCGTGCTGATCCGGCCCAAGGAGGCAGGGGGCCTTTATGAAAACCAATTTATGCCATTCAGCTCCAACCGATGATTTTAGACAGCTGTCCCTGGGGTTCTGATGTGGTGCTTAAAAATTCAGGAGAGCAGTATATTAATTAACGAGTTAATCCGCGGAAAAGCTCGGTGAATCAGCCAGAATCGTCACCCACGTTCTCAGGATGAGCATCTGAAGGAAGAGGCCTCTGGGCCGTGAGAACTGGAACCTTCCACCTCAGGCCCGGGGGGTGCCCTCTCCACAGCGAGTGGGGT